>NC_036858.1:13817178-13946684 GCF_002910315.2 Salvelinus sp. IW2-2015
ACTGAATAATTGGCAGAACCCAGAAGATGAGGCAGACACAGCAGTACTAGAAATGGTGGTTTAATAAAAAATAGATATCTTCCAAAATACAAAAGAAAATCCACAAAGTGGTAAAAACAGCAAGGGAAAAAACAAACCTCAAAAGACCAATCCAAAAATACACGAGAACAAAACCAGAGAACCTCTGAAAATCCAACAAAGAAAAATGTTCACAAAGGCTGGGGCTGGGTGCTAACATACAAACACTGAGCAAGGAACTAAGGAACACACAGGGTTTAAATACTAACAAGGGAATGACTTACAGGTGCAAACAATAATTAGGGCAAGAAAAAAAAAAAAGGTACAAAAAAAGTGCAAGGGACATCTATGAACAAAACCAAACAGTCCTGGCCAAAACCTGACAGAATCCCCCCTCAGGAACGGCTCCTGACGTTCCTACCAGCCTTCTCAGGGTGGAGGACCCTGAACTGACGAATGAGGTCAGGGTCCAGTATGTCCTTGGCAGGAACCAGGAGCGCTCCTCGGGACCGGAGCCTCCCCAGTCCACCAGATACTGCCAGGACCGCTGCACCCGCGGGAATCCAGTATCGGTGGACGGTATAAGCCGACTGGCCTCCGATGACACGGGGCGGAGGGGAGGTCTGCCTGCCGGGATAAGGGAGAAAAAACAACAGGTTTTAATAAAGAAATGTTGAAATGTGGATTGATTTTAAGGATCTGGGTAAGTGCAGGCGAACAGGATTGACTCTCCTGGCAATCTTAAAGGGACCGATGAATCTCTGGGACAGCTTGCGAGACTCCACCCTTAGCGGTAATCTTTTGTGAGAGCCATACTCTCTGGCCGGGGTACAGGGTAGGACCGGGACGGCGACGTCTGTTGGCTGTCGCTGGGTACTGCTGTTGAGGAACGCAGAAGATTAAGACGGGCCTTCTTCCACGTAAGCCGACAGCGTCTGATGAACCTCGAGGCTGAAGGCCCTCTGACTTCTGCCTCCTGGTCCGGGAACAATAGCGGAGCATAGCCAAACTGACACTCATGCAGAGACATACCAGTGGAGGAGAGCACAAGGTGTTGTGCGCGTACTCGGCCCAAACAATGAAGGATGACCATGTGGACGGGTTTGTGGAAACCATACATCTGAGGGTGGTTTCCAGCTCCTGATTCATCCTCTCAGTTTGGCCGTTGGACTCCGATGGTACCCTGAAGATAAACTGGGCGTGGCCCCTATGAGTTGGCAGAAGGCCTTCCAAACCTTGAGGCGAACTGGGGACCTCTGTCGGAAACCATATCTTGCGGGATACCAAAGACTCGGAACACATGGTTAATCACCAACTCAGCTGTTTCCTTGGCAGAAGGAACTTAGTCAAGGGAACGAATCTGGCCGCCTTAGAAAACCTGTCGATGATGACTAGATAGTAGTATTACCATGGGACGGAGGAAGGCCAGTAATAAAGTCCAATGAGATATGGGACCAGGGTCGTGGGAATAGATAGAGGGTGAAGGAGTCCTGAGCGGAGGTGAGAAGATTGCCCTGGCAACACACGGAACAGGCCTTGACGAAAGTGGCAACGTCTTCTTTTATGGTGGGCCACCAGAACTTACGCTGGATGAACTCCAAGGTGCGACCTACCCCGGTGACAGGTGAGCGAGAGGAGTGCCCCACAGAAGGACTTGGGACCTTGCTGCCTTGGGAACAAACAACCGATTAGCAGGACCTCCTCCAGGCCCGGTTCGATGGCTTGGGCTTGTTTCACGGGTATCCTCCACTTGCCACGAGATCGGAGCCAAGATCTTAGCGGCCGGAAGGACAGTCATGTCAGTATCTTCTCGAATGGCAGGAGAGTAGATTCGTGACAAGGCGTCCGGTTTGAGATTCTTCGACCCGGGTCTATAGGTGAGAATAAACTGGAATCGGCTGAAGAAAAGAGACCATCGAGCTTGTCTGGAGTTCAACCGCTTCGCCTGCTGGATATACTCCAGATTTTTGTGGTCCGTAAGCACTTGAAACGGTTGAGAAGCCCCCTCGAGCCAGTGTCTCCATTCCTTCAATGCCATCTTAACCGCTAGGAGCTCACGATCCCCCACATCGTAATTCCTCTCGGCCGGGGTAAGCCGGTGAGAGAAGAAGGCGCAAGGATGAAGCCTCTTGTCTTCACCCCTCTGAGACAGGACAGCTCCAACACCCACCTCTGATGCGTCTACCTCCACCACAAAAGGTTCATCCGCCGCGGTAGTGTCAGGATGGGAGCAGAGAGGATGCGCTGCTTGAGTCCTTGGAAGGCCGTCTCAGCTTCTCTTCCCCACAGAAACCTTGTGTTGCCACCCTTGTGGAACGCTGAGAGAGGGGCTGCCACCGAGCTGAAGTTCTTGATGAACTTGCGGTAGAAGTTAGTGAAGCCCAGGAAACGCTGAACTTCCTTAACGGACTTGGGGTGGGCCAATCTGCTACCCCCCCTACCTTCTGGGATCCATCTGGACTCGACCGGGTTCCACTACAAATCCCGAGAATTGTACTCGAGAGGAATGGAATTCACACTTTTCAGGCTTAACGTACAAATGGCTGTCTAGAAGGCGTTTGAGCACTTGTCTGACATGCTTAGTGTGTTCTTGAAGGGAGCTCGAAAAGATGAGGATGTCATCCAAGTAAACAAACACGAAAATGTTAAGCATATCCCTAAGCACATCGTTTATGAGCGCTTGGAACACAGCCGGGGCGTTGGTCAGGCCGAAGGGCATCACCAAGTATTCGTAATGACCAGTAGGCGTGTTTGAAAGCGGTCTTCCACTCGTCACCGGGTTTGATCCGCACAAGATGGTATGCGTTCCGCAGGTTCAAGCTTAGTGAAGACCACTGCTTCCTGGAGCAGCTCAAAGGCTGTGGCCATAAGGGGTAGCGGTTACGGACGGTTATGGCATTAAGTCCCCGGTAGTCGATGCAAGGACGTAATCCCCCGTCTTTTTGGCCACAAAGAAAAACCCTGCTTCCGCCGGCGATGGGATGGACGCATGAGCCTGCGCCAGAGGAGAAAGAAGAAGAGACACTCAAGTGTTTTAGTACTATATCTCTTGACACAATGATGAAAATAATCATGGCCTCTAAACCTTCAAGCTGCATACTGGACCCTATTCCAACTAAACTACTGAAAGAGCTGCTTCCTGTGCTTGGCCCTCCTATGTTGAACATAATAAACGTCTCTCTATCCACCGGATGTGTACCAAACTCACTAAAAGTGGCAGTAATAAAGCCTCTCTTGAAAAAGCCAAACCTTGACCCAGAAATTATAAAAAACTATCGGCCTATATTGAATCTTCCATTCCTCTCAAAAAATGTAGAAAAAGCTGTTGCGCAGCAACTCACTGCCTTCCTGAAGACAAACAATGTATACGAAATGCTTCAGTCTGGTTTTAGACCCCATCATAGCACTGAGACTGCACTTGTGAAGGTGGTAAATGACCTTTTAATGGCGTCAGACCGAGGCTCTGCATCTGTCCTCGTGCTCCTAGACCTTAGTGCTGCTTTTGATACCATCGATCACCACATTCTTTTGGAGAGATTGGAAACCCAAATTGGTCTACACAGACAAGTTCTGGCCTGGTTTAGATCTTATCTGTCGGAAAGATATCAGTTTGTCTCTGTGAATGGTTTGTCCTCTGACAAATCAACTGTACATTTCGGTGTTCCTCAAGGTTCCATTTTAGGACCACTATTGTTTTCACTATATATTTTACCTCTTGGGGGATGTCATTCGAAAACATAATGTTAACTTTCACTGCTATGCGGATGACACACAGCTGTACATTTCAATGAAACCTGGTGAAGCTCCAAAATTGCCCTCGCTAGAAGCCTGTGTTTCAGACATAAGGAAGTGGATGGCTGCAAACTTTCTACTTTTAAACTCGGACAAAACAGAGATGCTTGTTCTAGGTCCCAAGAAACAAAGAGATCTTCTGTTGAATCTGACAATTAATCTTGATGGTTGTACAGTTGTCTCAAATAAAACTGTGAAGGACCTCGGCGTTACTCTGGACCCTGATCTCTCTTTTGACGAACATATCAAGACTGTTTCAAGGACAGCTTTTTCCATCTATGTAACATTGCAAAAATCAGAAACTTTGTCCAAAAATGATGCAGAAAAATGAATCCATGCTTTTGTTACTTCTATGTTAGACTACAGCAATGCTCTACTTTCCGGCTACCCGGATAAAGCACTAAATAAACTTCAGTTAGTGCTAATTACAGCTGCTAGAATCCTGACTAGAACCAAAGAATTTGATCATATTACTCCAGTGCTAGCCTCCATACACTGGCTTCCTGTTAAGGCAAGGGCTGATTTCAAGGTTTCACTGCTAACCTACAAAGCATTACATGGGCTTGCTCCTACCTATCTTTCCGATTTGGTCCTGCAGTACATACCTACACGTACGCTACGATCACAAGACGCAGGCCTCCTAATTGTCCCTAGAATTTCTAAGCAAACAGCTGGAGGCAGGGCTTTCTCCTATAGAGCTCCATTTTTATGGAATGGTTTGCCTACCCATGTGAGAGACGCAGACTCGGTCTCAACCTTTAAGTCTTTACTGAAGACTCATCTCTTCAGTAGGTCATATGATTGAGTGTAGTCTGGCCCAGGAGTGTGAAGGTGAACGGAAAGGCTCTGGAGCAACGAACCGCCCTTGCTGTCTCTGCCWGGCCGGTTCCCCTCTCTCCACTGGGATTCTCTGCCTCTAACCCTATTACAGGGGCTGAGTCACTGGCTTACTGGTGCTCTTCCATGCCCTCCCTAGGAGGGGTGCATCACTTGAGTGGGTTGAGTCACTGACGTGATCTTCCTGTCTGGGTTGGCGCCCCCCCTTGGGTTGTGCCGTGGCGGAGATCTTTGTGGGCTATACTCGGCCTTGTCTCAGGATGGTAAGTTGGTGATTGAAGATATCCCTCAAGTGGTGTGGGGGCTGTGCTTTGGCAAAGTGGTGGGGTTATATCCTGCCTGTTTGGRCCTGTCCGGGGGTATCATCGGATGGGGCCACAGTGTCTCCTGACCCCTCCTGTCTCAGCCTCCAATATTTATGCTGCAGTAGTTTATGTGTCGGGTGGCTAGGGTCAGTCTGTTATATCTGGAGTACTTCTCCTGTCTTATCCGGTGTCCTGTGTGAATTTAAGTATGCTCTCTCTAATTCTTTCTTTCTCTCTCTCGGAGAACCTGAGCCCTAGGACCATGCCTCAGGACTAATGGCATGATGGCATGATGACTCCTTGCTGTCCCCAGTCCATTTGGCCATGCTGCTGCTCCAGTTTCAACTGTTCTGCCTGCGGCTATGGAACCCTGACCTGTTCACCGGACGTGCTACCGTCCAGGAGCGGTAGAGATACTCTTAATGATCGGCTATGAAAAGCCAACTGACATTTACTCCTGAGGTGCTGACTTGTTGCACCCTCGACAACTACTGTGATGATTATTATTTGACCATGCTGGTCATTTATGAACATTTTAACATCTTGGCCATGTTCTGTTATAATCTCCACCCGGCACAGCCAGAAGAGGACTGGCTACCCCTCATAGCCTGGTTCCTCTCTAGGTTTCTTCCTAGGTTTTGGCCTTTCTAGGGAGTTTTTCCTAGCCCCCGTGCTTCTACACCTGCATTGCTTGCTGTTTGGGGTTTTAGGCTGGGTTTCTGTACAGCACTTTGAGATATCAGCTGATGTAAGAAGGGCTATATAAATAAATTTGATTTGAAATTTGATAGTAATGAAATGAACCACCACAGAGACTTAAGGAAGACCAGTAAAGGTAAAAGTGAATGTCTGTATATTTCACCTTCCAAAATAGACAAGTTCTTGAGAAAGGTAATTTGATAAATGAATAGAGGAATGCATAAGGAATAAACAACACACTATAATTTTATAAAAAACACCTTATTATCATTTATTACTTTATTATCATTCCCTGATCAACATTTTTATTATGTAGGGAAAATGGCAGAGTCCAGAGATTATGGTAAGTCACCACGTTACAGTCTCAGATTTGAATGGTTAGGCCTATTTATTTTTGCATGAATTTACCATGAGAAAGAAGCATTCACAAACAATTTGTTTGATTCCTGTAAGGACTGGGTGTCGGAGTGCGAAGTCAGGCGCAGGAAACAGAGGATGCAATAACAAATGTTCCTTTAATGAAAACACTGAGAACTTCGGCCACCCTACTATACACTGTGTGCTCTCCGTAAACTGCCCCAGACACGGGGGGAACGAAAACAGTCCAGTAACAAACACGTATAGTCCGAAACGAACACCACGCTTACAAACTAACAATCCCGCACAAAGAAACGGGCGGGCCGGCTGACTGATAAGCCCAACTAATTACAAACAAATACAAAACAGGTGTAACCAATAAACACATAAGGAGGGGGAGAAAAGGATCAGTGGCAGCTAATAGGCCGGTGACGACGACCGCCGAGCTTCACCCGAACGGGAAGGAGAGCCTGCCTCGGTCGGAGTCGTGACAATTCCAAAGTGTGTACATGCTCGTCAATGGTCTGCATGTATTTGTGTCAGAGATAACCCATAATGTTTCTCTTATCCCAAACAGATGACTTCAAACTTACCCCCCAAAGCAAGGTGGGGACTTATGTTGACCATGAGGTCAACCTCCCCTGTCACTTGTCCCCTGAGATCAGTGCTATTGCCATGACAATCCGGTGGTTTAAGAAAACACAGTGTGTTTACCTGTATAAGAGGGGCCAGGTGACAGGTGAGGGGCTACGAGGGCAGACTGAGTCTGATCACCCAGGAGCTGGAACGAGGCGACGTGTCTCTGATGCTGGAACGGTCAGATAGAGGAGTGTACATATGTCAGGTCATCCACGGGAAGCAGCTGCGGGAGGTTGCAGTGGGGCTCAATGGTAAGTGATCTACTAAAGTACATCATTATGAACTCCTGGGGCCTCATTTAGAAACGTACATACACACAAAATATACCCCAAAACATGCACGCGTCAGTTTTCATGCTAAAGATGGCGTTCATAAAAACTCAACTTGAATGAGAATGTGCTTATCTTCCCGCCAACTTTAGACCATGCGTATACAGTTTCTAGTGGTTGAAGTATTGCATTGCAAGAAGGAAAAAGTAGCCTAGTAGCCTTGTGCAAATGGGGAAAACATGATGACTTATTCAAAACAAAATAAACAGGAAGCTAAATACCAAGATGCAATCATTGGCTGTTAGTGACAGTTGATCTTTTGCATTGAAGTGTGTAGGCTACCACTGTAAGTAGGCGATGGCGCATGTGCGTGCACGGTCTAGCTAGCACAAGGTGTCGCCTCCGCCTCCCGCCAGTAGTGTATCGGACTAGCTGGCTAAGCTAGCACACAGTGTTATTCGTTCCCGCCTGCCGAAACACCTGCCATCGCTGTCGTTAACAGAACTACGGGAAAACAGTACCCGACAGGCTGGGACAAAGGACACTGTCTACCGGTGTACAGCTAGCTACCATTGTTGCTCCCGCTTTTCTTCTGTGGGGTTTATCGGTGGCTGGCAACCAAAGTTATTGTGCATTAACGCCACCTACTGTACTGGAGCGCCCCTAGCTTAAACCTTTACCAGTACAAGTATAAAGAGGGGTTTCCCACATGCAGGAACCCCCCAAATTGCAGGCCGCAATTGCACCATTCTCAAGTTTTAATACTCATTCACACGCCAGTTTTATGACCGGTCTGATTTATAACGGGAAACATGAGTATGTTTGGCCTGAGCCAAGGTTAGAAGTCTCACTATTTTTGTGCATGCGCAGTCTTTTCAGATATTTGGGGTAAAATTTCCGCAATGGTTATACATGAGGCCCCTGATGATTAGACTTGTATGTTTTGTTTCAAATCATCACTGGTAACAATTCCAGGGTGCACTGTATACCTTCAACAAATGGTTAAAAGTATAACTTTGATTTCATGGATGGTCAGTCGTTGCACCCATACTATAGCTCTGTCTTTGAATTAAAGAGTGGGTACATTTCTCTAGCCCCATTCCTCCGCTGTTTACCCAACGAAGTGGCAGGGTGACTGCGTTGTTGTTTGAACCAGATATCCCCTTGATTTGTTATAAAAAACTGGTTTAGTTCAAAAGACAGACACTCATGTCATCATCAGCAGCCCTCCTTTTACAGTCAGTATACAACCTGACAGTTACATCAGAATTCAGATTGGCCCGGTTGATCTGTTTCACTGTGCATGTTCATTTGCTGTATACTACGCCAAATTCACGTCTCAGCTTTCCAAAATAGGTTCATCAGAAGGATATTTAGAATCAGAGACCGAGGAGGACAAGCTGAAAAGGCAGACATCAGTCTATAAAATTGGTAAGTATGAGAGTCTGGAGGAAAGTGGATTGGTTCAGAGAAGATTACTGATTATTCATAAGAATAAGTGATTTAAATGAATAATTAACGATCATGCTATGTTGAACCCAGGTGGTTTATTTTAAGACTGGCTTGGATAAATGTATTTTTATCATAATTGTAATTTTTGTACTTTTTTTTCCTCAAATGTTTTACATTGAATGACTGAATAAATAGATCAGTAAGTCAAGACAATTAGCAAAATAAAAAATACAATGAGCTAATATCTTTGGGGACCCCTGCAGAGATGGACATAATGTCTGGAGGAAAAGTGCAGATTGCTCAGGAGGAAAAACAACATGGTGCCTCCTCCAACTAGTGAGTGATCCATTTAGTCTCAAACAATCAGATATTCTCATTCCTGTTATTGTTTTTCATTAACTTTATCTTAAATTTCCTTGTGTCTCAGTGGCAGGAGAAAGCAGCAGTACAGACTCCCTAGTGTCTCCCAGTTTGTCAGAGTTGAGACTGGTGCTGTTGGGGAGGACTGAGGCTGGGAGGAGTGCAGCAGGAAACACCATCCTGGGCAGAGAGGAGTTTGGAACCCAGGCCAGCCTCTCTGCAGAGCCCCAGAGGAGTAGGAGGAGAGAGGGGGACGTGTGTGGGAGATGGCTGTTGCTGGTGAACACTCCAGACTGGTTCAGCCCTGGACTCTCTGGAGGAGATGAGACCAGATGTAGGGCTCTGTGTGCAGCAGTCTGCCCCAGGACCCCACGCCTTCCTCATGGTCATACCAGTGGAGCCCTTGAAGGGGGAGGAGAGAGGGATGCTGGAGAGAATAGGGGAGATGTTTGGGGAGGGTTGTTGGGGACACACTGTGACAGCCGGAAAGAGCAAAGTATTGAGAAGTTTCTTAAAGCAGGGAGTCTGGCAGCTTGTAGAAAAATGTGGAAACAGGTACCACATTAAGGATCGGGCCTATGACACTCAGGTTCTAGAGGTGTTGGACCAGGTAGAGAAGATGGTGTCAGGAAACAGAGAGCTTCTACAGCAGTCAGATCTTCGAGGAGTCAGAGGCCCAGGTCAGAGAGATGCAGGGAAAGGTCCAGAGGGAAAGAGAGGAGAGGAAACAGAGGGAGGAAAGGGAGACAAGAGAGAGGCATGGGAAGGAGACGCAGGACTCTCTGAAGATAGAGGGAGTAATCCAGGAGTATGACAGAGATTTCAAAACATTAGGTGAACCAACAACTGAACTTGAGATACAGGTTAAAAACGAGGGGTGTGGATAATAAAAGAGACCTGGAAAGGGAGCTAAAAAGGTTGTCTGATCAAATGGAGGCGGTAAGGACAAACCAGGAGAAATGTATAGAGAAGTTAAAAAATGAGAGCAGAGAGAGAGAGGAGAGACGCAAGCAAGAGATTGAGAAGATCAGGGAGAACCATGAAGGAGAGGCCATAGTTTTAGCGGAGAGAAGCCTGATGAAGATAGTTCTACATGAGTTGCAGAGGAACATCATGACCACAAAGACCAAGATGCAGAGTCAGTTCAGCAGACAGATGGGGGAGAAGGACAGAGAGATACACAGACGAAGGACAGAGAAATAGTGGTGAAGGCCAAAGAGATAGAGAGACTGAGACAAAGACTGATAGATCTCAGTGTGGCATTTTTAGAGGAGGCCTATGTAGTGAGTAAGAGGAGCGGGTATTTATTGAATTTGCATCGGGGGCAATAAAATATTGCACGTGTTGGACCTTTTAGAGGAGAGACCGAAGCCCAATTTGTCTCCCTCCATTTATTCAGCTCCATTCCAAAACGGTGACAAACATCAACATGTAGACGGATTTGAAGAGGGATTGAACGAGGAGATTCCTAGTAATCGTAGGTGATCAGAGCAGGTACAAGAGAGCACTACAAACGAGTGGGAAAAGGCGATGGCTGAGGACATAACTTTGCTGACTGGGCACCATATTAAATATTTGACCCTCAGATGCGAGTGTTGACTCATTTGGTTCTCAATGGATTATCTATGAACTAAGAAGGGAAAATGAGCAAGTGGTGGGAGAAGTTTTCTGAAAAAGAAGAAATGGAATTCAAATTGGTCTGAAGGGAAGAAGAGAGGAAAGGGGAAAGTTTAGATTGCCCTTCTTTGAATATAATTCAAATCACTGATTGGCCTATACTAAATGGTAGATAATTGTATTAATTAATATTAATTGATTGTTTCATTAATATTGCCTACTTATGTAACTTAACTTTCAACTTTGATAACTGATTTCCAATGGAGACCTTTGTCAACCTTTGACCTCATCTTCAGCAATTAACATCTGCTAACCATGTGTATGTGACAAATACAAATACAGATATTGTACAAGTAGCTTTATTTTACAAGCACACAGTGATCCTCACTGTAAATCATCAACATAAATGCAAAAAGAAAGACCTGAAAAAAGAAATAAAATATTCAATAAATTCCTACACCCAGTTAGTCTCGCGCGAACCATCCTAATCTCCCGATGTTCTGTTTCGCTACACGGATAGCGAAACAGAACGTAAGCTTGCGAGATCAGGATGGTTCCTACGCGGCTAACACTCACTGGTGTTTTTTCAGAACTTTGTTGTGTAAGCTAATGTTGCTTTCTAGTGATTAAAACAACCATATTAGCCTGCAGTAAAACAGCTGACATTGCTGGGAAATGGCATTTCACTAAATACTCATTTGTCTCTATACATTATCACCACAGGGTGGTGCTCCTGCCACTGGTTCCCTGTAGAAAGGGCCTAAAGAACTCTGGCCTTGAGGAAAAAAATGGCAGGAATGTTTGTCAAGCTTATGTCAATTTTTACGAGCTGGGGAGAAGAAAGCGTGCTGACAATGAATGATCACCCGGGTGAGAATAATATCATTACATGTTATCCAGACACACACACACACAACCGCGAATACAGTCCCTCTGAGGGTGAGATCAGACGAGAACCGCGACCCTGGTGATCCCGGGCACTTCGAGAATGTAAGCTCGTATTGATGAACGAGGCACGAATCTATACTCCCTTTAAATCCTTTTAACAGTGAAAGGCCTGGTGCGTTTGTTCGTTCCCCAGCCTTGACACAACTAAGGCTGCTGACATGTTCATGCCATCGACCCTACAGCTGACATACCAACGGTGAAAAATCAACCTGCCTCTTTTCAATTTGACATTATCAAATTAGGGTCAGCGTTCTGTGAATGTTTTCGTAACACTTCTTCAGCCTAAGTGGAATGGTGGAATCTGTATCAATAACAGCTGGTTAGGACTTAGGAGTGACTCAACACTGAAACAGAATACAAACTAGGGAGTGATGGAAAGATGGAGCTAGAGAATGTGAGAGGGAGAGGAGGGAGAGTCATATCATGGCCCCAATCCCCATTTTAGGGGGCATGCCAACTGTGGGAGTTGGGAGTGGAGGGGGGAATGGGAAGTGGGATTTTGTTAGTAATGTATTACACTCCTAGGACCCCTGGGAATAAAGAGGGGTGTGAGAGGAGGGGGTACAGGCTGGATCAGTGCCAACATAGTCACTGTGCCAAAGAGGCGACGATACTCCTCTCTCACCGGCAGATCTGTGGGAAAATCAAAACCAGGTTGCTGGCTACGGGTGAGCCAACAAAGGCAGAGGGCTAAGTACTGTACTGTGCTGCTGAGGCCTCTGCAAACAAGGAGCTTCGTAGTGTACAGTCAATAAGGAAATGAAAAGAGAAAAAAATTGGTTTGAAGGTTTTCTTTTCTAGTCAACCACCTCTAATGGGTTACCATCCCTTAAATTAATCCCACACTATATTTCACCATAATAACGTAACAAATACAGTTAGATACAGTATGTTCATGTGGGCCTTTTTAGGTTAGATATGCTAACTAGATGCTTAGGAGCCAGACAGGTCAGAGACAGCTCCAGTGGAAAAAAACGAGGATGAATGAGGATGGGAAGCAGGGTGTAGTGTAGCGCTGGAAAGGAAGCACCTCACACGGCCCGACCGTGGGCTGCCGGGCCACTCGTAAAGAGCCTCTTTGTTTTAGGAGGCTAACTCCTAATTGATACGAGCTTAATGAGAACAGGCCTGTGTGGGTGTGTGCGTGCGTGTGTGCGCGGGGTGCGTGTGAGCCGGGGCCTGGACGCTCGCATCATAATTGGAACAGACAAGCCTTGTGTGGAGGAGCGGAGAGGGAAGGGATTTGGGGGAACACCAGGAAAAAGAGAATGACTGGGAGTGTGGTAGTGAAGGTGACAATGGAGAGGAGGAATGTAGCAGAGGTGGTGAGAGAGGAATTCAGTGTGATAATGACTGGAAGATCATGAGAAAGAAGAGATGATCAAGGTCAGTGGGAATGACAAGTTCATTGAGTGCATTCCTATGGATGTTTCCCAAATACATATTCATCAAATGAATATTAGACACAATCTAAATCTAAAAATCTGTAGTTCTGGCTTATTATGTATTATGCCTGTGCTTTCCATCACGAATAATAAATTGTAGTTTAATTTCGTGTAAAAATTCAGTAAAGCCATATTGAATGTTTGAATTTGTTAATTTCAACTTCTTGCTCTGTCAGAATTAAGATCAAGTAACTCGCTTGTTGAGGCACCTTCTCTCCCTCTTTCAACCCTACAGCTTGAGCCATTCATGTGAGTCTCCAGCACCCCTCCAGACAGCCTTTCAATGTTATCTAGAGAGGGAGAAGGGGGGGGGGGCAGAGGAGCTGGTGCACTTCTGAGAGAATGAAGCATGAAAGCTGTGGAGAGACATGAGAGAGAAGCAAGGGAAAGGGAAAATAAAGGGGTGAGAAGAAGGTGTGGGGGGGGGTCTACAGTATTATAGAATGATGGAGGGGAAGAACTATTAGCGACAATAAAAGAAAGATGGGTTTTGAAAAAGTTTGATGACAAGATAGACGTCCGTGAGCGACAGACAAGGATAGACAGAGAAAGGGCACTGAGAGAGAGTGAGTGAGAGTGGGAGAGAGAGGGCGAGAAAGAGAGGGGGACAGGCAGCCCCTCCGCACAGCGTTCCCACACTCTACCCTGTTCCCACAGTGGCCCGGCTAATCCCGGTCTTAATTGGAAGTGAATTCCAGCGCACATGTTTCCCTGGAATGAGAGCAGAGGGACGGACGGGGAAGGCTAGGGGGAATGTTAGGGGACCGGGAGCTCTCTAACACATAGGAGATACAGCAGGCCAGAGCCGGCGGCTCTACATGTAGGAGTGCACTCTGTTAGAATAACATGCCACCGCACTGTCAACACATGGTCAAATGGCAGTGGCTAGTCACAGTTTCTCTCCCTCTCACCTCCTCGGATTCTAACTTTAAAAGCACTGAATCCATTATTCCTCTAAAAGTACCGACCCTACTCAACGTAACTCCTCACATTCCATCTACTCTGTTGACGTAGGTATTAAAGCTATTAATTTATTGCAGTTCATATGTGGTGACATTAATAAATGCATTAAGTTACTTCCCAAATCCTTTTACAAAGAGAATGATGCATATCGAGTATCAAATAGTTATATCATGGCAAAACGTTGGCGCTAGACTTTGCTGTCGACGAATCCAAGGCCTTACTGGGAAAGAGAAAGAAGAGGGGGGAGATACTGGCAGGTAAAGTAACAAAAACAAACATGACTGGCAGTTTCGTTCTTGCCTCCTTCCTTGCCCTCTCGACCAGGCAGGAACAATGTGAACAACAGAGACAGTGCATCATGTCCCACGGTAGGTAACCTGAAACAACCTCTCTCTGGAAAGTGAGAGAGAATAAGAAAAGGGGGGGGGGGCATAGGAACAAGTGGCAGAAATAAAGAAAGAGAGAGAGAGAGAGGGAGTTTGGAGAGGGTTGAACATTCTCTCAGGGTAGTTTTTCTCCTTTGTACAGGCACTATGTTGAGTTTTGTGTGAAGAAAAACACAACCCTGGTAGTTAATTGCTAGGTTTTAGTGCAGAGCAGAGACAGGTGTGTTTTCGGTGGTTTGGATACTGGATAGATTCTCAGCCTGGGGCTTAGCATGGCATCCAGCGGCCTGGGCTGACGTCAGGCAGATAGGAAAAACAAGGACATGAGAGGAGTATTCGGGTGACTAATGCATTGGCCTTGTGGAGTAATATTAGTGGAAACAATATTTGCAGCATTAAATTACCAATTTAATACTACTTCTATATATTTTTTGTAACTATTGGTGATAAAGCCCAAAAATGCTGAATGTAGTCTAATGTACTTAGAATGTATTACCGTCTGTTAGATAACATTTCCTAAAATTGGCAATTGTATTACCACTGTGATTGTACACACATTGATGTGAAATGTGCCTAGCCCAATGCTCTGTCGCTGATGACTGGGATGAATGTAGAAGAAGGACAAAACACACTCTTTGGGACTAATGACTGACCTATGGTCATGTACGTGATAGGCCTATCTGGCTTATATTATTCCCCTTACAAAAACAACACATTTCCTGTGACAGATTCTATAAATGTCCATATTTTGGACCCAAAGTTTGTTTGTTCATAACAATATTATTGTAGTCCTCCATGGTTTTGCTTTAATATGCATGTATACTTAGTGCTACCACTAGAGGGAGACATTCAAACCGTTAGCTGCAGGCGTGCGCCTCATAGTTTGGAAGAAAAGAATCAGGAAGAGAAGCCCAGTCGAAACATTTCCATAGAGTACCACAGTGTGAGTCATAATACCCATAAAACCTAGCGGTAAAACAGGGAAATGGTTCCAATTGCGTTTCCACCATTAATTTTCCCAAAGGGTATATTCTATAATGGATTAAATCGTTTCCCCCCCCCCATCAATCTACACACAATACCAAATATGGACTCATCAGACCAAAGGACAGATTTCCACCGGTCTAATGTCCATTGCTCGTGTTTCTTGGCCCAAGCAAGTCTCTTCTTCTTATTGGTGTCATTTAGTAGTGGATTCTTTACAGCAATTCGACCATGAAGTCCTGATTCATGCAGTCTCCTCTGAACAGTTGTTGAGATGTGTCTGCTACTCGAACTCTGTGAAGCATTTATTTGGGCTACAATTTCTGAGGCTGGTAACTCTAATGAACTTATCCTCTGCAGCAGAGGTAACTCTGGGTCTTCCTTTCCTGTGGCGGTCCTCATGAGAGACAGTTTCATCATAGTGCTTGATAATTTTTGCGACTGCACTTGGAGAAACTTTCAAAGTTCTCAATTTTCCGGATTAGCTGACCTTAATGTCTTAATAAAGTAATGATGGACTGTCGTTTCTCTTTGCTTATTTGAGCTGTTCTTGCCATAATATGGACTTGGTCATTTACCAAATAGGGCTATCGTCTGTATACCACCCAGTGGCGGTCAGTGCCGTTTATGATGAGGGAGGACAATATTTTTTTCATGAGCATGGCCTTATTTCTATTACAGCGTGTTGGATGACTGTCATTCATATTCCATTCGCCCTGTTCAATGTAACATCATAGTTTAGGCTACTACATGATACATGCCTTTTCCCTATACCCATCATGAGGTTGCTATAACCTAACCTATGAATGAACGTTTACAACGTAGGTGCACACAGGTCGAGAGAAAAATGTAAGATGACAGGCAGTGACACATTTAATACCGCCTTGCACACTCTTGCCTGCGTCTAGCTTATCTAGGATGTAATCCTCAGTCCAACTGTTGCAAACAAGAGTTCCTATTGGACAAATTCAGGTGTTTTTATCCCTGTTTCGTTTGCTTCCGTCTAAGAAGCCTACATCGTTGTCCCCATATTTGCTAAAGTAACGTCCTAGTCAACATAGCTAATAGCACTAATGTGTTGGTAAACCCACTACGATCATGCAGTAATGTTACAGTGTATAGTCAGTAAGCAGTTACACCGGAGGGCCCCGGTGGCAATAAATTAATAAAACCAAAAGCTTACCTTGACTTGGAAGAGTTCCAGTGTTGTGTTGGATAGTCATAGCCAGCTAGCTAACATAGCATCCCTATATTTGGTGTCCTCCGGAAATTGTCATAATTACTGTGTAAATCTATGGAAGGGGGTGAGAACAAAGAGCCTCCTAGGTTTTGTATTGAAGGCAATGTACCAAGAGGAGGACGGAAGCTAGCTGTCCTACGGATACACAATGGTGCTACCCTACAGAGTGCTGTTGGGGCTACCGTAGACCTTCATTGCAAAACACATTGTTTTAATAAATTATTTGGTGACATCAATATATTTGGTATAGTTTTATCAAAAAAATTGTCACTTTCAATGTTTTACCATTAAAAAAAAAAGGATATTCACTGAGCAGAATGGTCCTCCCCTTCCTCCTCTAAGGAGCCTCCACTGATACCACCCCTACCTTGTCATAACACAACTGACTGGCTCAAACGCATTAAGAAGGTTAGAAATTACACAAATTAACTTTTAACAAGGCACATCTGTTCATTGAAATGCATTCCAGGAGACTACCTCATGAAGCTGGTTGAGAGAATGCCAAGAGTGTGCAAAGCTGTCATCAAGGAAAATGGTGGCTACTTTGAAGAATCTCAAATATAAAATATATTTTGATTTGTTTAACACTTTTCTGGTTACTACATGATTTCATGTGTGTTATTTCATAGTTTTGATGTCTTCACTATTATTCTACAATGTAGAAAATAGTCAAAATAAAGAAAAACCCTGGTGTGTCCAAACTTTTGACTGGTACTGTAAGTATTTAGACCCTTTAGTTAATACTGTGTTGAAGCACCTTTGGCAGCGATTACAGCCTCGAGTCTTCTTGGGTATGACGCTACAAGCTTGGCACCACTGTATTTGGGGAGTTTCTCCCATTCATCTCTGCAGATCCTCTCAAGCTCTGTCAGGTTGGATGGGGATCGTCACTGCACAGCTATTTTCAGGTCTCTCCAGAGATGTTTGATCTGGTTCAAGTCCAGGCTCTGTCTGGGCCACTCAAGGACATACTATACAGTCCCAAAGCCGCTCCTGCATCATCTTGGCTGTGTGCTTAGGGGTCGTTGTCCTGTTGGAAGGTGAACCTTCGCCCCAGTCTGAGGTCCTGAGCGCTCTGGAGCAGGTTTTCATGAAGGCTCTCTCTGTTCATCTTTCCCTCAAACCTGTCTAGTCTCCCAGTCCCTGAAAAACATCCCCACAGCATGATGCTGCCACCACCATGCTTCACCGTAGGGATGGTGCCAGGTTTCCTCCAGAAGTGAAGCTTGGCATTCAGTCCAAAGAGTTCAATCTTAGATTCATCAGACCAGAGAATCTCGTTACATGCCTTTCAGTGGTGTAAAAAGTACTCAATTGTCATACAGAGTAAAAGTAAAGATACCTTCATAGAAAATAACTAAAGTAAAAGTGAAAGTCACCCAGTAAAATACTGCTTGAGTTAAAGTCTAACAGTATTTGGCTTTAAATATACTTAAGTAGCAAAAGTAAATGCAATTGCTAAAATGTACTTAAGTATCAAAAGTAAAAGTAAAAATATAAACCATTTCAAATTCCTTATTAAGCAAATTGTTTTTAAATGTAACCTTTATTTAACTAGGCAAGTCATTTAAGAACAAATTCTTATTTACAATGACAGCCTACCCCAGCCAAACCCGGACGATGCTGGGCCAATTGTGCCCCGCCCTATGGGACTCCCAATCACGGCCGGATGATATAGCCTGGTTTTGAACCAGAGACTGTAGTGATGCCTCATGCATTTAGATGCAGTGCCTTAGACCGCTGCGCCACAAAAACGACTTAAGTAGTACTTTAAAATATTTTTACTTAAGTACTTTACACCACTGGTGCCTCTTGGTAAAGGCCACTGTGTTCTTGGGGACTTTCAATGCTGCAGAAATGTTTTGGTACCCTTCCCCAGATCTGTGCCTCGACACAATCCTGTCTCGGAGTGCTACAGACAATTCCTTCGACCTCATGACTTGGTTTTTGCTTTGACATGCACTGTGAACTGTGGGACCTTATATAGACAGACGTGTGCCTTTCCAAATCATGTCCAATCAATTACATTTACCACAGGTGGACTCCAATCAAGTTGTCGAAACATCTCAAGGATGATCCATGGAAACAGGATGCACGTGAGCTCAATTTCGAGTCTCATAGCAAAGGGTCTGAATACTTATGTAAAGTAGGTATTTCAGTTTTTTATTTTTAATAAATTTGACAACATAAAAAAAATATCACTTTGTCATTATGGGGTATTGTGCGTAGATTGATGAGGAAAATGTTTTATTTAATCAATTTTAGAATAAGGCTGTAAGAGACAGGGAAAACACATGAAAAAAGTGTTTCAGGCTGCTACAAATCAGTCCACAGTGCAATATTGACACCAGGTGTTCCCAAGGAGACAGCCACTCAAAATATCTTACATGTCAACATCATTAGAGCACAGAGAAATGACCAACACAATACTAATGACACAAAATGTAGGAACATTTAAAAAGAAGGATGACTGATGTACTATATGTAGGATCATTTTAGCAATGTATACTACACAGCACAAGCAACTAACAGATGCATATCTCAGTGAAGTTACACTACCTAAAACCAGATGTCCTCTTAAAAATGCTATTCAAAGTGTTGCTTTGAATAGCATCATGAACTCCCTATACACTGAGTGTATAAAACATTAGGAACACCGTAGACTCTACAAGGTGTCGAAAGAGTTCCACAGGGGTACTAGCCCATGTTGACTTTAATGCTTCCCACAGTTGTGTCAAGTTGGCTGGATGTTCTTTGGGTGGTGGACCATTATTGATACACACAGGAAACTGTTGAGCGTGAAAAACCCAGCAGGGTTGCAGTTCTTAACACACGCAAACAGGTGCACCTGGCACCTGGCACCTACCACCATACCCTGTTTAAAGGCACTTCAATATTTTGTCTTGCCCATTCACCCTCTGAATGGTACACATGCACAATCCATGTCTCAATTGTCTCGAGGCTTAGAAATCCTTCTTTAACCTGTCTCCTTCCCTTCATCCACACTGATTGAAGTCGATTTAACAGGTGACATAAATTAGGGATCATAGCTTTCACCTAGATTCACCTGTTCAGTCTATTTCCTAATGTTTTGTACAGTCAGTGTATAATGCCCCATTATTCATTTCATGTATCCATTGCTTTTGAAACATAGCAAGAGCGAAACATGGTCGCAATTCAGTCTCCTCGCTCTCCTCCCTCCACACACACTCACACCATGTCGACCCTTGTCTTGATTGATTTTCGGTTCCCCTTTTGGAGTGGATTATAACCATCTGCAGACTCTTGAGGAACAAAAGTGTCTCCTTGGTCCCCCTCCACCACCACAACCCAGTACTTCAGAAGGATAACACAGCCAGATAAACATTCTCTTGGCCCAACTCTACCATCGCTCAGCAGAGAGAGAGAGAGAGAGAGAGAGAGAGAGAGAGAGAGAGAGAGTTAGGAGATTGAGATTGAGAGTGAGAGAGATGAGAGAGAGGAGAGAGAGAGAGAGAGAGAGAGAGACGAGAGAGAGAGAGAGAGAGAGAGGAGAGAGAGAGAGAGAGAGAGAGAGAGAGAGAGAGAGAGAGAGAGAGAGTGAGGAGAGAGAGAGAGAGAGAGAGAGAGAGAGAGAGAGTTGAGAGAGAGAGAGAGAGAGAGCGAAGAAGAAGATGATTAGGAGTAGAGAGAGAGAGAGATGAGAGAGAGAGATGAGATAGAGAGATAGAGAGAGAGTGATGGGGAAAGGTAAGAATTGATTAACAGAGTTAGCGATGAGTGTGATTGAAGTGAGAGTAGAGAGGATGAGAGATGAGAGAGAGAGAGAGAGAGAGAGAGAGAGAGAGAGAGAGAGAGAGAGATTTTTTTTTAAGTTTTTTTTTTTTACTTCAATAGACATTGTACAACTGGCAACAACAAGCTGAATTGCGAGTACAATGGACTTGCTGTTGGGCAGTCGGCTTGAGCGGATGGGCCATCGATGTAACAGCCAAGAGAAAGTCAGTCAGTCTCTTCATCAGGGCACACTGCTGTTTCAGACATTCACAGTTCCTCGGTAGTAGCCGCACCTCCATAGATATCTACCCTGCAAACAGGGCACTTCCTCAGGACATTAGGCGACGTTACCATAAGGTCCCTTTAAGGGTTTCTGCGAGACGTTATCCCATTGACTTTCTGAGAACGTTCTAGGAACATTAAAACATAACGTTAACCTCAGGACCATAATAGGGTGTTCTGTACAGGTCCCATATAACGTTATAATATGGTTGCAGTATAACGTTATAATGACGTATTTGATGTCCATTAGGGAACGTTACGAAAAGGATTCTATTTGTTATCCATGGAACTTTCAATGACCACAAGGGGACGTTTCACAATGGTCAAGAGGTCGTCGCAAGATGGTCCCAAGGGAACGTTCTCGAGGGGACCTTTGTCTAGTTCCTTGCAAGTTACCAGGACTGAGGTACATGTCAGGACCATTTTAGGACATTTTCAGGCCTTTCATTTTACTAGTCCTTAGGATGTTGTGTAATGGTCCTAAGGGAACATTCTCTGGGGGACCTTTGTCTAGTTCCCTGTAAGTTACCTGGACATCACTGAGGACTATGTCAGGACGTTCTCAGGCCTTTCATTTTACTAGTCCTTAGGACGTCGCGTGATGGTCCCAAGGGAATGTTCTCTAGGGGACCTTTGTCTAGTTCCCTGTAAGTTACCAGGATGTCACTGAGGACCATGTCAGGACCCTTTTAGGACCCAAACCATTATAGGTAAAGTAATTAAATGGTATAGGGGTTTTAAGGTAAGTAGTACGCTGTTCATCCGAAACATATTTAATCAATTACAATATGATTACGTTTGACATGATCACTTAGTATTGACTTCTCAAAATAACCACACCTGGGATTTGAACTCACAGTCTCTGGATTTGAAGTACACTGATATTTCTGCTGCGCCACAAAGTCTGAAGTATTCTCAGAAGTCCCCTACACATTGATTACCTGTAATACATCTATGTGATTAGTAAAATAGTGCCATCTGCACTGATATTTTAGTTATTAGTTTATCTGACTATAGTCTCATCATTGATTTAATTGACTTATTTCAGCAATTTGAGTTTTTTTTATAGTTGTCTAGTGTTGGTGAGGCATACTATTAATGCTGTATCGTTACTCCTGACAAATATTGTTTTTCTTAAGCATATTAACAACAGAGCTGAGATTCACTTTCAAGTGCAAAGTGTAGGAATACAGGTGAAATCAGTCATTAACACAAACAAGCTCAGAATGCTGTGAATCAAGAGGTCGTGTGTTCAAATCCCAGGTGAGGACATGTTGAAGACTAATTACTGTATAAATGAACATGTGAATTTGACATACATGATTTAATTGTGTAAGTTATGAGCACTGTGGGAGTGTCCCTAACATTGCCAACAGGCAAAGAGCTGTGAATGGATCAGTGGTTTACCAATCATGTTGATGGGCTTGGCAACAGCAATTAGGGGTGATGTGTAATGAAACTAGGGTGCCCTGGGTAGAATGCTTTTTGTTGTTGGGGAGAACATTTCTTTGCAACCATCAGGTGATGTCCCTGGAACAAACCAGGAACTAGACAAAAACCTCCAGGGGACAATGACACAACATCCCAAGAACGTTCTAAAAACGTCCTCGGGGATGTCCCTGGGACAAACCGGGAACTAGACAAAACCTCCAGGGGACCATGACACAACGTCCTGACCACTTTTCGTGACATTCCAGGGACGTCCTAACAACACGTTTTTGTTTGCAGGACCATGGCCTAAGTGTAGCACCCAGCTGGTTGAGAGTTACACGTTTTAAGTTCCTCTGCGTCCACATCACAGTGGACTTGTCATGGACCAACAACACCACCACTCTTGTCAAGATGGCACAACAGTGTCTCTACTTTCTAAAGCGGCTGAAGAAATTTGGCATGTCGCCCCGGGTGTTCTCCAAATACTACCGCTGCACCATCGAGAGCATCCTGACCGGTTGCATCACGGTCTGGTACGGAAATTTCTCCATCCACGACCACAAGGCCCTCCAGCAGGTAGTGAAGACGGCCCAGTACATCACTTGGACCCTGCTCCCAACCATCCAGGACATTTACTGGAAACGGTGCCTGAGGAAGGCAAGCAGCATCATCAAGAACCCCCTACACTCCAGACACAAGCTGTTCTCCCCTTTACCGTCGGGCATACGGTATGGTAGCATCAGGTCTGTTACCAACAAGCCAGCAGACTGCTGAACACTTGAATTGGACTGACCACCTGCTATTGATTCTCCACACCTAGGCGCACATGCACTCACTCATGCACACACACAGACGTACACACACATACACATATACATTTATGCTACACACACATCACAACTGCTGCTACCAGACTCTTACTATACTATTTAGTTTATACACTGCCCCCATCCCCCCCTTCCCCAATACATGTGTAAATATTGGACTATAAATTGTGCCTTCCTGTAAAATGTTTATTTTATTCTGCTGAGCCAGTTACTTTATGTTCATATTCTTCAATTAATTTTTTTCTTGTTTTTGTTGGATTCTCGAGAAGGAACCTTCAAATAAGCATTTCGTTGGACGATGTATACCATGTGTATCCAGTACATTCGACTAATAAAACTGGAAACTTGAATACAAAGTGAAATAAAAAATGCTACAAAAAAAACACTAAACATTTGTTCAATATTGTACAAAATATACAGGAGCTCTCTGCCTAGGCAGCCACAGCTCTGCCTTGACCTGAGACCTCTCAACCCAGTACAACTGCCCTCTCAACGGACATACTGAAACACAGAGGGCCCTATTTCCCCTGCATCACATCTGTGCGTTAAAATGACTTGCTTGGTACCTTGGCAAAAGTGTTAAATATTGGTCAATAACTCTCAATACGTTTGTGGATGAGCAAGTGTTGCCTTTGTCATTGTGAATCATTACCAATTATGGTCATTTTAGTGGATGACTGAAGCTTGGACCATGAATATCTCATTGTGTATTCATTTGGCATGCCTACAAGTGAATAAGCTCGTTTGATGGTTGCTATGGGGCGTTTTCAGATTGTTCTCGGAAATTATGCACTGTACAAACAGCCGTTTGGGGTTACATCACCACCGCTGTTTGTCCAGAAACACTCTGGGAACCAGACCTTGTCAGCTGGGATGCATGAGTCTGGTGTGGTCATGGTCTAACACCCCACTCTCAGCTGGTGCTGAGTTGACTGAGGAGCAGCAGGATGCATGGACGGACTGGGCAGTGGGTACTGAGAGACAGGGCACTTGCTGACAACTGGTGGTTCTTGGGGCATTATCCAAAAGGGTCGTGTTCAGTACGCAGAAAAAGTAATGAAATTGAGTAAAATTAGACACTGGAATGTACTGGGGGCATTGTACAACCCAGAAGGCATCCCACTGAATACAAACAAGCCAAAGGGTATGCAAAAGGCTACCTTTGCTTTACCTGAATTACTTAGTCATATTAGAACTCTGTCGTTATTTTTTTTGTTGCTATGGTGGGTGCCCTACTGAACAACTCTGGATTCTACAGTCACTCAAACAACAATTTGCACGTTGCCATTTATTTGCTCTAGTCCTGTGATTTAGCTCCTTAACATTACGTTGAAGCATTATGACGTTTGCTGGTTTTCTCCTTTTCTCCTCTGTCACCAGAGGGAGAAAACATACTCCCACACTGTGCCATAATAATATACCCCACAACTAGCCAAAAAATTTAAGGCTATAGGTTTTCATTGAGCAGACCTAAGCCATCTCTCTCAGCCATACTCGCAAAGTTTGGAATAGAAAAAAAAGTACACTTTTAGTCGGCACATCATACACTACATGACCAAAAGTATGTGGATACCTGCTCGTCGAACACCTCATTCCAAAATCATGGGCATCAAGGTCTGTGTCTGTTTGTCAATAACAGCTGTTGCGCAATCTCTAATATTAAAGAAGGTTCAAGGTTTTGCTCGCCTGAGGTAGAGTAGACCACACTATTTACCAAGAGAGTTTTCATCTATATTTTTTTTGTAGCTGTCCATTTACCATCCCAAACCGATGCTGGCACTAAGACCGCACTCAACAAGCTGTAAAAGGCCATAAATCAAATAAAAATGTTTTAATGTTATCGGTCACATACACGTATTTAGCTGATGTTACTGCGGGTGTAGAGAAATGCTTGCAACAGTGCAGTAGTATCTAACAATTCACAACAATACACACAAATCTAAAAGTAAAACAATGGAATTAAGGAATATATAATATTAGGATGAGCATTGTCGGAGTGGCATTGACTAATATACAGTGGAATACAGTATATACAGTGCCTTCAGAAAGTTTTCAGACCCCTTGACTTTTTACACATTTTGTTACGTTACAGTCTTATTCTAAAATATATAAAATACTTTTTCCCCCTCATCAATCCAAACACAATATGTACATAAGTATTCAGACCCTTTGCTATGAGACTCTAAATTGAGCTCAGGTGCATCCTGTTTCCATTGATCATCCTTGAGATGTTTCGACAACTTGATTGGAGTCCACCTGTGTTAAATTCAAATGATTGGACATGGTTTGGGAAAGGCACACACCTGTCTATATAAGGTCCCACAGTTGACAGAGCATGTCAGAGCGAAAACCAAGCCATGAGGTCAAAGGAATTGTGCGTAGAGCTCCGAGACAGGATTGTGTCGAGGCACAGATCTGGGAAAGGGTACCAAAACATTTCTGCAGCATTGAAGGTCCCCAAGAACACAGTGGCCTCAATCATTCTTAAATGGAAGAAGTTTTGGAATCACCAAGATTCTTCCTACAGCTGGCCGCCCGGCCAAACTGAGCAATCGGGGGAGAAGGAAAAAATAAGAGCACCTCCTCCCAGCTGCCCACTGCACTGAGGCTAGGAAACACTGTCACCACCGATAAATTGCGATAATTGAGAATTTCAATAAGCATTTTTCTATGGCTGGCCATGCTTTCCACCTGGCTACCCCTACCACGGTCAACAGCCTTGTGCTCCCCACAGCAACTTGCCAAGCCTTCCCCATTTCTCCTTCACCCAAATCCAGTAGCCGATGTTCTGAAAGAGCTGCAAAATCTGGACCCCTACAAATCAACCGGGCTAGCAATCTGGACCTCTCTTTCTAAAATTATCCGCCGAAATTGTTGCCACCCTATTACTAGCCTGTTCAACCTCTCTTTCGTATCGTCTGAGATCCCCAAAGATTGGATTGTCTCCCCCTCTTCAAAGGGGGAGACACTCTAGACCCAAACTGCTATAGACCTATATCTATCCTACCCTGCCTTTCTAAGGTCTTCGAAAGCCAAGTTAACAAGATCACCGACCATTTCAGATCACCGACCATTTCGAATCCCACCGACATTCTCCGCTATGCAATCTGGTTTCCGAGCTGGTCATGGGTGCACCTCAGCCATGCTCAAGGTCCTAAATGATATCATAACCGCCATCGATAAGAGACAATACTGTGCAGCTGTATTCATCGACCTGGCCAAGGCTTTCAACTCTGTCAATCACCACATTCTTATTGCCACGCCTGGTTCACCAACTACTTCTCAGACGAGTTCAGTGTGTCAAATTGGAGGGCCTGTTGTCCGGACCTCTGGCAGTCTCTATGGGGGTGCCACAGGGTTCAATCCTCGGGCCGACTCTTTTCTCTGTATATATCAATGATGTCGCTCTTGCTGCTGGTGATTCTCTGATCCACCTCTACTCAGACGACAACATTCTGTATACTTCTGGCCCTTCTTTGGACACTGTGTTAACTAACCTCCAGACGAGCTTCAATGCCATACAACTCTTCTTCCGTGGCCTCCAACTGCTCTTAAATGCAAGTAAATCTAAATGTATGCTCTTCAACCAATCGCTGCGCACACCTGCCCGCCCGTCCAGCATCACTACTCTGAACGGTTCTGACTTAGAATATGTGGACAACTACAAATACCTAGGTGTCTGGTTAGACTGTAAACTCTCCTTCCAGACTCACATTAAGCATCTCCAATCCAAAATTAAATCTAGAATCGGCTTCCTATTTCGCAACAAGCATCCTTCACTCATGCTGCCAAAACATACCCTCGTAAAAACTGACTAACCTCCCAATCCTTGACTTCGGCGATGTCATTTACAAAATAGCCTCCAACACTCTACTCAGCAAATTGGATGCAGTCTATCACAGTGTCATCTGTTTGGTCACCAAAGCCCCATATACTACCCACCACTGCGACCTGTATGCTCTCGTTGGCTGGCCCTCGCTTCATATTCATCGCCAAACCCACTGGCTCCAGGTCATCTATAGGTCTTTGCTAGGTAAAGCGCCGTCTTATCTCAGCTCACTGGTCACCATAGCAGCACCCACCCGTAGAACGCGCTCCAGTAGGTATATTTCACTGGTCACCCCCAAAGCCAATTCCTCCATTGGCCGCCTTTTCTTCCAGTTCTCTGCTGCCAATGACTGGAACGAACTGCAAAAATCTCTGAAGCTGGAGACTCATATCTCCATCACTAGCTCTAAGCACCAGCTATCAGAGCAGCTCACAGATCACTGCACCTGTACATAGCCCATCTGTAACTAACCCATCCAACTACCTAATCCCCATACTGTTATTTAAAACAATTTAATACATTTTAGAATAAAGCTGTAACGTAACAAAATGTGTAAAAAGTCAAGGGGTCTGAATACTTTCTGAATGCACTGTATATATATAGTGTATGTACTAAAGCTGCAGCTTTTCCAATGAGCCCGAAATGCAGGAGTAATTTAGTGTATCAACCCAGAGACCGTTAAGCTCAGTCTCGTCTCACATTCAGTTTACTGGACCTGTTCCCTGGGTGTGTTCATTTGTTGTTCTATTGGACTTCAAGGGTGTATCCTGGAGCCCTTTGCTCCCGTCTGCACTCTCCTCTCTGGGGCTTGGGCTCTGGCCGCTTCCCCCTAGACTCCCTCTGGGGCCCACGGAAGTCCACACCCTGGCCACCCTCTCCCATCCCGCTGGATCCCCCTTCCTGACCGCTTTCCTGTTTTCCACAGTCTACACATCACCTCACCTCTGCCATACAGGCAGAGAGAAAAATAGAGAGCGAGAGAAAGGGAGAGAGAGTCCTTTGTTGCAGTGTCCCAGCTCACTGGAGGTCTGCAAGGTCATTGACTGCAAAGTTAGCCTCTCATGCAGTACCAGTTTGGTTAGAGTGGGAGTATATAACATGAAGAATGGCATCAGAACTGATCTTTGATATATTCACTGTCTTTTGTCTTTGACAGGCAACCGTCCACAATAATTGTTTGTTATCAGCAAGAAAGAATAGCTTGGTTGTCTCTAGTCTCCCGAGCCAGACACTCAATTCAGTATTCTCAGAATACATGCTTATGAAGAAACTCTTTAAATGCTGGAGCTCAAGGCTATGGAAGTGTCTAACTGTGGTTGTTCTCTCCAAAAGCGGCTACCAGGAAATGGCACATGATATATTAGTGGTAGTGGAGTGGGCATAACTTTAGTGCTCTTTGTTTTGGCTTATCAGTCTTTCAGCAGAAACCTCATATGGTTGAGATGTAGAGGGAGGGAGGGAGGGAGGGGTGCTGAGGCGTTTCAGGGGCCCCAGCTGAGGCATTTAAGGGTGGGGGCAGAGGCTTAATAAACGAGGTGGGACGTTTTAATGGGTTACTTATGCAGAGGCAAACATATTTTGGGGTTTCCAGGGATTCAGTCTAAGGGAGCTTTTTCCATATAACTTTAAGACCATGTAAAATTTCCCAGCTGCTCTTTTTCTTACAGATTTACCGTTTGCAATAAATTTATGAGATTTTACAGAGGTAGGCATCATTCTAAGAGAAGCATAAAGGTTCAGGATATTGTTGCCATTTACTCTGGCTTTACTGGTCTATTCAACCGAGATTTCCTATCTGAGACAAACAGGTGGTCAATTTAACATAGTGGTTTAGTGTTATCCTTATAGTAGTACCCTTCTACTGAATGTCTGGTAGTCATTTTCCTATCAGTTTGAGAGAATACAGTGTCTGTGTCTATTATTGTGTGTCCAGAGGTCCATTCCATGCCAATCAAATAATTTAATAGAAGGGTGTAGACATGCAATTCATTCATTAAAAAAGACTCATTATTTTCCATATGAACCTTTCATCTCATGAATTGAATAGGAATTGAATAGACCATAACACTGGTGTCCAGTAACCAGCAGGGCTCTAAAGTTTGACCATTTAAACCAGCATTAATATTTTTCTGTGCGACCTGGAATTTTTATACGGGAACACCAGTGCGCCTAGAATTTTATATTTATAAACCATGTTGCAGGCGCTCTAAAACTACTCGTGGGCCGCTAACTATTTGTTTTACACTTTGTTCAGTCATGTTTGTTACTTCATTAGCTAGCTAACAACCTGGTAACTCTACCAGTATATCCAAACATTTGGGGCACAGAAAGAAACTAAAAGGGATAGCTTCTTCAGGAGATCAGTGGTCATTCTGTAGCAATGAATTTGGTGCACTTTGAGATAAACATTGAGAGATTCGAACATTGAGATATTAGATATTTTTCAGGTAACTTGCACCTTCCCACTTGCCACAGCAGACACTGACAGTATTCATTTACAGTTGCTACTGTGGGTCTCTCTACTCTGGAGCACATACATCTACAGTGTATTGCCAAAAACCACTCAATAAGCACTCAACTGGATGCTTCATTAAATAGTACCCGTAAAACACCAGTCTCAACGTCAACAGCGAAGAGGCGACTCCGGGATGCTGGACTTCTAGGCAGAGTTCCTCTGTCCAGTGTCTGTGTTCTTTTGCCCATCTTAATCTTTTATTTTTATTGGCCAGTCTGAGATATGGCTTTTTCTTTGCAATTCTGCCTAGAAGGCCAGCATCCCAGAGTCGCCTCTTCACTGCTGACGTTGAGACTGGTGTTTTGCGGGTACTATTTAATAAAGCTGCCAGTTGAGGACTTGTGAGGCCTCTGTTTTTCAAACTAGACACTCTAATGTACTTGTCCTCTTGCTCAGTTGTGCACCGGGGCCTCCCACTCCTATTTCTATTCTGGTTAGAGCCAGTTTGCACTGTTCTGTGAAGGGAGTAGTACACAGCGTTGTGCGAGATATTCAGTTTCTTGGAAATTTCTCGCATGGAATAGGCTTCATTTCTCAGAAAAGAGAATAGACTGACAAGTTTCAGAGGTTCTTTGTTTCTAGCCATTTTGAGCCTGTAATCGAACCTACAAATGCTTATGCTCCAGATACTCAACTAGTCTAAAGGACAGTTTTATTGCTTCTTTAATCAGAACAATAGTTGTCAGCTGTGCTAACATCATTCCAAAAGGGTTTTCTAATGATCAATTAGCCTTTTGAAATTATAAACTTTGATTAGCTAACACAACGTGCCATTAGAACACAGGAGTGATGGTTGCTGATAATGGGCCTCTGTACGCCTATGTAGATATTCCATTAAAAATCAGACGCTTACAGCTACAAGTCATTTACAACATTAACAATGTCTACACTGTCTTTCATATCAATTTGATGTTATTTTAATGTACAAAAACATTTGCTTTTCTATCACAAATAAGGACATTTCTAAGTGACCCCAATCTTTTGAATGGTAGTGTACATATGAAGTGGTTAAAACAGTATGTAAACATTAGACGTTATTGTCTCAGGTTCTTGTTTGTCTCCTTTTTCTATTCTCTTTTGATATGGCCTGTACCGTTCTTCTGGTGTCTCCATCATACACTATTCTTCTGTTGCTGTCTCTGTGTCTTGTCTGGTGTCTCTCTCCATCACCTATTCTTCTGTTGCTGTCTCTGTGTCTTGTCTGGTGTCTCTCTCTCATCACCTATTCTTCTGTTGCTGTCTCTGTGTCTTGTCTCGGTGTCTCTCTCCATCACCTATTCTTCTGTTGCTGTCTCTGTGTCTTAGTCTGGTGTCTCTCTCCATCACCTATTCTTCTGTTGCTGTCCTCTGTCTTGTCTGGTGTCTCTCTCCATCACCTATTCTTCTGTTGCTGTCTCTGTGTCTTGTTCTGGTGTCTCTTCTCCATCACCTATCTCTGTTGCTGTCTCGTGTCTTGTCTGGTGTCTCTCTCCATCACCTATTCTTCTGTTGCTGTCTCTGTGTCTTGTCTGGTGTCTCTCTCCATCACCTATCTTCTGTTGCTGTCTCTGTGTCTTGTCTGGTGTCTCTCTCCATCACCTATTCTTCTGTTGCTGTCTCTGTGTCTTGTCTGGTGTCTCTCTCCATCACCTATTCTTCTGTTGCTGTTCTCTGTGTCTCTGTCTGGTGCTTCTCTCCATCACCTATTCTTCTGTTGCTGTCTCTGTGTCTTATCTGTGTCTCTCTCCATCACCTATTCTTCTGTTGCTGTCTCTGTGTCTTGTCTGGTGTCTCTCTCCATCACCTATTCTTCTATTGCTGTCTCTGTGTCTTGTCTGGTGTCTCTCCATCATCTATTCTTCTGTTGCTGTCTCTGTGTCTTGTCTGGTGTCTCTCTCCATCACCTATTCTTCTGTTGCTGTCTCTCTGTCTTGTCTGGTGTCTCTCTCCATTACCTATTCTTCTTTTGCTGTCTCCGTGTCTTGTATGGTGTCTCTTTCCATCACCTACAGTGCCTTCTGGAAGTATTCAGACCACTTTACTTTTTTGTAAAATAACAGCCTAATTCTAAAAAAGGACCCTTTGCGATGAGACTTGAAATTGAGCTCAGGTGCATCCTGATTCCATTGATCATCCTTGAGATGTTTCTACAACTTGATTGGAGTCCACCTGTGGTAAATTAAGTTGATTGGACATGATTTGGAAAGGCACACACCTGTCTTTATAAGGTCCCACAGTTGACAGCACATGTCAGAGCAAAAACCAAGCCATGAGGATAAAATAAATTGTCCGTAGAGCTCCGAGACAGGATTGTGTCGAGGCACTGATCTGGGGAAGGGTACCAAAGAATGTCTGCAGCATTGAAGGTCCCCAAGAACACAGTGGCCTCCATCATTATCATATGGAAGAAGTTTGGAACCACCAAGACTCTTCTTAGAGCTGGCCGCCCGGCCAAACTGAGCAATCGGGGGAGAAGGGCCTTGGTCAGGGAGGTGACCAAGAACCCAATGGTCATTCTGACAGAGCTCTAGCGTTCCTCTGTGGACATGGGAGAACCTTCCAGGAGAATTATCTCTGCAGCACTCCACTAATCAGGCTTTTGTCATAGAGTGGCCAGATGGAAGCAAGTCCTCAGTAAAAGGCACATGACAGCCCGCTTGGAGTTAATGATTCATTTTGTTAGTTCTACCAGCTAATGTGAGATTTTTAGATTATATTTTTACCTTTATTTAACTAGGCAAGTCAGTTAAGAACAAATTATTAATTTAAATGACAGCCTAGGAACAGTGGGTTAACTGCCTGACAGATTTGTACCTTGTCAGCTCAGGGATTTGCAACCTTTCTAGTTACTAGTCCAACGCTCTAACCACTAGGCTACCCTGCCGCACCAACATAACATAACATTTGAGGAAACATAACTTAAGGGCCTATGTATTGGACTTGCTTGTGGCTGACACAACCAAATCCACTAATTTGAAGTATATATAGTGTATATGTCTCAGTCAGAAAAACGTTCTCTCATCACTTCGGTCTCAGCTAGCTAGCCAGCCGGTAGCTAACCAAGCTAGCTACAGAAACGAAACGCATCAAATACACTCGCTGGAAATAAAAACGTTTTCCTAATATCATGACTTATATCAACATCCTTAGCTTGCCCATTCACAATATACTGTTAAATAACTCTGACTGACACCCAATATCGTTAGGATGCTGAGCACTAACACTAGCTTATTAGCATTAACCATTCCTTATGCTGAGGAAGACTGGCTAATAAGCTACCACCAACCCTGCACAAACCTGTAGTTTGGCTAACTCTGCTGCTGAACTTTCCCTTTCTGTCTGTTCTGCCCCCTCCAATGTCATTCACTGCTGCCTCAACCTGCTCAACCTGCTTGTTTTTTTGGCCACTTTTTCAGAAGTTCGGGAATATCTATATTTGCTCTGTGCTATGCCGTAGACTTTGACTGAGTGACAGGTGTTTTGCTGAGTGATGTCATTGACATCGAACAGGTGCTGTAGGGGTGGAGGAGGGGTACAGGGATGTGAGCAGTCCACTGAGTTGTGATATCTCGACCAATCACAGAAGGCACCGGGTCACTCCAGGGGCTACTTGCAATACCTGCTACTGCCTAGAGCAGTATATTGTATTGTTTATTTTTGTCATAGAAATTTGTCAGTAAAAATTTTTCAATAATTAACCTTCAAAGTGCAAGTGATGTGTGGTTATGGAAACTCATATCAGACAGAAATTGGAAAAAATAATTTACCATCAAAAGGTTCGGGGCTTGATCAAAAACTTCTGGGGCTGAAGCGCCGGAAGTCCAGACTTAATGACACCACTACTTCAGAAGTACCTAGAATTCATATAGGCTATATCTCAATCGATTAGAACAAAAATTATTTTACGGTGCTCCTAAATTTTATGTTGTGCTCCAAAGTTGGGCACACCAGTGCTACCAATGAAAATTTTTCATTTAGAGTTCTGGTAATCAGTAATAATACTCAGAGTGTGAAAGTGTATATGTGCTCAGTCTTGTTTTCTGTTGGTTGAGAGGGAGTGTATAGCCCTTTAAACCTGTCAAACTGCCATGAGGACACAGTGAGCGACTGTGTGGCACCTCTGCTCCTCCGTCCCGCTCCGAACACCGCTCCCTTATTGAGAATTTATTGCTTCCTGAATCCTGAAAATGGGAGTCGGAGCACAACACAATTTCAACCGTCCTTTTCCTCCCTCCCTCCCTGCCGCCCCCGGTGTCTGTTTGCACTCCTCTAAATCTCTCGCTCTATCTAGCTTTATTTCAAGCCATTCGTCTTGGGCCCCCTAAGGACACATATAGTGACTTAACATTGTTGTAAAAGTCTCAGACCCTTATCCCAAATATATCTAAGTGACAACTAGAGGTTGTGGGTTTAAATCCATGTAATGAAATATAGGGACATGTTGTTCAACCATGGTCATCTGTAGCGTGACTTGTTTTAAGATGTGTGCATGAGAGATAACAACTATATCACGACACAACTATGTAACTTTACTCTATAGTTGGTGGAAGAGGCAACCATGCAGAGATTTTTTTTTTTTAATCCATAACATTCACATGTGCTTTTCAGACTTTTTATATCACAGACCACATTCAAACACTTTCCTCCATAAGTTGCTTTTTGTTTCTAGAATTTCTTATATACATAATCACATTCACATTGGTATTAACACAAAATTACACTCACATAGAAACAATTGACAATATCAGCAAACATGGCAGTTTTCGCTTTTTTTGTACATACCGCTCCAGCACATCACCTTCATTTGGTGTTAACTGCTCCCTTCATCGATTTAGTACACATAAGACAACATAACTTGACTAGCCATCATGGCCATGGATATTAATGTTTTGTTCCTTTTGTATGCTAGTCTAGAGAAGCTTACTGCTATCCCCAAAGCTGTTTGAAAGAGTATCACACAAAGACATTTAATATTGCTGTAAGAGTTAATTATTGATATTTGGACTAAATTGTATTTTTGTTTTTTTATTTCACCCCCCTTTTTTCGATCTTGGGATAGAACCAGGGTCTGTAGTGGCGCCTCTAGCACTGTGATGCAGTCTCTTAGACTGCTGCGCCACTCGGGAGGCCGGACTAAATTGTTTTTGAGGTTTCCACGGCTCAACATGGCTATCAACATTTCGGACGTATGCTTGTGAAAGTTAGGTAGCTACTGGGTGCAACTGCTTCTGCCAACTTTGAGACATATCCCAATGGACATTCACTGAGGGGAATATTGTTGTTGTCAGCAGTTGCAGTCCCACAAACTTGAAACATTTCTAGCCAAACTCCCATAGTCCGCCACAATGGTTACGGTTCCAATGGAATTTCTGCCATTAATTTTTCACATCGTGAATTTGACAGTAACGTTTTGATAGCTGTGCAATTCTCTCCCGGACAAGGTGAGGTTTTATCAATGTATTTGCCTCAATTTACTCTCAAAAATGTGCTATGCAAATTATTGATAAATGTTAGATTTGCGCAGTTATCAAAATGTTACACCAGGGTAAGCCTACACGAAACACAGAACCTATATGAAGTAGTTCTAAAATCCCAGATGGAAAAAATTATGGTGAAAAAACGATTGGAACCATTTCCGGGTTTTATGACTCATACTGTGGTACTCAATTAACACAATTATTTAACTTTGAACAATGACATAAATCTGGACCAGGAGACCTTATAGCATCTCATTATCTGTTTTGGTAGAATTTTGCAGCTTGTTTTTTGCAGACAGCTTTTCTCTTAGGCTTACAGTTAGAAAATAGGTATGAATAGCTATGAAATGGCTGTAATGGGCAACACTGTTGTAATGTAATTATGGTAAACTCAAAATAAGGGGTTTTCAAATATTAAAATCAATGTTTCCCAGACAGCATACTAAAAGGTAACAAAAGTTTTCAACCAAACTGAGATATCACAATGAAGTCTTGAAGTAAACAGCGAACTGTATTATAAAAATCTGCAGAAAATATTTAAACAGGGTTCAAAAAGGCAGAATTGCCCTGTGTGTACTTCGAAAAAATAACAATCTCAGAGTTGGCTATTGTCGTGAAAGTACGTTCATCACTAGTTTGCAGAGTTTATCGTGCTGTGAACCTGCTGCGCTAGCCTTAGCCTAGCGCTAACATGCGCTAGCCCAAGCCTAGCATTAATATGTGCTAGCCTAGCGTTAACATGTGCTAACCTAGCGTTAACATGTGCTAACCCTAGCGTAGCACTATCATGCGCTAGCAATATCTGTACATTTATTATGTTCTGATCACTCCTCTTCTACGCTACATATAGTCAGGTTTTCATTTGGTTTTCATTGCTTGCAGCATCAGACTTTCCAGATCATTCCCTTTCCCTTATTAGTGCAAATTAAGATTCTTTTTTTTTTTGAAATCCTTGAAAAAAGAAAGACCCACCCTAATCTCCAATAAATAATTGCAACACTGAGAATAGTCCCCCGTTGTTTCTTTCAACTATAAAATTGTGAGAAAATCTTGGACACAAAAGGATAGATTTCCCCCAGTTTTCCGAAACAAAACATTGAAGGAAAATGAGTGGCCATTTTGAAGAGCACCATAGAAAAAACAACAGCCTTGTACTTGAACACCGGGATAACAATTATGTGACTTCCAAACAGATGGTAACTTCACCACAGAATTTCCCACATATTTTCCTGAGTTTAAAAGACAAATTCACACTCAATAGCTCTGAATCCATTCCTGACAAATTTCTGCTTGTTGTTACGGCAAGCTCTTATGAGAATTCTGAATAAGCATTTTTGGAAAATGTGTCCTGTGCCGAATGCTTTAATCTCATCTCGTCCACAGTGTCCTTCATATCTTAACAGGACTGCATATTGCACTGGGAATGGTGCTACAAATGTCCATGCCCAACTCCTCAGTCTTTGGGGGAAGACTGCATCCAACGGGACCTTCAAGGCAGGGTCGGCCCATAGCTGCACCATCGGATAGGCTCCCATCTTCCTCACCTTTCACTCTGAGGTTTGGCAAACCAAATGACAGGCGGGGGGGGGGGGGGGGCTGATCGAGTTAGGGCTTGCCTCACAGGACAGCCTCATTCAGGGGAGTAGTCAGGTGGGATTTGGGGTGGCTCGGGTCAGTCCACAGCCATTTCACAGGGTAGCTGCTGGGCCAACTTGGCCTGAGCGTAGGCCTGGAGGAAGTCCTTGTAGCGGGGGGCGCAGCCCAACCATGCCTCGCCGAAGTGGACACGGCCGGTGAAGAGGAAGCTGCCTACCCCGGGCCGGACGCCGCACTGCAGCAGGGTCCTGATCTCGCCCGTGCGGGTCAAACGGCCGGTGCCGGTAAACAGGGTGTATTTCTGGCGGAATACTCGGGTGGTGCTGACTTTGATTACAGCCGCCCGTAGCTCACTGTCCTCATCCACTGCCTTGATGTTACCACGCACCACTGTGGGTAGAAGAGACAAACTGGTTAGGCAAAAGCTCTATTGACCCAATTTGTTTGTAGCAGTTGTTAAAAATACGACAATCATAGTTAAACTAAATGTGGACTAAGATGGTGGATGGTTACCATCTGTTGAATGGATGTAATTTTCTTCAATACTTGTTGTTCCCATTCTAAAAACACAATATTGGTAATCACTGGGAAAATATCTGCCACGCTTTAGCTGCCAAAAAACAGCTGAAGTACTAAACAAGTAACTAGAATCCTAACCCACCAGAGGCTAACATTAGAGTCAGTGAAATTGGTATGGAGAGCTGCCTGGGACAGTTCTGTAATCCCCCTGACTTTATGTTGCCAAGGGGCTGCCACTAAACCTGATTACGGCTCAATTAGAGCCATGCGGATTAGTCCACTGCACTGTCTAGGGTGGGGGGAGATTATTCCACTACGGTGCCTTGAGGAGTGGGGGTTTAGGGGAACTAGAGAGGCTAAAGTAATGCTGTTTCACCTTTGACCTCTGCATAAATTAAGTAGTTCAGAGGGGGGAGTATTTGGATTTACACCAACCTCAGACCTGTGTTACCCCTACTTTCAGCTAATTCAACACAACCGATTTGTAGTTCCTCCATCCTGACACAAAATCATTCTTTTTTTTCTCTGCAACTGAATGGCTTATCTTGCCATTTTGTATTGAATCCACATGAAATGGAGGACGAAATTCAGTAAGACACCAAACTGTTCCTGGTCTGGCGTGTTGTTTTATTGTTATACGGCAGCCCAGGACAACAAAACAGGAAGTTGTAAAAGAGGAGAACTCACCAAAGTCACTGGTGCAGACGGCCATAAGGAGCTCTGTGTTGTTACAGGGTCTGCAGGCACCTGGGAAGAGAGTGGGAGGGAGAAGGGGAAGAAAGAAAGAGAGGGTCAATTGGAGAACTCCACTAATCAAACAAACACTAATTACATCCTCATTCAAATGTGTTTACTCCCTCGTGATATTGTAAACCACATAATACCTCAAAAAAAGAAACAAGTTCGAATATTTAAAAGCTTTATATTAAAAACGCCTTGAGCTCTAACCTATCCTGTTGCACACTTGAAAGGAGACTTAAAGGAGGGTGGAGACGAGCTTATAACAAAGATCAAATGCTCTGGAGGCGTGACGCGAATAGAACAAATCACAGTGTAAGGACAAACACACGGACCAACTGCAGTGTTCTTTCAGACAGTTGCTACTTTTACAGTTTGGAGAGGAAGGCCAGTTGAAACTCCAATGGCCCCAGACGGTTTTTAAAGCCAAATGAAATGAACAGCCCACTACCTCCCACCCCACACTCCCCCCCCCCCCCCTAAACCCTGCTAGGGTGTCTGCACCCACACCTCATCAAAGCCAACCAGACAAGGGCAACAGAGGAGGGTGTAAAACTTCAAAAGATTTAAATGGGCCGAGCTCCATTTCTACACTTTTTCAGAAGGCACTTACTTCTTTTCTAGAAGTTGTGACGGCTTCCATCACAGCTGTTTATCACTTTAAAAGAGGAAACTAAAATACAGCAAATCCTCCCTCCATTTCATACAAGAACCCAGTCCACAGATGGCCACAGAAAAGGAACGCAGAGCGAAACAAAAACACCAAACTGTGGCTGCATTGAATTGACTGCACTGAAAAAAAGAACACACCCTGGCATTTTTTAAAGTTCTTCTGGCCTTGTGAGTTCCAAGAAGTTCACCACCACCCCTCCTAGCTGCCCCCTCCACACATTCCCCTTCTTAGTGAAAAAGTCTGATAAATGAGATTCCTTCCTTCTCCCTGGCCATAGAGCAAACCTCCCCCCATGCCCAGCCAGTGTGTGTGTACGTGTGTGAAGACTCTTGAGCGGAGAGGGGGTGTATTCTTAAGAGCCAAGCCTCCCTACAGAGGGGCAGCTCAACAAATGAGGGTAGCATCTCAGCTGAGGCAGAGGGCCTCCCTGTCGCCAAGGAAACGGCAGTAATCCCAGAACACTCTTGCGAAGGCTCCAATGAAAGGAGCTCCGGGCTCTGGAGAGAAGGCCCCACATACTGGGCTTTTGTCCCACTAACCCTCCTCCCTCTCTTTCTTTCTCTGCCTCTCTCCACTCCCTTTCAAATCTGAACCAGGCGACAGGGTCTGTAGGCCTATGTGTCCAGGGAAACTAGAGGACACTTCCCCCACTCTACTCTGCCTGGACACAGAGAAAACTGAAAATTAACCCCCCAAAAAGGTCTGTTTGTGCTTAAGAGTGAGGAAACATATTTAGGGGGGGTTTGCCAGAATACAATTTAATATGATTCAGAGACCCATGCTAAAATAATTACTGGAAGCATGTGGGTGAGAAGAGAATTTAGTTATAGAATCTGAGCTAAAACAAATTCTAAAAGTTGTTTGTTAGGCCCATCAACACTCAGGGAGCATATTCAAAACAAATCTAACACTGTCTTTTCCTTGCTTTGTGTTGAGAGAAATATTGAATGTGTATCTATTTCCGGCCAAATGTGACCCTTCCAGAACCCAGACTGATCTAGCATGGCTGCCTCCCTCCTCGTTCCAACTCACCTTCATTACTGATGATGGGGTTCGAGTCGAGTGACAGGCGTGCCGTCCAATCACCTCGCAGCTCATAGCGGAACGATGCAATGCGGCGGCTGATGTCCTGGTGAGGCGTGGCCTGGAGGAAGAGGGCTACCTTCTCGCCGGGCAAGCGGCTGAAGCAGCGCACCCGGGGTGGGGGAGACGTCTCCAGACGGTCCCCTACCAGGAGCTCCAGGACCCCGTCTCTCTCCAAGTAGAGCTGGGCCCCGTGGAAGTGCTCCGAGGGCTTGACGCAGGCCGTGATCAGGCCTGAGCTGCTGCCCCCCGGCCCCACCGCCGCAGAAGTCAACCTGGGGGACAGGGTGAGGCGAAGCGCCCCCTTAGGGTAGAGCCAGTCCAGAGCACCCTCCGAGCAGTGGAGGGAGATCTGCTCCACACTGCCTGGCTGCTGGGACAGACCACTGTGGGATGGAAAGAGGGAGAGAGAGAAAAGGGAGACCAAGTTACATAATTGGACTTCATCGCCTATAACCTCCAAGCTAGACAGACTCGTCCTCAGAAGTTGTCCTCTTGGCTAAAATTGGAGTCACCAGCGTGTCACTTTCTAGGATGTGGTGCAATTTTTATAAACCAATGATGTATATAAACCCTGGATGACTAACAGGGGGCGCTGTATTGAGTCCACCGCATAGCCATCTTGGTACTCTTCATTGTAAAAATAAATAKATCTGGAAGCTATATAAATGCATTTATTGATGTCTACATTTGTTTTTGACACGTTTTTTATATTACAGATGCTGTAATGCACACTTTTAAATTATATTATATGAGCTAAACATAAAATWAAATAAAATTAATTTCTAATTTTAGTGATGTTACAAATTCTGGCCACTAAAAAATTCTGGCCACTACTGGCCACTAAAAAAAAATTGTCCTTGAAACTTTTAACTGAAATAGTGTAGAATTCCATTCATCCTATGGAGGACTGCTTCAACTGGGGAGTGCCAATATCGCCGACAGGTGGCTTCAAAGCCTCGTCAATGTCCAATTCTATCATCAACAATCCAGGGTTTATATTGCACTGAACATTGCAGGATGTGTGGTTTGGGTATAGGCTTTAGATGTGGGCAACTTTGAGAGGGACTGAGGGAAAGCTTGAAAAATAATAAATAAACAAATCATTCTGGCTAAAATGGATGAGAACAGATGAACCTTTTCAGCTGGAGATTTTCATTGCAGTGCATTTCACTCATTTCAAGTGCATCCTTTGAAAACGATTAAAACATGCTTTCAAAATACACATTGAACTGAGGTAGCCATTTGCATTCAAAAAGAAGAAGCGCTACCTATTGGTCACCAAATGCGCCCGTCAGTGCCATTTAAAAATGTGACTGACTTGCATAGTGTAGGTCATTTCATCTGCAAAACATGGCCTAGAATTTGGTTTTATAAAATTAATATTAAATCATCCTTTTCCAAAAAGCGACAAGTAATTTCCCCTGTGCACACATAAAACCGTTATAATATCGGCARAACCCTCTCCTCTCTCTAGCTCACTCTGCAAGACTGCAACCCAAGGCGCAATACTTTGTTGCAAGACACTGGAAACATTTAATTGCGCCCAAAACCTGTATCGACTTGTTTCAACTAAAGTAGAACCTGAACAAAACATTATTTGCACCTAGCTATATAAAAAAAATGTGAATGGTTCTCCATAAAACAAATTAAACTTGAATAAACCGTTATAAAAGTTATACTTGCCTCCCTCGCCAGCTGCATTGGTCTTCGGAATAACTGGACACCGCGCTATCAAAAATGGGTAGTAGCAGGATCCAAACTTTGTAAATCCAAGAAATAGCCATTTCCTTCGGTAGGTGTTACGACTTTGATAAAAAAAAAGTTAATGTTCCAAAGATGCCGTCCCTTCAACCTTTACGCATGGGAATCTCCACTATTCCTATCTACGCGAATTGTATTTTGCTGTTCTCGACAACCTCCATAGCGTGGTAGCCTCCTTTTCTTGACGAAAAGATAAGATACTTTCAGTTAGACTTTTAAACAGACTCTCCCTACTTTTACTCTGCCTCCCTGATCGTAGTGCGTAAAGAGAAGAGTCGTCTGAAGTTTTTGCCCGTGAGCACAAGTTGGTCGACCAATCAGAGTTGGAGAGGAGAAACTTTAAACCACTCATACGATAGAAGGGGAGGGGGTGTGAGCTATTGCCAGTAACATAAGAAGAATGATCTATCAGTATGCAAGAACAAGCCTTGTTGGTAATAGATAGGCGGCAATTTACCATTGTGTCAAACAAGCATGTACAAAGAAGAAGAAAAAATGAGTTGCATGGGCACAAATATTAACCTACTTTGTTGAAGTGTGAAGGCACTGTCCTCATATTTCCTCTCTCATATTATGAGCAAACACAGGGTTAAAGTGAAATTCTTAACTTGAAAGTTCTTGACAATAGACCTACATGTATTGGAGCCCTTCCTCCTAGAAAAAAAACCTGGTTCAGTGGAAAATATGAATGATTCCACCATGTACAAGAAGGCGTTTAGATAATAATGACCACTATGAAATATAATAGCGTTTCTCTGAGCTTTGCTGCTTGAACCCCTAAAAAGTGCAGGTTAGAAGCACAAGCAAGACGGACAGAAAATTCTACCTTGAGACAGAAAAGTATGAACAGAGAATATTTATTTATTGTGTTAATGCTAGCCAAGAAAAGCTCTAACTCCTTGATTGGACTCATCGGTTACTCAATGCTAACCTGTGAGGCCCACTGGGCACAAACTGGTTAAATCAACGTTCTTACAACGGAATTTGTCAGCGTATTGTGACGTGGAATCTACGTGGAAAAAATATTGGATTTGTAAAATGTAATCAAAACTGTTGTTTTGAGGGTGAAATTTCAACCAGAGGATTATGTGTCACATCTACTCCCTGCCACGCCCACTAGTGCTCATCCTGTGTCTCCTTGACCTGCCGCCACTCCCCTAGTGCTCTCTCCCTCTCCCTCTCTCTGTGTGTGTGTGTGTGTGATTGTGTGGGCAGAGACAGGTGTGCTGGAGTCAYAGCAGATCCCCACCAGCTGCAACCTGTTCCATAATCAAACCTCTACACATACTCAGTCCTGCCTCTTCCACGCTGCTAGATCGTAATCTCTGCTCAGTCAGCCCATGTTTCTAGCCGTTTGTTTCTGTTTTCCCTTGCCTGATGCTGTTTTCCTCTCCGCTACAGTTCTGCCCGCTCTAACTCTGGTCCCTGTCTCCAGCCTCTGCACCTGGTTTCTGGCATCCCGCCCGAGCTTCCCCTGGCCTGCACTCAATCTTACCCCCGTGTTTCAATAAATAGTTTGGTCATCCCAGTCTCCTCGTTTGAGTCTGCTCTTGGGTTCACCTATTTGACTCCGCGTGACAGTACGATCTGGTCAAAGACATGAACCCAGCAGACTCAGAGCCTCTCCAACAAACCCTCGCCGGCCAAGGCGCACTGCTCGAGCAACATGACCAAGCCCTGAAACCCTTCTGGAGCACATCAAGGAGTTTTCACGGAGCCTGTCTGACCTACAGGGCTGAACCTTCGCCCAGAGCTCACAACCAGCCCCTAGTTCGCCTCCTCTGCTCTGTGAGCCGTTTGCTCCGGCCCCCGAGCGTTACGACAGCAACCTCAGAGCTTGCAGAGCCTTTTTGGTACACTGTTCGCTGGTATACGAGCAACAGCCCTACGCTTATGCTAGCGAATGGGCCAAGATTTACTTCCTGATTGGCTGCCTCGGTGGAGCAGCGCATTCTTGGGCCACAGCTGTGTGGGAGAAAAAGTCCCATGTCTGCTCCTCCTACTCCAGCTTCACGGAAGAGATGAGGAGAGTCTTCGACCACACTGTCTGCGGTAAGGATGCCGCCAAGCGACTCCTGTCCCTCCGTCAAGGCTCCCATAGTGTCGCTGAGATGGCGATCGAGTTTCGCACCTTCGCCGCTGAGAGCGGCTGGAATGAGGAGGCCCTTCAGTGAGCATTCCAGAACGCTCTCACCGAGACCATCAAGGATGAGTTGGTGTCCAGGGATGAGCCTGATGGACTCGAGGAGCTCATCTCTCTTGCCATCCGCATCGACAACCGTCTCCGTGAGCATCGGAGAGAGAGGGCAGAACCCGAACCCACACGGCTCGACCGGGCCCGTCTCTCTCCTGAGGAGAGGCAGCGCCGAGTCAGCACTAGGAGCTGCCTATACTGTGGCCAGGTTGGTCACTTTGTCTCCACTTGTTCACTGCGGCCAGCTAAAGGGGGTGGCTCAGCAGTTGTGGGGGATATACTGTTGAGTCAAAGCGCCGGTCCATCTTCCCCCAGACCCTTTCTAGATGGCACTCTTGTATGGCAAAGCCAGGCTTTTTTTCTACCTGCCCTCATCGACTCGGGTGCCGACGAGAGGTGTTGTTACCCAGTTGGGTCTGGACACTGTTCCACTTGATTCGCCACTCGATTCCAATGCTCTCAATGGACTGCTCCTCGCCCATGTCAGTGAGAGAACCGTGCTGGTCATCCTGCATCTCTCTGGGAATCACCAGGAAAGGATCAGTCTCCACATAATCGACTGCCCTCGCTCTCCCCTGGTTCTTGGCCATCCTTGATTAAAGCTGTACAGCCCACAGATCGACTGGACCGCTGGAAGGGTAACCACTTGGAGTACGTTTTGTCACTCTAATTGACTACATTCTGCCCTTCCCCCTGCCTTGTCTGTGCCTCAGTCCATTCCAGAACACACCGGACCTGTCATCAGTTCCTCCAGAGTATCAGGATCTAGCTCCTGTGTTCAGCAAGCACCACACCTTGTCTCTGCCGCCTCATCGGCTGCACGACTGCGCTTTTGACCTCCAGCCTGAAACTCCTCTCCCCTGTAGCTGGTGGTATAACCTCTCTCGCTCCGAGCAAGATGCTATGGAGGGGTACATCCAGGATTCCCTGGCTGCTGGACATGTCAGACCTTCTTCCTCTCCGGTAGGGGATGTTTTTTTCTTTGTCAAGAAACAAGATGGGTCTCTGAGGTCGTGCACAGACTTCCGTGGGCTGAATAGTATCACTGTTAGGAACAAGTATCCCTTGCCACTCATCAGTTCTGCTTTTGCCCTCCTCCATGGTGCCACGGTGTTCACTAAACTCGACCTCCGGAATGCCTACCCCCTTGTCCGCCTCAGAGAGGGGGACGAGTGGAAAACGGCATTCAACACACCACTTTGGTCATGCCGTTTGGTCTCACTAACGCTCCTGCTGTTTTCCAGAGCCTGGTTAATGACGTTCTGAGGGATGTGATTGGACGCTTCGTTTTTGTTGATGTTGATGACATTCAACATTTTTTGAAGGACCCTGAGGCTGACCAGCAACACGTTTGCCAAGTTCTCCAACGGCTGATGGAGAATAAGCTAATTGTTAAGGCTGAGGAATGTGACTTTCATGCTACCTCTGTGTCCTTCCTGGGTTACATAATTGCACAAGGATAGTTACGGATGGACCCTGCCAAGGTCAGGGCAGTCACAGAGTGGACTGTGCCCTCGAATCTGAAGCAGCTGCAGCGTTTCCTGGGATTTGCTCATTTTTACAGACATTTCCTCCTTAACTACAGCTGTTTGGCAGCCTCTCTCACCACTCTCACCTCCACCCCCACTCCGTTCCACTGGACCCTGATGCAGATGCAGCGTACTGGGAACTCAYGCGCCGATTCACTTCTGCTCCGATCCTCACCCAGCCAGACCCAGAACTCCAGTTCGTCGTCGAGGTGGACGCCTCCAACCCCGGGGTACACAAAAACCTGTCCTACATCCAGACCGCCAAACGTCTGAACMCCCAGCAGGCCAGGTGGGCATTGTTCTTTGGAAGATTCAACTTCACACTCACTTATCGCCCCGGATCTAAGAATACKAAGCGTGACGCCCTCTCCCGTCAGTTCACCACCGACACCACAGGTTCCGAGCAAGAGACCATTATGCCGTCCACCTGCATCATTGCCTCTGTCTCCTGGGAGATCGAGTCCCGTATTCGCCAGGCTCAGCAGAACCAGCCTGACCCAGGAAATGATCCTAGAAAGGCTCTGTTTGTTCCAGATTCAGTTCGCTCTGAAGTTCTTCAGTGGGCCCATTCTACTCACCTCACCTGTCACCCTGGCATGAACCGGCCTGTCGCCTTCCTGCGTCAGCGCTTTTGATGGCCCACCATGGAGAGAGACGTCCGGGAGTTAGGACCCAATCCCAAGCTAACCATCGCTGTGCCTCAGCTCCAGTCTACACTCCAGGCCAAAAGTTATGGCTCTCATCAAAGGACTTGCCATTGAAAGTGGCTTCGAGGAAACTTGCCCCTGATTCATTGGTCCCTTTGAGATTGACCGTGTCATTAACCACTCTGCTGTTCACCTGAAACTCCCAGACTCTCTTAAGATCCACCCAACCTTCCATGTGTCCCTGATTAAACCTGTCTGCTCCAGTCAGTCCCCTGTCTCCTCCTGCAGCAGCTCCTCATCCTATGTCTCCTTGACCTGCCGCCACTCCTCCAGTGCTCTCTCCCTGGGTGTGTGTGTGTGTGTGTGTGTGTGTGTGTGTGTGTGTGTGTGTGTGTGTGTGTGTGTGTGTGTTTGTCAGAGCAGATCTTCACCAGCTGCAATCTGTTCCATAATCAAAACCTCTACATATACCCAGTCCTGCCTCTTCCACACTGACAGATCGGAATCTTTGCTCAGTCATTCCATGTTTCTAGCCGTTTGTTACTGTTGCCCTGTTGTGCCTATTTTCCCTTGCCTGACGCTGTTTTCCTCCCCGTTACAGTTCTGCCCGCTCTGACTCTGGTCCCTGTCTCCAGTCCGACTTCTCGTCAGTCCTGCTACTCTGTCCTGGATTCCCCACTCTACGCTCTCTTGGATTCCCCTCCGGACCTGCTTACCCTGTCCCAACACCACTTGCTCCAGCCTCAGCCTCCGCACCTGGTTTCCGGCAGTCCGCCCGAGCTTCCCCTGGCCTGTACTCAATCTCCCCCCCTGTGTTTCAATAAATACCTTGGTTACCTCATCCCAGTCTCCTCGTCTGAGTTTGCTCTTGGGTTCACATGTTCCGCTCTGCGTGACATTATGTCATGTTAACCAATTTTAATTTATAGACAAACGTTGTATAAAATACACTGCTCGTGGAACATCTCATTCCAAAATCATGGGCATTAATATGAAGTTGGTCCCCACTTTGCTGCTATAACAGCCTCCACTGTTTTGGGAAGGATTTCCACTAGATGTTGGAACATTGCTGTAGGGACTTGCTTCCATTCAGCCACGAGCATTAGTGAGGTCGGGCACTGAAGTTGGGCGTTTGGGCCTGGCTCGCAGTCTGCGTTCCAATTCATACAAAACGTGTTCGATGGGGTTTAGGTCAGGTCTCTGTGCAGGCCAGTCAAGTTCTTCCACACTGATCTCGACAAACCATTCCTGTGTGGACCTCGCTTTGTCCAGGCGGGCAGTTTGGAACTCGGTAGTGAGTGTTGCAACCGAGGACAGACGATTTTGTGCTACACGCTTCAACACTTCAACACTCGGTGGCCCTGTTCTGTGAGCTTGTGTGGCCTACCACTTCGCCACTGAGCCGTTGTTGTTCCTAGACYTTTCCACTTCACAATAACAGCAATTACAGTTGACCGGGGCAGCTCTAGCAGGGCAGAAATTTGACGAACTGACTTGTTGGAAAGGTGGCATCCTTTGACGGTGCCACGTTGAAAGTCACTGAGCTCTTCAGTACAGGACATTCTACTGCCAATGTTTGTCTATGGAGATTGCATGGCTGTGTGCTCAATTGTATACACCTGTCAGCAACAGGTGTGGCTGTTGCTATCGAAGTCATTCSAAAGGTTTAGCAGAGTKAARTAAATGTAACCATTCTTTWTCAATCATATATCATCAATTATGCTATTTAGGCATATGAAGCATTTGGGAAGTCATCAACAGCTATTGTTTAAATAATTCAGCTTTGGATTCAGCTAAAAATAGACAATACATATAGTCCTAGGGTTTCAAGCTTTGATTGATTTCAAATGGAATCTACAAGATAACAATACATACACTGTATGTTGGATTCACGTCTCCATCTCAACCAAAAATCGAAGTGAAAGAATAGGAATAAATCAAATCAAACAMTATTTAAAGTGCATTTAAAGTTTGATTTGTAATAGAGACATGAATCCAACATATCAAATATGAATTTGTAGACAAACTTGAATTTAAGCCAGTGGCACAGATGGAACTATTCAAGCAGAAGATACAGTGTTGATGTTGTTATTTGGTTGCGTTGTCAACCAAACACAATAAATATTATTTTTTGTAATAGCTTCAAGTTAGGGCTATCTTACGAACTAATGTAACAGTATTTAATCAACTTTAAAATGAGCAACACATCCATGGCCACATTTTGAGGTTACTGTAACAATAAATGTCTTATGTAATTATAGAAAGCGTGCTTGTTCAAGATAGCATGCAAAGGTCGCAGGTCGTCACAATTGCTATAATAATCTGCGCCGAATCTCAAACGACATTGATCACTTGCACCATGTACTTTAATGTCATCTCAACTGCAATCCAAGCCATTTGGTTGTGTCATTAGATTCATCACAGCGATAACACATTAAGTTATTGTATAAATAAATCAAAAATCAGACATTGTTTGTGCTTTTAGATGGTTGAAAGCATAGTGAAGACACATTGGAAATTCAACAAACTTTTGGCTGTCTTTTCGAGTTGGTGAAATAGGCTGGAATCTCATTGATCAACCTATCAACCAAATATTACCCAATTCTCTTGAAATGACYTGGTGTGCCCAGTGGGTGTGTCCCCGCTGGGTGCTGTGCTCTCTGCCCCCACCCTGCTGGGGTTCTCTTTCATGTGGTGTTATTATAACCTAATCAAATATTCTTTTGTACTGGTACCCTCATCCATTTCCCTGGACTGAAACAGTGARTTTGAATGTACGTGTGTGTGTGTGTGTGCGCGTGTGCATGCATTTCTGAGTGTGTGTGATCAAAGGCAGGGCAAGGCCTTCTGATCGAGTTATGACAAGGCCTCAGATGAGACACAAAGGCACATGTGCAGAAATCCAGCTGCTCCATTGTCTCCATCGGGACCGAGCTTTGTTCGCCCCAGGGCATTTCAAAGGACCAGCATCTCAAAGACACAGAGGCAGGGGGTAATAGAGTCAAAGACAATATGAATATATTTGGCTAAACTTAGTTATGGGCATTATTGCTATGACTATGCATCAGTGTGCACATAAACCTATGAATAGATACATATGTACAGTACACGTGTATCCCTAAAAACAATGATACACACACTTACCATGACCTTAGCAGTGTGCCAGGGAGGGCACCTCTATCTCAAACTTGTGGGCTTGCTTGGATTGCATTTTTGCAGTGAGTTCCAGTGTAAACGTGCAGTTCAGCACACAGTACAGTTTCACGGAACAAAGAAAATGCTTTTGTCAATTAGGGGGTAGCCAGCCGTGTGTCTGAGTGTTCAAGCATTAGTTCCCAAGCTTCAAACAGTGAACCAGATTTTCTCTGTTGTAGAGTTAGCCATCTTCTCGTATTAGTCCGTGTTCACATTATTCTCACTGGCTTGTGAATGCAGTATCTTTAAACACTGTCCTCGTGTTAGTACGAGTCCTTGCATGTGTATGTTATACAGTGTGTGTATTTATTTGGTATGTTTATGCTTCTCTGTGTGTCTGTGTGTGTGTGTGTGTATGTGTCTGTGTACTTGCTGGGAGGAGGGCCTGGCACTGTAGTGTTACCTGACGTTTACGGAGACCTGACTCTGGAGAAGTCTCGTGCTCTCTCTCTCTCTCTCTCTCTCTCTCTCTCTCTCTCTCTCTCTCTCTCTCTCTCTCTATCACTCTCTCTCTCTCTCTATCACTCTCTCTCCTCTATCTCTCTCACGTCTCTCTCTTCTCGCGTCTCTCTCTCAGTCAGTCTTTCCCAGGCCCATAATCAGAGATTAGCCCTCTAACCGACATGGTTGACCTCACCTGGTGCCCTGCTCACCTGGATCAAAGACCCAAGGTACAGAGCATTGTGTTCCCATAGCTTCAGGGCTACACTATATGCACCTGGACATAGTCTTGTGACCCTGCATTTCCTTTGCAAAATAGTTCAAAGATAGGTGTGTATACAGTATGGAGATACTGTACATTGTCAAAATGTTGTAAAAAAAAAAAAAGAGAGTAATAATTCACAAATGAATTATGTATTTCGAGGTTAACATTGTATAGTTTTATCCAATAATAAGCATTTGCTTACTGCTTTACAGCAGTACGCTAGTGATTCGTACTGTGGTGCTAGTGATTCGTACTGTGGTGCTAGTGATTCATACTGTGGTGCTAGTGATTCGTACTGTGGTGCTAGTGATTCNGTACTGTGGTGCTAGTGATTCATACTGTGGTGCTAGTGATTCGTACTGTGGTGCTAGTGATTCATACTGTGGTGCTAGTGATTCATACTGCATAATCATTTCGTTTTTATGTGATAACTATCCAAACAAAAATATATGCATCAATAAAGCTTTCCGAACTAAAATGTTTCTTAAGTAAATGTTTTTCCATAATCCGAGCCCTTCCCGCCCTCACAGCTGCTTCCCATGGCACATCAGTGCAAATCCGCTTTATCTGACGTTCCTGCTATTTGTTCACCAGCTCTGTGACATCTATCCCCGGTAATGAGATGGGCAAGCATGTCCAACTCCCCTCTCCCTGCTAATTAGACTACTCATTGTACCAAAAAAACATTATGTCATCCTTAAGACACTGTACCACAGACACTATGTCATTCTTAAGTCAGTGTTATAATGTGTGCAAAGGGCTTCTGTATGCCCTTGTCTATGAGGCCTCTGAACATGATGTTTGACAGTATTTAAGAAGTAAAAAATCGAATGTCCTGTATTGTGGGAATAGTCCTGCAAAGAAACTGTAGAGTGGATGGGAAACATTGGCATCCCCGAGTGAAACTTCGGCCTTCCCGAMTGAAACCACATCACAGTGCTAGTTTCTGATGAGTTGGTGGGATTGGTGAGGCTGGCGTTTTCCCATCCCTACCCACCCAGGTGATGGGTTCCTGTCCTGTTGTTTCTCTCAGGCCTAGTATGTCTCAGTGAGGGCTGTGGGAAGCACTAACTCAGGGATCCCTGTATAAAGTACTTTATTTGCCCTCTGAGCCCCTATGAGAGACCAATGTGAAAACCGACACCTGCTCTCTCACTCACTTTCTCAGGGCTGTGTTTGTGTGTGTGTGTGTGTGTGTATGTGTTGTGTCTCTGTGGGTGTGCTTGTGTGTGAGTCTATGGCTCAGTGGGAGATTCCTAGCAGGTAAACAGAGGGAGAGAGTAGATTGCAAACACAGCTGGAACCGCACAGAGGCACAGTGAGAATACTATTAACTCTCTCATAAACATGTAATACATCACTTAGCTCTACTACCATAATACTCCATTCATGTTGTTCTGAGAGATTTAGCACTTCTTTAATACAGAAAAAAAATTGTGAAAAGGATACGAGGGACCTTCTTACATGATATTCTTCAATGTGGCTTCATAACTTCACAAACGGACTTCACATGCACTCCAACACACACCTCTATAAATATAATCCAATCATTGCTTCCTAGGTCAGAGGTCACAGCTGGGTGCCCTACATAACATTTGAATTACTGAAATGGAGGGAAATGGGTGCATGTGTTAGGATGAGGCTTTAACATCTAGATCAGTGTTTCCCAACTCCGGTCATCGAGAACCCCCAACAAGCACACCTTTTTGTTGCAGTCCTGGACAAAAACACATGATTAAACTTGTCAAGGGCTTAATGATTAGTTAACAAGTAGAATCAGGTGTGCTTGTCCGGGGCCTCAACAAAAATATTTACAGTTGGGGGTACTCGAAGAATGGAGTTGGGAAACACTGCTCTATACTGAACAAAAATATAAAAGCAACATGCAACAATTTCAAATATTTTACTGAGTTATAGTTCAAAGAAAGAAATTAGTAAATTGAAATAAATTCAATAGGCCCTAACCTATGGATTTCACATGACTGGGCAGGGGCGCGCAGCCATCGGTAGGCCTGATAATGTATAGGCCCGCCCACTTGGGAGCCTTGGCCAATCAGAATGAGTTTTTCCCCACAAAAGGGCTTTATTACAGACACAAATGGAGGTCCTGGGCTGGCGTGGTTACACGTGGCCTGTGGTTGTGAGGCCGGTTGGACATACTACCAAATTCTCTAAAATGACGTTGGAGGTGGCTTATGGTAGAGAAATTAACTTTCAAATCTCTCTGGCAACAGCTCTGTTGGACATTCTTGCAGTCAGCATGCCAACTGCATACTCCCTCAAAACTTGAAACATCTGTGGCATTGTGTTGTGTGACAAAACRGCATATTTTAGAGTGGCCTTTTATTGTCCCCAGCACAAGGTGCACCTATGACATGATCATGCTGTTWAATCTGCTTGGTGATATGCCACACCTGTCAGGTGGATGGATTTTCTTGGCAAAGGGGAAATGCTCACTAACAGGGATGTAAACAAATTGGTGCACAAAATTWGAGAGAAACATGCTTTTTGTGTGAATGGAACATTTCTGGGGTCTTTTATTTCACCTCATGAAACATGGGAACAACACTTTAAATGTTGAGTTTATATTTTTGTTCTCTATAGCAGGGGTATTCAACTTTTACCCCATGAGGTCTGGAGCCTACTGGTTTTATGTTCTACCTGATAATTAATTCCACCCACTAGGTGTCCTGAGTCTAAATCAGTCCCTGATTAGAAAAAAAGCAGTGGAACTGGCTTCGAGGTCCAGAATTGAGTTTGAGGGATCTAGAGCACCCAGAATGGGGGYTTGATTCTTTCTGAAATTAGCTTCTAAGCCATTGGTTTAACTTGGTCTTGGTTACCATGATTTCATACAAAGGGGAAAGCTACATGGGACTTTGCAACATTACGAGCATTCATTCAATGCTCAAAAGTCAACCTAACATCAAACCAGTTATGTCTACTTCTTTGAGTACTTACCTTATTATTGTTTTTGTAATTTTAACCCTCTTTTTCTCCCCAATTTCGTGATTACGATCTTGTTTCATTGCTGCAATTCCCCAACGGACTCAGCAGAGGCGAAGGTCGAGTCATGCGTCGTCCGAAACATGACCCGCCAAGCCACACTTCTTAACACCCGCTCGCTTAACCCAGAAGCCAGCTGCACCAATGTTTCYGAGGAAACACCATTCAGCTGACGACCAAAGTCAGCCTGCAGGCGCCCGGCTCGCCACAAGGAGTCGCTAGAGCGCGATGAGCCAAGTTAAGCCCCCCCGGCCAAACCCTCCGCTAACCCCGGATGATGCTGGGCCAATTGTGCAATGCCCTATGGGACTCAGGAAGCATTGGACCAGAACCTGACTTTTGACAGCACAGGTTTGTCACCAACTGGTACCACAACAGAGCCTATTATCTGTGTGTTCCTCTGTGGTAGTCAGCAGTCTGAATAGGTCCCCATCACACCACCCTCAGGCAAAGCACCATATCACAAACTGAGCAATGCAACTGATCATTGTCTAAAAAATGTATTTCCTACTGGGGTGCAGCAGAGTAGACCACATGGAATTMAAATGCACATGTTTGATACCATTCCATTGACTCCCTTCCAGCCATTATTATGAGCCGTCCTCTCCTTAGCCGCCTCCACTGATATACTCCCAGGGCTTTTGTCTTTCCCCAACCCCCTCCAAGTCATCCAGCTGTCCTGTTTTGGAGGGAACCTTTGGAGGGAATATGGCTTTAATGACTTGAATTGAATAAAACCTAACTAAAAAAATATAACCATATTGGTCAACAGGTATAAGAGAATGATCTGATAGTCATTGTTTTTTATGTTTTAAAGCCATAAGAGCTTGCAATTGGAAATCTATTTCTCCTTTGTTTATATGTTTCGCCACTTTTCTAAATCCCATTAGCCCTCTTTCTCAGTGAACTCTCAATAAACATTGATAAAGCGTCACCAATAGATGACCAATTTCTATCCTGAGAGAAAGAGAAAGTGAGAGAAGGTAGTTTCCAACTCTTCCTCCCTTTATCTCACAGGCAAGGGAGATAACGACAGTATCATTCAAATTAGATTGGCTTTAAAAAGAGGGGAGCGTCAACAGAGCAGCCAACCTTGACTGGGGTTTGCGTTTGGTTTCTGGCATTCCTCACATAAGGGAAGTTGAGCTTCAGCTCAACAGCAAACATGGCAGAGTCTTTGTGAAGTGGTTCTTCACACAGAGATGTCACCCAACAGATTTACTGGCTCTACGTTGACTCACGACAATCAATGCACGCTCATAGGCCCCACAGACGGGGAAGAGGGAAAAAGAGAGGAAGGAGAAAGAGGGAAAACCCCACAGTAAAGCAACCACAGAATGCACACAGGAAGTCTACCACGGTATGTGGTTTGAGAGGCAAATACAGTATAATATGACTAAACTGTACTGTTTAGGCCCCCCGGCTATTTGCTGTAGCCTGATTGGAAACAATCTGACGGATTTAATTTCACTCTAACCACGGCCTGTCCTGTCTACCTCATATATCGTGTACTTCCCCTTATGAGGTTTGTGGGATGTGGGCAATTTCAGTCATGATAACTCCAGAGTAGTGTCACTGTGTGGGGGGTGGCTGAGTCAGGCGTGGGTGTGTTTTGGAGGGAACAACATCTGACTTATATTGTGTACTTCTTTTAACGAGGTTTGTGGGATGCGGGTGATTTCAGTCATGATAACCCGAGGTTTATTCCAGGCCATGRGTGGGGGGTGTCAGCTGTGTGTGGGAGGGTGACTGAGTTAAGTGTGGGGGTGGTTTTGGAGGGAACTGCGCTAGCTATTCTTCTTGATCTTTACAGGGGGTCACTCACTCTCCCCCCATTGTATGTTTATGAGTCTCATTAGCCACTGCTTACTACAACTCGTCCCAATATGACTATTACCTCCATTACCCCTAATGGGTTATTGTTATTGGTATCACAATGATACACAGTGATGGTCCAGTCCTGCTGGGGATGATTGCCTGTGTTGTTGGAGCCCAGTTGGTGGTCAGACAGAGGTGCTCCAGTGTTTGTCCCTGTCCCAAGCTCCCCTCCCCCACCGTGTCATTGTCCACCATGATTGGCTGGATCATGTTGGAGGGAAACCATTGTAGCGCCATCCTCCCTCCKAAAATGTTTTTAGACATATGCCCACAGACTCAGAGACACATTCAGTCACATAGAGGCACTACACATATTTCATTACTTGATTTGGATCCTCAATGAAGCATTGTAAACACAAACATCCCAACATCAGAGATCATGCTTGAACTAATACTTGGACATGCTTGGAGACATACCAATGAGTCATTTTTGATGTAACGACAAGACATAATTACACGAAGTTTGACATTCTGTATCACTATCCTGCATCAGTAACAGAACCTATGATAAGAGAATGGTCCAGGTTTGCTCCTTTGGTCTGCTTATTGGTCTGCCCCTTTGGTCTGCTCACTGGTCTGCTTGTTGGTCTGCTCATTTGGTCTGCTCATTGGTCTGCTTGTTGGTCTGCTCATTGGTCTGCTTGTTGGCCTGCTTATTGGTCTGCCCCTTTGGTCTGCTCGTTGGTCTGCTCGTTGGTCTGCTCATTGGTCTGCTCATTGGTCTGCTCATTGGTCTGCTCATTGGTCTGCTCATTGGTCTGCTCATTGGTCTGCTTATTGGTCTGCTTATTGGTCTGCTCATTGGTCTGATCATTGGTCTGCTCCTTTGGTCTGCTCATTTGTCTGCTCATTGGTCTGCTCATTGGTCCAGGTCTGCTCCTTTAGCCCCATTTGATAACAAAAACAATCATATACCTTCAGTCACACAAAACCTGAAGCTCAAATCCTACATCAATGTTTGAGTCAGACAAGTTTTCATACTCGCTGATATAGACACTCATGGAGAATATTTTTCTTATGCTGCCTGATAGCACAATCATTGCCGCTACCCTTACCCCTCCTCCATGAGTTGAGCGCCACTTTATGCTATTGACTCCTCTGTGCATTGTGTTTCAGGGGGTCATTCTTGGCTGCACAGGCTGTAATTAGCTTATAGTACACACACACACACCACACACCACACAACACCACACACACACAACACCACACACACACACACACACACACACACACACACACACACACACACACACACACACACACAGAGAGAGAGAGAAAGATAAACGTTTTAAACCCTAGACAATGGTGTACATTGGACAATAGACCAATACTCTGACCCCCTCTGACAGAGCTCTCTAATCTTCGCTAGGCTGCACTCAGACCCCTGATTGTTCTAATCTAACAACTCCGCCCCCTGCCCCCACTTTGCAGTATAATGAAACTGCTAATAGGTAAGATAACATTTAGGTAAGATGTTGGTAAGATAACATCACATTATCTATTTTGGATTTGGTCTCTCTTGCTGTCATTAGGTGTGAATACAAAATATACCGGTCAGTGTTTGTGTTGTGGTCTGGCAGGCCTGAATATACTATGATCCTCAGGAGTAGTTATACAAACATTTCAATCCAGCTACAGAGCCTTGAATGATACTGAGTCTGCGTTGGTGAATAGAGTATCTAGAAATAGATCATCTAGAAATACGTAAATAGAGAACCTTCTTTTCACTTTGTCATTTAGGTTAGTATTGTGGAGTAACTACAATGTTATTGATCCATCCTCAGTTTTCTCCCATCACAGCCATTAAACTTTCAAACTGTTTTTGGCCTCATGGTGAAACCCTAGCAGTTTCCTTCCTCTCCGGCAACTGAGTTAGGAAGGACGCCTGTATCTTTGTAGTGGCTGGGTGTATTGATGCATCATGTAATTAATAAATACACCAAGATCAAAGGGATATTCCAAGTTCTGCTTTTTAAAAATGAGTGTTTACCCATCTATCAATAGGTYCCCTTCTTTGCYAGGCATTAGAAAACCTCCCTGGTCTTTGTGGTTGAATCTGTGTTTGAAATTCTGAGGGGCCTTACAGATAATTGTATGTATGGGGTACAGAGATGAGGTAGTCATTCAAAAATCATGTTAAACACTGTTACTGCACACAGAGTGAGTCCATGCAACTTATTATGTGACTTGTTAAGCACATTTTTACRCCTGTACTTAACAAAGGGATTGAATTCTTATTGACTCGAGACATTTCAGCTTTTCATTTCTTTATTAATTTGATAAACATTCTAAAAACATAATTCCATTTTGACATTATGGGGATTTGTGTGTAGGCCAGTGACACAAAATCTCAATTTAATACATTTTAAATTCAGGCAGTAACACAACAAAATGTGGAAAAAGTCAAGGCTTTAGAATACTTTAAGAAACTGTATATATATTTTGAAATGCTCTTCTGTGAGGTAGGAACTAGCGTCAAACACCGCCGATCCTGTAACCGGTCACATTTGATGATCTGAAAGGATCTGAAAAGAGATTCAAACAGCCACGATTTTTCCTTTGGAAGTTGCATTTTCCCTCGGCTTSCACACCAAATTTGCTTCTATTTATTCCAAACCGTCCTTCCTCAACCCCTCCATTCAGTCAACCCTAGGCTGTGACCTGGGTCTGTCACTGTTTCCAGCATCCTTTTCATCTATTTCTATGAAACACCATCTCACATGCACACACAAGATGCTCCCTCTATCTCTCTCTGGTCTCCACACACCTGCAGTTGTCTCTGCTGATCAATAGGCCTAGCTGTCTTTTGAAAACGTATACATCTATTGTAAATGAGGAGCCTTTTGTTGGGGAAACCCTTGAGGGGACCGCCAAACTTGGGTGTCCCCTGTCATTGAGTAAACTCTCTGCCCCCCCTCCACCCCCTGCCCTGCCCCCCTATCTTAAATGGCACACCTCTCCCCACAGCAATATCATGTTACTTGGTCCTAAGGGAATTGTATGTGGGGTTAACGGTTATTAACGGTTGCTGCTATTTGAACAGATACACCATAGTGTAATGGTATTATGAATACCACACGCGCTGCCAGTAAAAGGTGTTGCAATGTGTGTTTTCTTTGCTCCTGTTGGAACGTATGATGACCAGTAACAGTAGTATAGGTGTATTTGGTTGATATGATGAATGTAGATCAAACGATTGAACCGTAATGAATGAATTATTTAATTGGTTATGCCTATGTTTCAATACAAGAGTAATTTGGTCTTGGTCAGTACAATGAGCGATAAGTAGCTCTGCTTTTGTTTTTGTTTTAAATAAAAAATCTAGAATTCTGAAAACCATCTCAGGAACGATAAATATTTAAACTCACAGCTTCGTCTGGTCATTTGGCTTTTTCTGCGTCTGACCACAATTATGTGGAACAGAGGAGGCTGGGAGAAGACAAAGAGAGAGAGAGAGAAAGAGAAAGAGAGAGCGAGAGAGAGAGAGAGAGCAGACAGACACAGTCGGTCCTCTCTTCAYTAGAGCGAGTCTCTCTGGAGCCAGCAGTGTCTGCTGCAGAGAATTTCAGAAGAGAGAAAGAGGGTTAAAAAGCAAGAAAGGGGGAGAGGGGACATGTTGAATAATAGAGCATATTGAAGGAGTATGCTATGCATTTGTCTTGAAATTCTGACACACACACAGGCCTGACTTTGTCCTGACGGCTGGGTCTATCTGCAGATGCATGCGTTCTAATCTGGGCCCTCCAATAGGGAGAAAGGAGCTGGGTCAGCCAGGGTGAAATGTTTGTGATGGAAATTTGGACGGCAGGCGTAGGAAAACAAAGATTGAGACAAGACGCCCCAGAGACGACATACTTTACACATGAGATAACATCACCAAATACAATAAATAAGGTCCCAAATGTGATATATCATCCGATCATATTTTTTTCCTCTCCTGTCAAATCCTACACTAGTTTGGTTGTTTTCATCGAAAATCTATGAGATGTAAAAAATAATTTTGTGTTTTAGGTTTTACTAGATACATAATTAGCTAGCCTTGACCAGATTTATTCCAACGTTGATTGTGTTTTGACCCTTTCGGCAAAAGCTTTGCGGATGTATTGAAATGTTTCCATTTTGCAGGAATTTAATTGCATTGACACAATGACACAATAATTTTTTTTGTGGGAGGCCCACAATGAAAATTGGAAATCTTCAATAGGCTATTCGGATTGTTCAAAATGGTGGTTTGCCTCAGGCACAAACAATCAAAAGCCGCTTTGAACAATATCTATTCTGCCCATTTAAAACTCAATCACTCTTTGGATCTGAACGACAAGCATGAGCTTATATCGATTTCCCCCCTGTTAGTTCTGCTCAGGAAAATAACCCTCAATCCAGCCCTTCCCTGTTGGAACCCGGGGGGAAGCCTGCAGAACCGGACAGAGCACGGAGATGGAACCATGGAGGAATCCAATGGAACCGTCCAATGGAACCGCTCCATACTGTGAGATCCTGCGAGATGGCACAAAGATTGGATTTAATGACCCTCCGATTGAGCGGTTCTGAATGAGCTGACCTCTGACCCCCAGCCTTGGCCCCTCCTGACCCCTCACGTCCTCCGGGGGCCAGTGGTTGTCACTGGTCGTTTGTCAAACTCCTTTCAGTGATCTGATTACCATCCAATTTGGGATCTGCCGACCTCATGCTTCTGGGATCAAGACAAGCTACATATAGCAACTTTACATGACAACAAATAACTAGATTGAGGAGTGAAAAAGTGGAGGGAACATGAATTATTCTATTCACAGAAGTAGAGGAGTTAAAACTTTAGAAACAACTTTGTTATGTATTTTTTTTATGAATCTTTAACATAAACCATAGACATACAAAAAAGATGTTTAGACACTGATCTGATGGGCAGCTGTGAAAGCAGTTCGTAAAGAGGCTGGAAGCCGATGGGAATCATTAGAGAGTCGTTAACTGAATGAGGCCAATCAGTTATAAGAGCAACTGCGGAAGGATCAGCCATCCCAGATTCAACCAAACTAAACAACGCATGATGAATCATGACTCTTGTTCCCATCCAAACAAAATCTCTCGTGTCCAGCCAACTCAGAATCCCTCCCCACTGGGCACACACTGGTTGAATCAACGTTGTTTCCATGTCCTTCCACGTCGTTGAATGGAGGTCTATGCCCAGTGGTTCTTGACTCATTAGGATGTGTTGCGGTGTGCGTGTGTATGTGGTTTTATGCGTATATGAACCCGTATATGAACCCAACTGATGTACAATGCATCTGGCACAATGGTTGTGATAAAATAAAAAATGAACTCTCTGTGGAGATACCGCACAATGGCACATTTTTGTGCAGACAAACCCTCTGTTATATCACAAAAATGATCAGTTGTYTCATAACCATTGTGTCAAATGTGTTGTACATRAGTGGTACAGAGCCTTTGTATGTGTATGGGAATGTGAGCCTGTATGTGTACGTGCTCACARTTCGGTATGTGTGTTCAGGTGTCAATGGGCCGCCATGCTTTTCTTTAATCTACTGTACTTCAGGAATGTGTGTGATATTATTGCAGCCCTTTCCTGCCCCTCCCTGAAAGACCCTCCGTTCCCCCCTTACCTCAGTCRTCTGTCTGGGTCAACACACACACACACACACAATTAGCCCCCTTACCCCATTATGTCTGGCTAAACTCCTGCGGATTGTGTCAGAGTGGGTTGGGGGGGCTGGGCGGCAACCCTTGGAGAAGAGGACCTCAGGGACATGGGGGTATCAGAGAGGTGGGGTGGCGGGGGGGGCATGGGGGGATGGGGGAATGACATATCCCTGACACAGTCCTTTTTAGTTCCCTCCAAAACCTTGGTCCTTGTAAAAAAAAGCCTCCCCCCAACTCTGATACATGGCATAAAGCCAGCACCCCCACCCGTCAAACATCTATCAAAGCAGCCAGGAGGGGGTCTGCGGCGGTGTAGTGTTAACCCCCTAGGGGGTTGAAAGATTTGAGAAATAACACCTTTGGTTTACAAAGCTATTAACATAGAGTTGCTTTACTTCACTTTTTTGATCGTGCCTGAAAAGAGAAGCACCGAGTTCAGGAATGCAGACTGGCAGTTTCATGACTTACATAGAGTGAACCCAAACTTGTACACTGTTTGATAATTGTTGCAAATTTGTTCATAGACATGGTATACTGTTTTTTTTTTTGAACCCATGTTATCCTTTTGATGAAGCAAACTAGAGAACGTGTTGGTTATATATTAGACAGTATCTTTTTCAGTTCTATCTATTTGAGTTGTATGCTGCTGGTGCCTCATCTCACTTTGTGTCTGCTGTGGACAAATAGACATAATTCATTGTCCCACGTGTTTGTGTGTGGATGTTCATTTGACTGATCTGTCCTCAATCTATCCTTCCCTTGGGGTGGGAGGTATATAGAGTGTGATTCCACACCCCTCCCCGGACAGGAAGCAGTAATCAGGGCCGTGGAGGTGTGTGGGTGACCCCTGACCTCTGTCTTGTTTCCATCAACCACCTTCCTCACTGGGACTCGGGGACCTGTGGCCCCACATGGCCCTACACACAGCCCACACACTTCCCCTTTACCTCTCTGTCAGGATGTCCACTCACCCCTGACACCTCTAGATCCCTCAGCTCCGGGTGGAAGTTGCCCTAGGCAAAGATCTAGGATCAGTTTACCCTCCCCAAAGCCTTACACGGCCCTCACACCTCTCTGTCAGGATGTCCACGCACTCATTCACTCAACACTGCCCACCTCTCTGTCCTTCAACCAGGGTCATATATAGAGATGTACAGGTAACTGCCAAAATAAAGGAAACACCAACATAAAGTGTMTTAATAGGGCGTTGGGCACCACGAGCCGCCAGAACAGCTTCAATGCGCCTTGGCATAGATTCTACAAGTGTCTGAAACTCTATTGGAGGGATGCGTCATCATTCTTCCACAAGAAATTCCATCAATTGCGTTCAATTGGGTTGAGATCTGGTGACTGAGACACACACACACACACACACTTTGAACACCCTATTATCCTTTGAGACCCCTCTTTCAAAGTCACTGAGATTACTTCTTCTAGCCATGGTAGCCAAAATAATGGGCAACTGGTCATTTTTATACATGACCCTAAGGATGATGGAACAACAGCTGTTTGGAAGCATCTGCTTTCAATATACTTTGTATCCTTCATTTACTCAAGTGTTACCTTAATTTTGGCAGTTGCCTGTATATTGCTCTGTCTGGCCTCAAACGCATCACTACTCGACTGTACCTTAAGGAACAGATATAGGATCAGTTTACCCTCCTCAAAGTCTAACTGAAATCATTAGGAAGGAAAAACACTAAACTGATATGAGATCAGTGTGGAAACTTTATTCTACTTTAGCCACACATCAACAGGTCTGGACATGTCCCTCTCAGACGGGGGCTGACCAGTCAGTCCAGGGGCAACTGGTCAATGAGCATTAAACACAGGCCATCTGCCATCAATGCACTGGCAATATCAATTAGTATACAGACACTGCACTTAAACAGAGGCCCCCAAACCAAGTTCACACTCCAAGCTGAAATGGGCAAGTGTGTTTGGCATGTGTGAGATGAAACCCAWAGGCACAGTCCTTACGGCATCCATGTTAGGAAGTTGTCAGTTGCCAGGCAAAACTCTATACTGAGTACCGTAGGCATACAACATTTAATTTGTCTTGTGTCTCATAATGTAAAACTGTAATGACAATTGCACTACTTTTAATAATATATAAGGGAAAATACATGTTTTTCCCTGTTACGAATTAACAGAAAATCCTTGAATAGGTGCCAAACCAGACAAAGCTACTGTAGCCTATACAACTACACTATTGTTTTAGCTTTGCCTGTACCCATTTGAACCTGCAGTCTCCCCAGCGATAAGGAGAGTGTTCTCCTCTTTTTCTTTTCATTGGATTAGGTGGTGAATGGGAGAAGAGTGGCTATTGCCAAATGGGAAAACGGCTACACAGGGAGAGAGCAAAGAAGAMAATCAATCAGGAAGTGGCAGCCTTTCAGCTGTGCCAGTGAAGCCTGGGCAACTTCCTGGTAGTGTTGCCAAGGTGACTCAAAGTCCAGCCAGCTGGTTCAGAGGGTTCTCTGGGATGCTGGCAAGGAATGTGGGTATGTTGGAGTGGAGAAGAGGGTAATCAAATCAAATGTTATTTGTCCCATGCGCCGAATACAACAGGTGTAGACCTTACCGTGAAATGCTCACTTGTATATGGTGGGCTATGTATATGGTGGGCTATGTGTTTCATGGTAAGGTTTTGTTTGGTATGGTTTTGCGAGAGGGTTTGTGTGTGGTGTGTGTGGATATGTATGCGGGTGCGAGGGTGTGTGTGTGAATGTGAATGTGATCAGAAAGTGTATTGTAATGGTGGTGTGCTTAGTGAAGRGTGAGAGCATATTCCCGATATTCCCAATAGCTTAGGAGTGCATGGGAATTTAAATCACAGGCATTAGTGAGTCCATGTGCATATGTATGAATAGCTAAGCTATATGTGGGTGGGGTAGCTAATACCTCGGTACAGCTGTGGCTCTATCCCCACTCCCGTGTGACCACAGGGCATTGGTTTGGGTGAGGGGAGAGGAGGGGTTAGGCAGGGTGAGAAGGGGTGAAGATGGGGTGAGTACGGAAGGTGGGGTGTTGGTGAGGAGGGGAGAGTCAGATATTGGGGGTTATGAGGTTCCAGACTGGGGGAAGGGGGAAGCTGGGAGAGAAGGGGTGAGGAGGGGAGAGGAGCGATGCCAAGGAGTCAGTCAGATATTGGGGGGATACGAGGGCCCAGACTGGGGGAGCTAGCTGGGCAAACACAGCTGGGGCTGCAGACCCTGGTGGGTCCTGCCGCTCAACGGCCCCTCACACATTATCTGTGTGTTTGCTCAGGGGATGGGCCCTAATCCTCACACACTGATCTGTGTGTAGGCCCACCACACTCTTTTCCATCCTCTCACCTCATCATATTTGAATCATTCTCCCCTATTGCTCCATCCCTCCCTCCTTCCCTTCCTCCCTCCGTTCACACCAGGCCTACAGGCTTAGATTAAAGTTACCCTGTTCACAGTCACAGACTTGCTAATTCCTATAAGAGTAAACATTTGTGTTCTTCCTATTCACTGGTGCCATATTAGATGCCTATTGGACTCCCAGAAGGGAGACAACAGGGTTGTATCTATGGATCTATATTATCTATGTGTGGGGCTGCTGTGGGTTAATCTCTAGGTGGGTGGGTTAGTCTGGTCTGCGTGGTAAATGGCATGTCAATGATCATCCCCTGACCTTTCTCTYGTCTACATGTATACAGGGAATCTAAATCTCTCAATAGAGGCATTACATATATTATAYTTTCCATTTCTACCAACTTTGATTTTAATTTGTTCACTCAACACCWACATTTACTGCCGAGTAATTTTCTATACATCTTCTCAACTTTGTACAGTGGTTTGGTTTCAMGCCAGAAGATATAGCTCAAATGAGATACACGTTCCTAACGTTGATAGAGAAATGTTGATTTTTGTGTAACTTTCATAATTTAGTAAGGGCTTCTGAAGAATATAAGAGGGGAAAATAGGTTGCCTCTGACAACCTTCAAAGACAGTTTGTGTTGGAGACATTAGCAGCTGAGAAAGATCTACATATCTTTGTGTTGCCTGCTGCCCTCTAGTGGGAAATGCTCACGCTATTGCAAGTCATGAGCAAAGTAAGATAGCAAATTCAAGTCTAACAGAAAATGAGTGCATATATACTGAATTCGTCAAGAAGTTTGGATCTCTTGGCGTGATGGTTAAGGTGTAAGCTTGACACTCACTGGACCTGGGTACGTATCCCGGTGAGGGCTACCCAGCGAATTCGCTACATTGGTGGCGCATATGAGGCCATTGGAGAGGAGTGTACACATGAGGGACTTGGTACAGAGGAGCCTGGGGACAAACTCTCTCAAAGGAAGGGGGTAGTGTGTCGACCTTAACCCAACACTTCGGGTCGGATCTGAGGTCGGATCTTTTGGTGMAGCGGTTCAAGTCCCGGTCGCGGCTGCCTTTCTGAATTTGCTACAATCCTGCATTCAGCCGACATATGATACAGCATGTGTTGAAATTATTATTTTGAATGTTAAATGTGAGATAAATGAAGTTTTTCAACATTACTTACATATCTTCATTAAATGAAGGTGCATATTTCACAAGGATATAATACAATTATAAAAAATAATAACTTAAATAACAGTGTTGTGCTAAGATGTTACAGGATTGTGAGTATTCTGTGTTACTACTCTCAATGCAGCTCCATCGATTGCAAATGCTCTTACAGTCTTGCACTAAATTGATAAACTCTTCTCATGCAGTATCTCCACATGGGACAGTGTGACAAGAATGCTCATTCTTGGCCTGTGATAGACTGCTCATGCCCTCTGCTGGACGGACCTGTCTGACATCTGAGTTCACACAGGACCACGAAGCCACCGTTGACAATATACAAGCCGCTCCTACTAATAAGAAMAAACTTTTCAAGGAAAACAAAACGTTTCTCTGGAACTCGTGCTCTGTTTGTTGGCGTGTACATCAAAATGACTCAGGCCATGGTCTCGATCAGTTGTTTTATCTACCTGGATATACTGAAGGATCCAGTAACTGTCACATGTGGACATAGCCTCTGTATGTGTAGTCCAATATTGGACTACTTCAATCCTCCGTTAAAGAAGTACAAGCTGGTTAAAGCCTTCACACAACTAAAGTAGAAGATCTGCTTTTATCATGACAAACCACTGGAGGTTTACTGCTGGATGGATCAGTGCTCGGTTTCCCTAAAGCATCTTAAGATTCATCGTTAGAATCATCGTTGAATAGCCTAGCTGTTTCCCAAAACCCACTGTTATTTTACTAGGCAAGTCACTGAAGAACACATTTTTATTTTCAATGACAGCCTAGGAACAGTGGTATAACTGCCTTTTTCACAGGTAGAACTACAGATTTTTACCTTGTCAGCTCAGGGATTCGATCTTGCAACCTTTCGGTTACTAGTCCAACGCTCTAACCACTAGGCTACTTGCCACCCGTTATTAACAGTGCACTTGAAAAAGCTTGTAATCTAATGCCTGCCTCAGACCACTCATAGAAGAGATAAGTGTGTCGTTAGATGCTTTTTTGCCCTCCCACATGTGTCACATCATACACAGAAGATCTCTGCTAAACATAGAATCACATGATTAGGCCTCCAGAGATCCTGGTTTGAGTCCAGGCTCTGTCGCAGCCGGCCACGACTGGGAGACCCATGAGGCGGCGCACAATTGGCCCAGCGTCGTCCGGGTTAAGGGAGGGTGTGGCTGGCCGGGAGGTCCTTGTCCCATCGCGCTCTAGCGACTCCTGTGGCGGGCCGGGCACATGCACACTGACATGGTCGCCAGTTGTACAGTGTTTCCTCGGGCACATTGGTGTGGCTGGCTTCCGGTTAAGCAGGCATTGTGTCAAAAAGCAGTGTGGCTTGGCTGGGTCGTGTTTCGGAGGACGCACGGCTCTCGATATTCGCCTCTCTCGAGTCCGTACGGGAGTTGCAACGATGGGACAAAACTGAAACTACCAATTGGATACAACAAAATTGGGGAGAAAAGGGGTAAAACAAAAAAATCACAGAGTTGATCCTTCTCTCTGTGACTGCAGAAAACTTCAGAACGCCAAGTTGACTACACATATGAAGTTGCCATTGTCTTTGCAATTGATACTAACAAGCGACATATGCTTCAAATGAAAACCAAGATGACTGCATTAAAATATAAACAGTAGGCTATAGGTGTTTTCAGTCATATTGAATTACATTTCATGTTCAATCGAGTTCTACTTTGCTACTTGTAGGCTACTGTCTGTAATTTGTCTCAATATATTTCATGATGTGTAGCCTTACACATGTACAAGGATATGCCAAATTGGTTACTTAGTGCATTTTTATTGGGTAAGCATTAAAATAAGCCACCTCAATATTTGCAGCCATAGGTGATATCTCTTTAGGAGCTGATCTGTCGTCGTTAGTATTGTGAAATAATTGTAATGTGAAGGACATATTTGAACGGAGAAAGCTGATCTGAGAGCCGCGCTCCCTTTCTTTCGATCCGCTCAGTATCGACACATGCTCCAAAGACGCACTTAGTGACTGTTCTCTCTGCGTGGTGTTTTGTGAAACGCATGTTAAATCTACGGCCGTTGTGGGAAAAATGCATTGTTAAAACACTCGTAAGCCTAAGTTCCATCAATTTTGGGAAACAGGGCCCAGCAGTGTATCTGTTATCTTTGTACCATGGATGAACATAAAGGCCATGATACCATCTCAGCTGCTGCAGAAATGACTGAGAAACAGGTAAGGATGGGAGTTTTGATGGGGTAACTACAATGTTGTTGATCCATCCTCAGTTTTCTCCCATCACAGCCATTKAACTCTGTAACTGTTTTAAAGTCACCATGAGGCCTCATGGTGAAATCCCTGACTGGTTTCCTTCCTCTCTGGCAACTGAGTTAGGAATGACACCTGTATCTTTGTAGTGGCTGGGTGTATACACAATACTAACCTAAATGACAAAGTCAAAAGAAGGAAACCTGTACAGAATATTCCAAAAACATGCATCCTGTTTGCAAAAAGGCACTGCCAAAAATGCGGCTAACAAATTAACGTTATGTCCTGAATACAAAGCTTTATGTTTTGGGCAAATCCAACACAACACATCACTGAATCCCACTCTTCATATTTTCAAGCATGGTGGTGGTTGCAGGGAGTTTTTTAGGGGATCCTAAAGGAAAACCTGGTTCAGTCTGCTTTCCAACAGACACTGGGAGACAAATTCACCTTTCAGCAGGACAATAACCTAAAACACAAGGCCAAATATACACTGGAGTTGCTTACCAAGACGACATTGGTGGTTCCTGAGCGGCCTAGTTACAGTTTTAATTTAAATCGGCTTGAAAATATATGGCAAGACTTGAAAATGGCTGTCTAGCAATGATCACCAGCCAACTTGACAGAGCATGAATAATTAGTAAAATATAATGTGCAAATATTGTACAATCCAGGTTTACAAAGCTCTTAAAGACTTACCCAGAAAGAGAGCTGTAATCACTGCCAAATGTGTATTGACTCAGGGGTGTGAGATATTGCTGAATTTGATTTTCAATAAATTAGCAAAAAAACATTTTAATTTTGCTACAGACGGTGATATCGGTCCACTAATAGAGGATTAGTAAAGGCCCAGTGCACTACTTTTGTCCCAGGTAAAAGCCCTGGTTGACGAGTTGATACAATTCCAAATCTGGAAGGTTAAAACCACCCTCAGATTTAGGAAGATGTAAAAACGTTTGTTTTTATTCTATGAGTTTTTCCCCATACAAAGTCTGAGTATAATTTTTAAAGAATGTCTTTGATGGGGTAATTGGTATTACCGAGAATAAATACAAAAACATTGGGAGCCATGCCATTCGAAAGAGGTTTACTCTACTTGTAAGATCTATGGGAAGATTATTCCATTTAATTAGATGATGTTACTGTTGTAGAAATCAGCGCGCTGGAGAGGTTCCCTCCAACTCAATGCACTGTAGTACACATGTCAATCAGGAGCTCTCCTGGGGCAGTCCCAGCAGTTGTCTTATATACGGCTATACACAGACGAGTTATATTGCATGATTTAGCATAATTCATTGATCATTACCGTTTTGTTTCACTCATGTGACCGACCAATACTGGTTCATAACATGTGACAGACCAATACCTCACGAGGCTTCTTCTCTAAGCTGAGACCTTGAAACTGAGATATCTTTCGTTCTCAAAACCAAGGTCTGGGCGTACTGCCAAATTGCAGCTTCTGATAGTGACGATTTGTTCAGTCAGTCACTTGCACGAGCACCGAAAATGCTTATTAGAATAGCACATGAATAGAACACAGGAATTACTTATTAGAAAAGCACAAACGTAAAGAAATTCCAACACATTGTCTTTTTATATCTGTTGTCACTTATTAAGCATCCTATGTATTTGATATTTTTTGTGGTCCACTTATAGGATTGCTGTATATCATGAGTTATTATTTTTCCTATTGCCATTATATATTTTTTTCTGAGATTTCAGAGTATTCAGAACTTTTTTTAGCAAGGGGACATTGAGTTTTCAGTATTCAGTACTTATCTGCAAATACATTTAGTTTATAGTGCTTCCGGAAGGCTACCAGAGAAAGACGAGGGAGTTGGCTGTGCTTTTCATCCCATTGGATCCGTCAGTTGCCACGATCAATAGGTTGAGAGAGGCCTCGGACGTGTGGCTGACTGAGTGCTAAAGCGTGCTGGGTAGGCATACACGCTGAGGAGTTGGAGAGCAACAAGGCGAGTCTGTGGTCGATGGAGGTGACAGAATGTGGCAGCACGCAGCTCCCTGTGCGTTTGCGCTGCCTAATCGCTGCCGACGAGAGGGCCGTGGAAGAGTCTCCACCAGTTGCGAGCCGACTCTCAGCTGGTCATCAAACCTGCGGACAAGGGCTCGTCGGTGATGGTCATGGACAGGGAGCATTGCCTGTTACCAGAGGCGAAGTGGCAGCTCATGTTGCATTTATATTTTTGTTCAGTATATACAGGAGTGTGTGTAACAACTGTAAATCAAATGTCTATGCGTTTATTGATTTAGATTATTAAACTGTATATATTCCCTGAGCTTTTGTCAAACCTGACTCTTTAAAGACATCGGACAATTAGAAAGCATATTTCAATGTATTTTGTCCTGTAATATTTTCTCTCTTTCTGTCATTCACTGGTCAAATGGCTGAAATGGTTAAGCAGATTTCCTGACAGACGATGAGTGGCCAAATTGAAGTGCTCATAATGGGAGTCTAGAGTTGCGACCACCTTCTTCAGTGTTGCTCTGGAGCAGGTATTCCCAAACTGGGGTACACGCGCAATGCCGTCGGGGGTACGCCAAATAAAAATGTGATTCACATAAAAAATACAAATAAAATAAAACAATTCTTCACATTTTCAAACAGTCCATTTATATTTTCCAACGGGGCTATACATTTGGGTGAGTTTTTTCTCTCTCGCCTGAGTAAAAATAAAATTAAACCATCTAGTTGTCACACCCTGATCTGTTTCACCTGTCTTTGTGATTGTCTCCACCCTCCTCCAGGTGTCGCCCATCTTCCCCATTATCCACCTGGGCTCCCGGCGGACCCTGGCCTTCGTGCGACAACGCTTTTGGTGGCCTACCATGGTTCCGGACGTCACCGCTTTTGTCGCCGCCTGCATGGTCTGTGCACGGAACAAGACCCCTCGACAAGCTCCGGCTGGCCTCCAACCTCTGCCCATCCCTCATCACCCCTGGTCTCACATCTCCGTGGACTTTGTCACGGGTCTTCCCTCGTCTGATGGCAACACCGCCATCCTGACCGTGGTGGATCGCTTTTCCGCGGCCGCCCAGGTAGGACGCCAAGTGGTGCCCTTGGAGGGGGGTACTGTCACACCCTGATCTGTTTCACCTGTCTTTGTGATTGTCTCCACCCCCCTCCAGGTGTTGCCCATCTTCCCCATTATCCCCTGTGTATTTATACCTGTGTTCTCTGTTTGTCTGTTGCCAGTTCGTCTTGTTTGTTCAAGTCAACCAGTGTTTTGTGTCTCAGCTCCTGCTTTTTCCAGTCTCTCTTTTCTCGCCCTCCTGGTTTTGACCCTTGCCTGTCCTGACTCCGAGCCCGCCTGCCTGACCACTCTGCCTGCCCCTGACCCTGAGCCTGCCTGCTGACCTGCACTTTTCTTACCTTCATACCTGATACTAGTGTTCAGCTAAATAACAACACAATGTCAAATATACAGGTAGCCTAGTCAAATAACTAACATCCAATCACATTAACCATTACTGCTACTACCAGCAATACTACACCTGCACCTGTCGACGACACAAGTTGTTCTGCTCCACGAGCACATCCGATGCTAGCATCAGTAATTCTACATTTGTTGTTAGCCCAGCTAGCATGGACACTGACAGTTGTGAATCTGATGCAGCTGAAGAGCTACTGCCCGCTTTCCCAGGAAAGCACCGAACAACAGACAAGGATGTTGGACCATCGAAGAGGCGCAAATATGATGAGAACTATATTGATTTGAGGTTCACTTTATATTAGGCAGTAGTGGCCTTTCTCACCCACAGTGTTGTTAATTTGCTGGCATAATGTACTGTCTCCACCAACTCGATTTAGAAACAAATATGCCATTTGAAATTAAAGCCATATAAGGGAGTTTTGTTTGCAGCGGAATTAAGATGAACTTTTCGGAGTAGTATAAAAGCAACAGTACCATTAATAAGAAGGGGCTAGAGGACGTCTTATATGTGAGCTAACTCGAGTGGCTAGGACAGCGAAGCCCATACTATTGTGGAGGCCTTATATTATTCCTCTGCCGCGGATATGGCTGAGGACAATGCTTGGGGAAAAGGCCCAAAAACTATACGAGACAATGTCTTGCAGTCAAAGCAAAACTGTTTCGAAACATGACCGCATCCAGCGACATGGACGGAGATGTTTTGAAAACACAATTACTGCGTGCATACAAGGTCATGTGAATTATATGGTCTTACAGTCTTGGTGAGTCAACAGACGTGGTGGGCCTGGCACCACTCCTTGGTATATCTGTCGGTTACCGTTTCATGGGGTCAATTAAGGCAAGACATCCTGCTCTCTGGCAAACACTGGGACCAGTGACGAACAGTGAGAGGATATTTTTTAAAGTAGCTGCACAACTGTTGTGACATCAATGGACCGTTGGTGGTCAAGATGTCGTTGGTATCATGTACTTGAATGGCGCAAAAGCCACGACAGGGAGCAGCATAGTGAGTGGCATGCACATGCAGTTGGCTCCCGATAATACCACTTGGGTACACTGCAGCATCCCCGAGAGGGTCTTGCTGCCAAGGGAATGGTCTGACAGCTGAAAGATGTTTGGACGCTACATTGAAATGGTTACTTTGTTAACAGTAGGCCCTGAACTTGTCTGCTATTTTTGCTGGCACTATAGCCAATGATATATGGGCAGCGACAGAATTGCTTTTTACAACATACCAGTTATGAAGGGGGATAAGTATTTGCACGTTTTTTTTTTTTTTAATTGAGACGAGCTTTAAAGTTTTCTTTACTGACCGTCGACTTTCACTTGTCTGACGCTTGCATGATGACGAGTTTCTCCAGACTGGCCTGATCTGTATGATTTTTTTTCTCACTGTAATGATCTGAATCTAGGATTGACAGGGACTCTCCGGCAACTATATTCAATGGTGCGAGGAAAAATTGAAGCTATGCTTAGAGGTTGGAGCTGCTTCTCTGTACTGGCATTAACAGGATAACACACAGGTCTTTCATTGTATGAATTTCTTGTGATGCAAATAGAGCTCAAAGCTTACGGACAATGTCAAATATTTGATATAACGAAGGGCACTTGAGTTGAGTTTGGATGCGCAATTAGCAGGACCTTCCGAAACGGAGACACAAATAACTGGATTCGTATCCTTTATGCCCTGCCTCCTGGTCCACTACGATATCTGAACAAGAGAGCCTCTCTCGAAATGCCAACAAGCGTTCTCTGAAATTGAATTTTATAAAGACCCACTGCCCGATTTCTGGAATGGGTTATCAGAAGTATCCTGTCTTGCCAAATCCGCTGTTTAAGACACTGAGGCCCTTGCAAAGCTCTGACCGTAATGTGAAGTGGATTTTCGTTCTCTGCCCTCAACTAGCATGAAAAACTAAATACAGGCAACGAGATGTGTGTGGCAAAGGATTTTAGAGACTGAGACTCTCTCGATATAACAACCCAACATTGCAGAGTTATGTGCATCCTTTCAAGCAGACACCGCTTCAATTAACGTGTGGTGAGTTATTCACAGTTTTTCAATGAAAACAAAAGGTTTTATAGTAAGATGGTTAAATTATGAATTATTATTATATTATTATTTTGTGCGCTGGTCCTATAAGAGCTGTTGCACTTCCCACGCTGGTTGTGACAAAAACTCAAACTCATTCCATGTTTAATAAAGCTATCATTCGATGGCAGGTTTACAATGATGGCAAACAAACAAACATTTGAGAGTGCGCTGACCCTGGCGTTTGAAGGGTAGCGGGCAGCTATTAAAAGTTGGGAGCCACTGCTCTGAGGATACAAAATACCTTTAATGTAAACATATTGGTTGACATTTTGTAATGGAGAAATATGTGAAAGAGATTGCCACATGTTCAATGGATTATCAACTCACAGACATGGGAGCCAAGTAATGTTTGTGTTATTTATATTACTTGAGTAATCAGTTGTAGTGATACACTAGAGTACGTATCATTAATTCAGTGGTATTTTAGCATGTAAAAATGTTTTATGCATGCCAGCAAGCCCCACTACACAAGCATTACTACTAAAAAAGACATTAATTGCAAAACTATAATGGTGACAAACCGGTGCCACTAAAACTGTTAGGCCACATTAAAATGTCCCAACAGCAGGAGCTTACTTTCAGCACCATGGAGTGAATCTTTACGCACTTGGCTACACCTGGGCTATCAGCGGACCTGTCTGCAGCGAAACAGTTAATTCAGCCTCATTTACTGCTTTTAAAAAAACATACGCTGATATGGCTGACTTGCTTAAACAAATGTGGTTTCTACTGACAATTGATACTGTCAGAACTATGGCATAATGGGGACAACAAGCGGAAAGAGGCAATCAGTAATTTTGATAAAGGCATTAATGAGGCGAGCTAGGACGGTCGTGTAGTGCGTATACAGTGCATTCGGAAAATATTCAGACCCTTTGACTTTTTCTCAATTTTGTTACGTTACAGCCTTATTTCTAAAATTGATTCAATTATTTGTTTTACTCGTCAATCTACACACAATACCCCATATATGACAGAACGGGTCCTTCTTGCCCGGTTGCTCAGTTTGGTTGGAGGGCCAATGATGGAGACCACTGTGCTCTTGAAAATGTTCAACACTCTAGAAATTGTATAATACCCTRCCCCAGATATATGCCTCATCACAATTCWATCTCWGAGATCTATGGACAGTTCCTTGGATTTCATGGGATATTTTCTGCTCTGACATGCTTTGTCAACTGTGGYACCTTATATAGACAGGWGTGTTTCTTTCTAWATCATGTCCAAACAATTGAATTGACCACAAGTGGACTCCAATCAAGTTATAARGACATCTCAAGGATGATCAAAGGATATTGGATGCACCTGAGTTCAATTTGAAGTGTCATAGCAATGGGGTGTGAATACTTYTYTAAATGGAACATTTCTGTATTTCATTTTCCAGACAWTTGCAAAAATGTCTWAAAACATGTTTTCACTTCATCATTATGGGCATGAAAACTTTCTGAAGGATCCCTGTTGAGGAGGCTCACAGTAAGGGGCAAGTTAGTAAATCATTAGTCCACAAGAGGGTGCTCTTAACCAACCCAAATCAGTGTCTACAGAGTGTGCTGTAATTCTGTCCACAGAGATGAAAAAGTAACCTTTTGTTATTAAAGATATCAGTTGTGAAGTTAGAGCTGAAGTACCAAGTAGATAGTGTTTTATTCTATGGTAGCAATATGTTTAAATTCTCTTTACAACGCTAGGAATGGATTTAGGGTTTGAAGTTCAATAAAGGTAAAATAGACAAAATATTTTGGTCTATTACTTGTTATGCTTGTGTCATATAGTATTCCACTCAGGACATKTTGGTTCACAAGTGAGTCTACAGGCCTGTGTGTGATTGTTTCCTGTGACCCTGGGTCTACAGAGACTTATCCTATTTACTATAGGCAGGGGAAGAAWTTGTGTGGCACCTTGACCTCTAAATCGTGACCAAAGAGCTACCATTTTGGGTCTTCGGGGTCTTCGGGGTCTTGACAGATAACCTTTTCTGCCGTGACCAGGCGTGAGGGGTAGAGAAGAGGGGGCAGGGGAGTGCAGGGCGGCCCAGCGCTGAGCACCCATCCTAGGGGTTGACAGGTAGCCCTCTCCCATCCTATCTGGAGCCCCAGCCTGGGGCCCTGACCTTTGAAGGGGGGCCTAGACGCACCCAGGCACAGGTGACCTTGATGATGCTGACGGTTTAGCTCAGGGAGCCACTTCACCTTTAGCATGGGTTGGTCATCCTGCCGTGTCAGGGAAGATACATGAGTGCTACAGAGGCCATGCCACTATGCATTAGGAAAGACCATGGTTGCGTCCCAATAATCTCTCCTTTCTCCAGAAATATGCACATGTCCACTTCCTTTCATGGATTTGAAAGGAAATGACTTATATGGAAAATTTTGTAGAATATCAACTGCTCTTGCTAAATAAAAGAAGTGTATATTTCTAAGTTATTACACTTATCACAGTGTAAAGGCACCATACAATCACTCAGGGGTGCAACACTTCACTGGGGACATTCTGAAAATGCATTTTTGTCCCCCCCCAGTTTTATCATTGGAATGTGATACAAAACTAGGTGGGCTTTAGGACCATGCGGATGCCTCTGAGCGGTTGGGTAGGCTGTTTAGAGTGTTTATCCGACCYGATAAAAAAATATATACACTTCAGTTCAAGTTTGGGGTCACTTATAAATGTCCTTATTTTTGAAGAAAATCTTTTTTTTTGTCCATTAAAATAACATCAAATTGATCAGAAATACAGTGTAGACATTGTTAATGTTGTAAATGACTATTGTAGCTGGAAATGGCAGATTTTTTTATGGAATATCTACATAGGCGTACAGAGGCCCATTATCAGCAACCATCTCTCCTGTGTTCCAATGGAACGTGGTGTTAGCTAATCCAAGTTCATAATTTTAAAAGGCTAACTGATCATTAGAAAACCCTTTTGCAATTATGTTAGCACAGCTGAAAACTTGTTCTGATTAAAGAAGCAATAAAACTGGCCTTCTTTGACTAGTTGAGTATCTGGAACATCAGCATTTGTAGGTTCGATTACAGGCTCAAAATGGCCAGAAACAAAGAACTTTCTTCTGAAACTMGTCAGTCTATTCTTGTTCTGAGAAATGAAGGCTATTCCATGCGAGAAATTGCCAAGAAGCTGAATATCTCGTACAATGCTGTGTACTACTCCCTACACAGAACAGCGCAAACTGGCTCTAACCAGAATAGAAAGAGGAGTGGGAGGCCTCAGTGCACAACTGAGCAAGAGGACAAGTACATTAGATTTACACTAGTTTGAGAAACAGATGCCTCACAAGTCCTCAACTGGCAACTTCATTAAACACCAGTCTCAACAGTGAAGAGGTGACTCCTAGATGCTGGCCTTCTAGGCAGAGTTCCTCTGTCTAGTGTCTGTGTTCTTTTGCCATCTTAATCTTTAATTTTTATTGGTCAGTCTGAGATATGGCTTTTTATTTGCAACTCTGCCTAGAAGGCCAGCATCCCGGAGTTGCCTCTTCATAATTATGTCCCCCCCCACTTCTAAAACCAAGTTGCGGCCCTGCAATCACTCATTCACTCAAAAGGCTCAGCACAAAGAGTAAAAGAGCAAAAACTCTACAACAACTTCTATGACAAAATCTCTTTGTTTATTCAAATAAATGAAAGTGCATTTGATATAGGCATGTACAGTGGACATGTACAGTGCAATGGTTTAATCAGACACATAAGACAATCAAACAAGACATAATATAAAACATAACATTTACTTCTCAATTCATTTTGATTACATCAATCAAATAAATTACAATATGTACAAATCAGTTCAAAGGATTGTCTCTCAACTTGGGACAGAATTGTAAGAGAATTCAAGGTTTTTATTTTTATGTGTTCTGCAGTCACTCTTTTAAGAGCAAATGTATTTTTTTGTCGCATAAGTCTTTCATTTCAAGCATCGCTACTGCCCATTGGAAWAGTTTTTCCAAATAATCCTGWATCAACAATCACCATTTTAATAGGGAGAACTGATTGAGGGTACTAGTCTTATGTTAATTGTCACTTCTTCTCAGCCACTTCTTCATTCGCCCCTTTTATTGAAGGTACTATGCTTGCRGTCTTTATGGGGAGATGGGGGTGGTGTTGTAAAGTACATCAGTGGTGTAAGCGCTTGCCTGGACAGTGAGAGTCTGGGAGTGCATGAACAAAATAAAATTGTGCTACTGTGGAGTCTTAAGGAGGGCTTTCAGGTGTGTGGCAAGCTGGGAAATTGAGTTTCTCAGGAGAGGTTTAGGAGTCTATTGTGGTCAAGGGGCTTGGCGGACATTGAGGTTCCCGTAGTTGCTGGATGGACGGGGGCCTCTTGGTGTTTTTGGTGGAGAAGGTGGGGAAGTCATTGAAGACCGCGAGGGGCCGTCCATCGGGGCAAAGCAGCACGCTTGAGTCAGCCTCACACTTGGTGGTCCTGCCTGGCCAGAGACCCTCCGCCTGGCTGGGCCTCAACCCCAACCCTCCTGAGGATAGGACCTCCGTCTTCACCCCCACCTGACTCATCTTGATCAGCACGTCCAACGACTGCTTGCGACTCTCCAACGAAGCCTTCATCGCTTCCTTCCTCCTCTCYTTCTCCTTTTCCTCCTCGTCCCTCTCCTTGGTCTCCTCGTCTTCCTCCTCGGTCTCCAAGGTAATATCATCTTTAAGTGAGGCTCCCTCGAGGCCCTGGTCGCCAGTGGCAACCACATTGGTCACTCCAGGGTGTTCCTTCTTGACCGAGAGGTCCAGGGGTCCTTCGCTCTGGCGAGCTGTCCTCTCCAGTGCATGGTGAATGTGGGAGAGCTCGCTCCGGATCTTGTTCAGGTGTTCCCATAGGTGTCCCTGAGCAGGGAGGTCTTCTTTRTCCAAGTGGGCGATCTTGCGTTCAGCCTCCTGGTACTCCTGTAGAGCCTTGGAGAGATCGCTGAGGAGGGCAGCAGCTGATGTTGGTTCTGAAGATGCCTCCCCCGTCCCTTGGCCAGTGGTAGAGTCCCGGCTGTTGGGTCTTCTACAACGTGGCAGAGAGGGCGAATCACTGACTGGGCTTGCGGGGGGATCTGTGTACCACTGCTCTGCTGGRTGGGCTTCAGACTGAGCATTCGTAAAACTATGGAGACCAAAGAAGAATTTTAGAAATCTGAGATATCAGAGAGGAAAATATAGAAAAAGTTACGAAAATACKAAAAATATATAAGCAAAAATTATATTTAAAAAGTAGGATCTGTAGGATCTTACCTGCTGTGGAGYAGGAGCTTTTCTGTTGGTTTGGTTTTGTGAATGTTCTTGAGGAGATCCAGGGTGAACCCAAGGGCTGGCCTCTTCTCCACAGGGGACTTGTGGGTCCCCAAGGTGGCCCCTGTCCTCTTSAGGCCCCAGCTTGGCTTCCCCTCCTTGGCTGCAGCTTCAAACTTGTCCCCTGCCCTGTAGGAAGGGTCTGGTGACTCTCTCTGGGGGGACACCCAGGCGGCAGGYGAGGTGGTAGGGGTACCTGGCCTCAGAGCAGGCACCTTCCACAAGTTGATTTTAGGCTGGTAACTGGGGTTGGGCTCCAGGCCATTCGCAGAGGTCTTAAGCCCTTTGCTGATGTCACTCTGAGCGGAGGCTGCTCCGAAGGCATGCTCACAGAGGAAGGGGTAGTAGAAGTGGGGTGGCAGGAGGCTCCGGTCGGCGGGGTGGTGTGCACCGGACGCTGGTTGCATGAGCTGAGCGGCCGACGCCAGGAAGGGGAGCTGGGCTAGCTGCGCATGAGTTGGGGTATTAACATTGGTGGTAGGGGTGGGGATTGCGTTCATTGAGTTCACATAGGAGAAGAGGCTGGGACTCAGGGGGTAGCCCACCCCGAGGACGGACAGGTTGAGTCCCATGGGATCCTGGTAGTCCACCAGGCCAGGTGGAAGAGGGTAGCAAGGGATGGAGCTGCCCACTCTAGGCTGGGCGCCCTCGGATTTGGCCTTGGTTTGGCTGGTGGCCAGCAGACGCCACTGCTCCGACAGCAGCCCYGGGGCTGTCAGGCACGTCTTGGACAACTTGTAGTGCTTCAGCTGGGCTTCCACCTCCACAGAGCGTGCCCGCAGAAGTTGGTCCTCCAGAGAGAACATATCGGCCATCAGCAGCTCAGGTTCAGGCCCCTTACTTGCTCTCTTMGTCGTCCCTTCTGAAGAATCCCTGTTATTGGAGCTCTCTCTGGTCATCCCGTTGACTTCAGCCCCTTCTCCCTGTCCCCTCTCCTCCTCTCCTGCCGGACTCTGTCCATTGTCTCCGTCCTCCTCCACCGCACGCCGCTGCCGGGGCCTCTCCTCGGTCCCTGTGGCGGGCTCGGGCTCCTCTTTCCCGGCCGCGGTCCGGAGGCAGTGTGCCTGCTGAAGGGGCCGGAGCTGGTCTGGGTGCAGCAGGTTGCCCTTCTTATAGGGCCAGTCGGACTCAATGAGCAGGGACAGGGAATTCTTGCACAGGCTGTACTTCATGTGGTTGTAGAGATGGGACTTCTCCATGCAGGTGAAGGGGCACTGGAAGCACTTATAGTTGTATGGTTTGCCCCATGGCCGTGGGATGTAGTGYGGRTTCTTGGGCTTGCGCTCCTTGTGCTTGCACACGGAGGTCACCTTGCACGCGTGACCCTCCTTGGACATGGTGCTGAATGATTCTGTGCTCACAATGCAGMTTATTCTGAGGAGAAGGTATGTGAAAGTCTTGGAGAGATGGGGGTGTAGGGACACAGTCTCTCGTTCCTTCTCAGGCTAGATGTGGTGCATTTCTTTATTTGTTTTTGAAAGATTCTTCAAGCTGGGATCCAGGTGGGCAGGAGCTGTGGAACACAAGATACATATTTTMGGGAATTATAACCTAAAAAGTCAAATTAATACATTTAATAATTTTTTTTCCACAAGAAGTCAATCAACATTTTTAATAAAGTCCCWGAAAGAAACAGCAGATTGGAATTAGATTGACAGAATTACACTGCAGAGCATATGGTGTGTATATTAATATTATTATATTTTTTCCATATATATATTTTTTTTTTACCCTGCTTTCTCCACAATTGGTAGTTACAGTCTTGTCTCATTGCTGTAACTCCCGTGCGGACTCGGGAGAGGCAACGTTAGAGAGCCGTGCGTCCTCCGAAACACAACCAAGCCGCACTGCTTCTTGACACAATGCCCACTTAACCGGGGCATTGGGTTAAGTGGGCATTCCTCCGCACCAATGTGTCGGAGGAAACACCGTGCACCTGGCGACRGTGTCAGCGTGCACTGCGCCCGGTCCACCAGAGTATGTGAATGTGCATAGGGGGCCATGTATCAGCATGCGCATATGTGTATCTATGGGAGTGTTTCATGCGTTGTCTACCTGAGCTGCTGAGCTGAGTTGCCACTAACCTAACTGCAGGGTGGCCCACGCCGCTCTGTTCTCACTGTACCTGCCGCTACTCATTATTTCCAGTGCAGCACCAGGCACTAGCAGGGCCCAGGGCCCAGGGCTGGGGGGCAAACAGGCACCTGTGCAGGGGGCTTTACTCACAGCCATGGCCTGGCTACATGGGCTCTGGGCCCCTGGAMGCCGGCCAGGGGTGCAGCGGTCCAGGGTGAGGATTGCAGACGGTGGGCGTTGGGGGGAGGGGGAGGGGGGGCATGGGCACTGGTTCTTAATGAGAGCCTGGCGTCACGCCCATAGGGCATCGTTAGTGCCAGGGCTGGGATTTGGGTCAGGGCGCATCGCACCAAGTTCAACTGCTCTCCTCTCGCCCGCTTCTGTCTCTCCCTTGTACTTCTGTGCTTTTGGAGATGGGGTGGTGTTCTCAACGTTTAATATACCCTTTCATCCCTTTCACGGGACKGATAAGAGTGGGGAGCTTTATCTCACATATCTATTACAACTGGAATTTACTGGAAAATGACATGGTAACAAATGTAACGTTTTGGGACTTGAAAACATTCAATACAATTGGTACTATATGATGCTGGAGCTACTTTTTTCAGTGAATCCCAAAGACACAGAGAGGTGGTTATTAGTTAATGAAAAGTTTTTGCTATATTTTTAAAGTAAATATCAGGTAAGTAATGGACCATAAAATAAAGTGTTCCCTGTGTGTATTTTGGTGGATATTTTAAGTGAATGAGTGAACTATTTACTAATGTAATGTCTGTAATGTAATCAGACATTATCAGGATTTTTWAAATGTTTTTWAAATGTATAAACCAGTGGACTAAATTCGGCACATTACAATATTTTTAAAGATTAATTAAGTTTCCTTTAGTGAAATTTTACACTCCAGTGGGGCGGCAGGTAGCCTAGTGGTTAGAGCGTTGGGCCAGTAACCGAAAGGTTGCTGGATTAAATCCCCGAGCTGACAAGGTAAAAATCTGTCGTTCTGCCCCTGAACAAGGCAGTTAACCCACTGTTCTAAGCTGTCATTGTAAATAAGTGTTCAGCAGACGGGCTGTCATTGTAAATAAGAATTTGTTCTTAACTGACTTGTTTATAATAATCTTTTTTTACTGACTTTCCTATCAACTCCTTTTGCTCTCTATTTCAGAATTATTGTTGGATATTTAAGTAATGACAAAACATCTGACCTATAATATAATTACGGTAGCTCACAATCCCCAAAGGTAAACAAAACAATTGAACCATGCAGATTAAATGTCAAATTAGTTTCCACGTCAAAAATCTAAATCAAGTTTTACACACTWGACCTACCCTATTATCTGATGCGGCTGATTCAAATACCATCATTGTATGCACCATTCAGTCTCACAATTTGTTTTATACATAAATACAAGAGAATATCAATATTCTGTCTAATTATCTCAACAGAGCACCCCTTTCTTCCATATTTCAATATAACTATCACTTTAGTTTAATGAACCTTTTCAATAACGCCCTCAAACCAATTTCAAACACTCCCCGACAATTTATTGTAATTTTTTTGAAATTTTTTTTTTTTGAGAGGGGACAGGGAGCTAAAGTCAACGGGATGGGGGAGAAAGAAACTTTGTAATCGTTCTCCACTGTAAGCCAAGCCGCTGGGTTAGCCCTGTGGGTAGAGAGAGTGAGCGAGTGAGAGAGAGCATCGCTCTTCAGATTAAAAGACCCTTCTGTGAGGCTTTTATTTTGTATTTTTCCTGAGGCCGTTCACGGATGAAAGCCTGTGTGATGTTTAYGGGTCCGGGCTGAGGTAAAATCAACTTTACACACCCGCTTTTTTTCTTTTAATTACTTTAATCATTCTTCTTGCTTCTCCCCTGAGATCCCTGGTGGTGAAGACTTGTTTAAGAATACTATAAACTTTTACTAAACCATCGCTTCGCACATCACACCTTGTGAGGACGGATCGACAAAAACTGACCTTGACTTCACTGCAATATATGCAATACGAGAGGCCCCAATTGGCCCCTCAGACACTAGCCCGTTTGCATCGGCCCATGTGATTGGCTCACTTGTCTACTACAAAGCCCTGAGGCTGACCTGGCCTCTGAGCTCATAATGGAGCCTAACAGCTGCTATTAGGAACTAATCAATAAAAATAATTTTTCCTTTAGATTTTTTCACTGCTGAACACTGTTAGTGGCCACCATGCCCTCTACCCCCTCTGACTCTGTGGGCCTCTGCCCCCCACCTTTCCCTTATCCAGGCCCTCCGGTCTTGTTTTAAGCTTTTAGGGGCTTGTGATCAGACAAGCCTAATCGCTTCAGCTTCAACATCTATTGTTTCAATTAAGAAGGCTCGCCTCACTAAAAGCATTGACAAGTTGCATGCAATAACAACCAAAACCGATAACATTGGATGGGATGGGGGAAGGGGGGCAAATGTGTCAAATGGCATCAATATGAGGTGTTGATGTATCTGCTACTCACAGAGAGGAACGAATGGCATTTTATAGTGTGGAATCATCCTTTCTATTTACTCTATATTATAGTTATATACCGTATAATACAGAGAGTATAACAGTTTTATATTTGATTTCAAATCCATCCTAAATGTGACTTTACCTAAGATGGTGGCTTGCAGTGAAAACTGAGCGATGATCCAATGTCTTCTGTCAACTTGAACTAAGGAGAAGGTCCTGAAGGAGCGGATGACAGAAGATATAAGAATGTTTGACATCGATTTAAGTAAGAATCTTATGTGTTCTATTTATTGAATTAATATAAAGTGATAGGCCTATGTAATAAATAAGTCAAGTTAAACATCAATGCATTCCTCTCAGTTTTTGGAGATGCAGAAGGATTTCCCATTGATGATATTGAGAAGCATTCAATATCCAAATGCAGCTGTTGTCATGCATATCAAAGCAAATAACACATAATTTATTTCTACATATCTAAAAAAATATCTGTATTTCAGTCCTAAATTAGACTTTGATAGATAGTAGGCCTAAACCCAAGTTATCACAGTGTTAGAAATGGTCAGTCTTGCATCCTAACAATTAGTTAGTTTATTCCCTTGTGAAATTGTTAATGCATAATTAGGCCTAAAATAAAATGTTAATCTTAGTTCGGGAAATAAAAAATCTAAATAAAGTAACACTTAGGCCTAAAGTAATTAACGTCTGTGTATTAAAAAAGTTCATGAAATAATTCTGTGAGACATTTTCATAACAATCTTAAAATGAATAGGCTGTTATTTTGATATTATAGTAATATAGTAATAGAATATTATAAATATTTGTCATGTCATTTTCACACATTCCATGAATGTCAAATAACAGAACACATTGCATTGTTTTCCCCAAGGACAACGGTGTCTGTGGACCAACTATGACAATTACAAACATTGACACGACTCAACTACAAAGCCCAATATTCATAGTCTACTAAATAAAAACCAACTCATACGAATTAAACAACATTGTGTCTGAAATTAGGGAATAAATCTGGTATTCCTACCTGATGTGTGTCCGRGGTGTGTTTCTGTCTGTCAATTCTCTGTGTCTATCGGTAGGCTTCTAAGCAGACAGCGCATATCCCGCTCAAATGGGAGCGTGAGAGCGAGTGTGTGGGAGATATATATTGACTAGGAGCATTGCCTTGGGGCACTACAATACAGCTTCCTCCCTCCTACCCGGTAATGTCACATGTGGTGTCTACCTTGCAGCAAGGATACAGTAAACGGATTTGACAGTATTGGCAAAGGTTGGTACAACGTTTAATTTGGGGTAGACTGTAGGTAGGCTAGTCAGTCTGTGCAAATGTAATATATATATATATATTTTTACAATTTCTTGTTGGTTTCCAAGTGAGGCCTGGTAATGCTCGATCTCGAAACTTGTTTGATCGAACTATTTCAGGAGTCTTTTCATTCACACATCACAGCCTATAGGCTTCAATGTTAAAACTTACCGCCAAGTCGGGAATTATTCGAATATTTGTTAGCACTCTCATATAATAAGAATATTCTTATTTTAAAACAACCAGGTGTCAATGGCAATGCTTTATGGTTAAACATAGGCCCTGTAGTCATGGATAGACACGTTTTTGTCTGTTCCAACGAGCAAATCATGGACATATTTGAAAGACAAACCAACATGAATCATATTGGATGGACGTTGTGAAGTGTAGACATATTTCATTCATAATAAATGCATATTATATATGAGAGACAGCATTCTGGTTAAGATTTCTAATAGCCTGCASAAGTTGTGGTTTGGTTTGTTCTTGTTAGCTCAGTCATGCATAACTTTTACCAGGTGGTTTAGCCACACTCCTGCATATTTCAATATCATGGCTTTTGAAAACTATTAGCCTTTATTAATATATAAAGGGCCGACCACCAAAACACCCTGTAGCCAAAGCATAATCTTYTATTTTAAATGTAGGTTCATATGTTCCCCAACATTTAATATCAGAAATATGATAGGCTAACATCTAAATGTCATTTTTGTTGTTTTTTCTATTGTAGTTCAAAGGAAGATTTCATCATCACSGTACGATGCTGAAATTGGTGGAAAGTGACAGTCTTTGTCAATGACAWTAGATTAAAAGTAAACGTCAAATCCCAACAATATCAACGAGAAAGGTGAAATGAATGGGGAGCTAAACAACGAGATAAGACGGGAAACAAAGCTGTCAATCCTCGTGTAGGGATATTCTCCACATCTGTCAGTTTGTGTGTCAAATCGTTCCGCGTGAGAGAGATAGGAAAATAGAGAATCTTTGCWGCTGCGCTGAGGCGTGCAGTAGGCTACAAACAGACAATAGGCTACTTGTCAGAATCCAKATTTCTTACTTTTCCTCCTTTTAAAGTTTTTTTTTGCATTTGGTCTTGTTGATTTTGCTATGCTCTCAGTTTTGTGGTTATAGGCTATTCTCTTTAGAGGTTTTTCCATTTCAGATCATTTCAGACAAATTCCATATTAATAAACAATTTGTTAAAATAGCATTAATCATAACAAATATAAGATCTTGGCCTTAATCTATAGTTAAAATAAGTCTGTTTGTGTTTGTATTTGTCCATGTATGTGTGTATGCATGCACCTGCATGTACATATGACTCTGCCTGTGTGTGTGTGTATCTACTGAGTTTGACTGTGTGTGTGTATGATTGTGTACTGACTGTGTGTATGAGTAAACAGGGGTATGTCAGGTGGAAGTGCATCTGAGGGTGGTCGGGGGCTCATTCTCCTCCGCTTGGCCTCACACACACGCTGCCTGGCCGGCCGGGCTGCCTGATACACGACTCAGTGCAGCCTCCCAGGGAAGTGATTAGTGCAGTGGCACAGTGGCACTGGATAGGTTACTGACGTGAGCTGTGAGATCACATCCACAGGCAATGACTGATGCGTGCCTTATCTGACAGCTCAGACCTGTCCATCTCTCTCTCCATTTCTCTCTCTCCCAAACCTTCTATTTCTCCATTTCTCTTTCTCCTTTTCTCTCTCTCTTCTTTGCCTCCCATCCCAACTCCCTGTTTTCAGCCCTCTCTCTCACCCATCCCTCTCTCCCTCTCTCCCTCTATTTCTCCCTCTCTCTCTCTCTTAGCCTGTGGCTGGCTCAGAGTCAACTCCAGGTTCTCTTCATTTCTCTCCTACAGTATCTGGCTGTGTGGAGGCGTGTGCGGGCCCCTTTGAGAGAATGTCAGTGTCCGTGTGTCTGGGGGAGTCGGGGGCCCTTCACGAGCCATCAGGCCCGCTGTCACACTGCGCTGGGCAAATGGAGACTGACAGGCCACTCCATAGGGCCTAACCATCTGTACCAAATGTGACAGCAGAGGGAAAAGGATGTCTGGCAAATCAGGAGGAACGAGAGGAGAGGGTGAGATAGAGAAGAGGGAGAGAATGAGAGAGGGAGTGAGAGAAAGAGAGAGAAGGAGAGAGAGATCCTTTGCTTCCACTTGGGAGGCGATGTCAATTTTCCGAAAGAGAGAGAGAAAGAGACTTTCTTCCTCCAACAGTGGGGACACTTGGGAGGGGATGTCAGGTCCCCATGTTGAACTAAGGCCAAGTCTATACATTGTCTGGCACTGTAGAGAACTCAATGTATACAGCATCTCCCATSCCCTTAAACCTCTTCATGGCTGAACTCACAGCTTGTCTACACTAAAGGGAGCGAGACAGGGGGTATGACATTGATAGTGTTTCCACTATCTRGAATTCTTGGATCCAGTCCCATGGTTATATCGCCGAATATCTTCATCTTTCCCTGCGATATTTAATAATTGGATCGCTTCCGTGTTTAGTGCACAGCTGAAATACACTTTTTTTAGTMTGTCTTCCCAAACAGCCATCGTGGTGTTTGGCTTAGGCTTTTGGTTCACGTCTGGAGTTGAGATTGCTTCAGAGCTGTAAAGATATGTACCAATGAGAAGTAGACGGGAGTTGAGAGAGTTGTGCTGGTGTAGTGGGTGTCCTTATGGAGAGGCATCTGGGGAGGCTGACAGGAGCACTCTATTAAGACTTAGCGAAAGGAACCTGGGGGCAGCTACAACACCGCTGCTGGGGAGATCCAGCTGTGCAGCCCCTGCCAAACACACGCACGCACGCACGCGCACACACACATGCATGCAAGCGCGCACATGCGCACATTCATGACATAGAAGCACACACACACACACACTTACAAGATGGATTGTGGATGGAAAGATGGGTAATAGTTGCTGCACTAACAGATGACCTACCTCTTGCCCAGGTGAGTCCTCAAGCCTTTTTCCCTTTTCCAGTGCCTGGGTTTAGGGCCTGAGGTGGAATAGCTAACAGCTCCTTTCTTAGCCCTGCGCTGCCAGGCACATTAAGTAAACTCATATCGCTCTCAGCCACAATCAATTATTGAACAGCCCGTCCCTCTTCCTTCCCGTTGTTTTCAAAGGAGATCAACTCCTAACATCCATCCCCTGCTCTACCAACACACAGCCACCAAATGCCTTTGGTGTCTTCCTTTGTTACTTCAGTATATCATTTAATGTTAATATTCGTTTTAACAGAAAATCAGTAGCTAACAAAGGCTTGGAATAGTTTCATCGAGCTAATTATGTGGTAATACATAATGGTTGTATGTAACATAACATATCACAATCCAGTGTCTAAAAGTAGGGTGTGTAAGTAGCTTGAGTTGTGTACAGCACACCATGAATGTGTTACCCAGTCGAAAACATAGTTGCCGTTTACACTAAAATACCACTCACATTMTTTGCTTCCTTGCYCGGCTCTTAAATTCATAACAGGTCYACATTATTCTTGACAAAAGATTGGATAGATATTGTAGTATAAACACATTAAAAACAGTGTAAAGACTCGTAGAACATCTCCTATTTCCTATGTATATTCGCTGTACCTTGGAATGCTCAGGGGAAGCATGGTGAAACTCTTACCAGTCATTTTGCTGCTGACAGATCCATCTGACCCTACCGTTGAGATCAGTCGGTAGTGACAGTGACATCCTGTCTTCCTTAAAGGTGAAAGGCCCTTAAAGGGCAACCTGGACTCAGGGGTAGACGTAACATAGTAAATGTAAATCTGACCCTCCAATTAGTATGTTACGTTTCGTATGGTATGTATTCATTTGTGGATGTCCATCATCCATTCCATATGATATGTTASAAATTACAATTTGAATGATATGTTATGAATTGCAATTTGTACAATATGTTKCGAATTTGCAAAACGTATGATATGTTACGAAGCCAATTTGTTGTGGCTAATGTTAGCTAGATAGCTAKCATTATCTAGGCTAGGGGTTAAGGTTAGGGGAAGGGTTAGCTAGTTGCAAAGTAGTTAACAAGTAGTTGCTAAGTATCTAAAAAGCTGAACTTGTCCTTGATGAGATTTGAACACACAACCTTTGGGTTGCTAGACGTTCGCCTTATATGCCTACCCATCCACCCTGACCAACTACCCTACTTTTGTTTTTTGCCTTAAGTGACCTTCTGTCTTATGTAACCATACCAATCGTAACATATCATACTAATTTGAGTGTCCCCGATTTAAGTTTACAATGTTACGTCTCGTCTATGAGACCAGGCTGTAGTGGGAGTGAAGGAAGCGAACAGCCCTGGGAGCACGAAGCAGGAGAATTGAGACATTTTCAGTTTTCCACTCAAATGCCCTCACACAATTATACCAGGGAGGAAAGACGAGTGATGGACACGGTCCAAACTTTTWAAAAAGCAGCCTCTGAAGTGAGCTTGGTTTATCTCTGAAAAGGGCAAATGTCAAAGTGCAGTCATGACTGAGTATATGACTGGTTTCTTTTTCTCTCCAGATATTGATGCCCTTCTATTCCTCCCGAGTCAGTACGAAATACAGTTAACAAGATAAACACAGTTTACATGACCCTCCATTGGAATAGGTGAAGAGAGAGGTTGTTTTTGATTGAGATGTCYATCAACCATGGTCTAACAGACAAAGTTAACTGTTAGTACTACTCCTAGTGACATTGATATATCTGTCATTGTCCAGAGACACAGAGACATGGACTTGACACTCACTGCTCCTGTGTTGTCAGACAGTGATGGGAAGCAGCTGGTGTGTCGTCTCTTGGTTCAGCTCATCGTGTCAGTCTCCACCCACGGTTACCAGCTGCCCCCCCATCCACACCCCGAGGAGGCGGGGTCTCGGTTGTCGTGGCACCTGTGGGGGTGTCACCTGATGGGAGAAAAGGAAGTGGAAATGAAGGGAAGCAGCAGATCCTGTCATGGAGCATCAAAGCACCTGTCAGTCAAATCACTGACCTGCAGGCGGTGTGTGTGTGTGTGTGTGTGTGTGTGTGTGTGTGTGTGTGTGTGTGTGTGTCCATAAAGTCACTGACCTACAGGATGCGTGTGTGTGCTTGTATGTGTGTGTGCATGCCCATCATTGCAGGGTATGTGAATACATTACATTAACAGCTTGATCCCAGAGAGTGTGTGAGTCCGTAAACACAATGACCTGGAGGGCGTGTGTGCAGTGTGTGTGTATCTAAATGCACTGATCTGTATACTGCATGCCTGTGTGTTAGTTTCTGATTTGGCTATGAATGTCATTGCGTTTCTTCTCAACAGCATCCCTTGAAAAAGGCCCYGCAGCTGAAACATTGGCCGTGAGTTGATATTGAATTCACAAAGGTAAATGTTTTTACGTGTGCATCCTATCCTCCTTCACCACTTCCAAAATGAAACATACTGGCAATGCACTCATTAAATATCACTAGGTTGTACATATTGAATTCCCAAACCACAGGCACATTATATGTATGATAYTCTCGGACACCCAACTAAAATCTTGCGTAATTGCATCAGATGCTTGATTAAGTTCTGGGGGGAGACGTGTTAMAAAATATACTAACGCGACACGCTAAGTCTCCAKCCCTCTAAACGGAAACTCAACAAGTTTCAGGCAAGTCTATGGGCCAAAAGTCCCCTCCCCTTCCAGAATTCTAAATATGCGAGCACCTGCGAAATCGTGATTTGTTCAAATGATCTGTGACGAAAAATCTGTTTACCAGAACAAAGTTCCTCATTAGTCGTCGCATCCCACAGTCTGTCGAAAGATGCTACTACCATTTATGTTACGTGCATCTGTCCACGAGAAATMATATCCSTGATCATATTACACTAGTCTACCTCACATACAGTTGTAATGCTCACCAAATATCTGGTAGCCTTTGGGGGATACAGCACCACCAGCATGTCCATGACCATGCCTTTCTACCCTTAGCACCAGAGCTCCGTGCGATGCCTCCTCTTGTCCTCACACCCTTGGGAACAAGAAGCCTGGATGGTGTCAGTGTATGTCCCAGCTGCAACCTCTGCCCCAGCCCCCTGGCGAACCCCCCGTTCCTGGGTGTTACCTGCAGCAGTGTGGGGTGGGGGGGATCAGCTGGGGAGTAGCGGGCAATGGGTGGGGGCTTGTGGGAGTTAGTAGKGAGAGGAGACTGCAGCTATGGCTCTGGTTCTCTGAGCAAGAGTAGAGGCGGCCTTGGCCCTGGCTAGCCAAGCGGGAGGAATGGAGGGAGACAGGGTCCAATCGCCCAGGCCCCCTTGGCTCCCTCAGCTCTACTCCCTGGGGTCCTGTGGCKTCCCAAACTACAAGTCCATGTTTTAGCATACCATATGTTCAACCCCACACGCCTTTAGCAAATAAACAAGTCGAGAAGCTATAGCTAGAGGGCGGTCATGTCTCTATCCCCCATACTCTCTCTATCTGCCTTTCTCACTCTCTCTCTGTGTGTCCTCTCAAAGTACACTTTGGCTGCACGTGTCACATATTCTTAATGGAGGAGAAATCTGTCCCTTATTATTGTATGACATGGAATACTGTATGTTAACAGTGACACAGCAGCGACTTMTGTAAGCGGGGGCTGACTTTTATTTTGTAAAGTGAGCGTCCTCGCCCTGACGGGTATTTTGTAGGATTATCATATTTTATCGATCTGAAACAGTTTTGTTGTTTAGGAGGTATTGTGTGTTCCCTGTATTCCATATGAGGTAAATATAACTATGTGATGTATAGCTGAGCTCAATGAAAACGACTGGAGAAAAAAATACAGTATTTCTCAGGATTTTGTCGAGGCATAGATCTGGGGAAGGGTACCAAAAAGATTTCTGCAGCATTGAAGGTCCAAGAACACAGTTGCCTCCATCATTTTTAAATGGAAGAAGTTTGGAACCACCAAGATTCTTTCTAGAGCTGTCCGCCCGGCCAAACTGAGTTATCAGGGMAGAAGGGCCTTGGTTAGGGAGGTGACCAAGAACCCAATGGTCTCTCTGGCAGAGCTCTAGAGTTCCTCTGTGGAGATGAGAGAACCTTCCAGAAGGACAACCATCTCTGCAGCACTCCACAAATCAGGCCTTCATGGTAGAGTGGCCAGACGGAAGCCACTCCTCAGTAAAAGGCACATGACAGCCCGCTTGGAGTTTGCCAAAAGGTACCTAAAGGACTCTCAGGCCATGAGACACAAGATTCTCTGGTCTGCTGAAACCAAGATTGGCCTGAATGCCAAGCGTCACTTCTGGAGGAAACCTGGCACCATCACTATGGTGAAGCATGGTGATGGCAGCATCATGCTMTGGGYATGTTTTTCAGTGGCAGGGACTGGGAGACTAGTCAGTATCYAGGRAAACATGAACGGAGAAAAGTACAGAGAGATCCTTGATGAAAACCTGCTCCAGAGCGCTCKGGACCTCAGACTGGYACGAAGGTTCACCTTTCAACAGGACAYCGACCCTAAGCACACAAACAAGACAARGCAGGAGTGGCTTCGGGACAAGTCTCTGAATGTCCTTGAGTGGCCCAGCCAGAGCCCGAACTTGAACCCGAACAAGCATCTCTGGAGAGACCTGAAAATAGCTGTGCAGCGATGCTTCCCATCCAACCTGACAGAGCTTGAGAGGATCTGCAGAGAAGAATGGGAGAAACTCCCCAAATACAGGTGTGCGTCATATCCAAGAAGAAGACTCGAGGCTGTAATCGCGCCAAAGTTGCTTTAACAAAGTACTGAGTAAAGGGTCTGAATACTTATGTAAATGTGATATTTCTGTTTTTTTTTATTTTATAAATTAGKAACATTTTCTAAAATCCTGTTTTTGCTTCGTCATTATAGGGTATTGTGTGCAGATTGATGATGGAAAAAACTATTTAATACATTTTAGAATAAGACTGTAACCTAACAAAATGTGAAAAAAGTCAAGGGGTCTGAATACTTTCCAAAGGRACTGTAACTATTGAAAGATAGTTGATATGCGTTTTTCTACCTTGTAATGGACACAGTCCAACCTTTGGTAGGCAGGCGGTTGGCAGTCTTCGGCTGCGGTACAGCAAAGCCAAGTCAGCCACTGCTCATGGTTCTCACAGGGGAAGTGAAATGATAGGCTACAATGACTTTGCTCCTGATCATGCACACCACAAATGACATTTTCTTGCGCCAGTGCCTTTTCATTATCTGGTATGACACGCGTGGTTTCTAGCTAACGTCACACCAATCAAAGTAGTGGAGCATGTAGTGAAGCAAAACTTTAGTGGTCAAAACCATTCATCTTGGGGGAGGGAGTTGGCAAAATGCTATCTTATCYCAACATGTATGGCCATATATAAACACTGAGTATACCAAACATTAYGAACACCTTCCTAATATTGAGTTGCACCCCCCCCTTTTGCCCTCAGAACAGGCTCAATTTGTTGGACTCTACAAGGTGTCAAAAGTGTTCCACAGGGATGCTGGCCCATGTTGACTCCAATACTTCCCACAGTTGTGTCAAGTTGGCTGGATGTCCTTTGGATGGTGGAAACTGGATTGCGGGAAACTGTTGAGCGTGAAAAACCCATCAACGTTGCAGTTCTTGACACAAACCAGMGCGCCTGGGACCTACTACCATACAAAAACATACGTTTGCATGCACGCCCTATTTTAATTTGCTCCATGGCTCAAGCGGCCAAAAGGCTGTTTGGCTAGTCTCAGTCACGAAGAGGAYTAACTGGTGGGTGGTAACATTCAAATAAAATCCAGCCCTGGTAAGAAAACGTAGGCTGAAAAGAATGTGTATGTCATCATAGGAAAAAGACCCCAGATTCACACGGATTTGCACAAAGTGGGCAATTCGGATTTGTCATTTCAAGCCCAAATATATCACACTTTGACTAAAACAATGACTTATTGACTTAAAACCTTGTGCAACATCATGYGTAAGCTCTGGCCATAGTGTGGGCATTTAAAGGGCACATCCTTTAATATAACAGGCCTTTCAAAAAATGCAATTATGGTGWACAATMTCTACTTAAAATATCAAAGGGACACAAAAGGCACTCTATTCGTGGAAAGACCCACACACTCACTTAGCTATTGGCTCTGTGAAAAACTTGCCTTGGCAAATGTTACTTTCTGTTGTGTGTACAATAGTTGGCTAGTAAACTAGTCGTATCTCTAGCATGGTTGTAGTTAAAGTATGAGCACTAAGGCAGGTATCATAAAGCTAGCAGATAGGTTTAATTCAAACATATTTTCAAGTTCGACATGGCTCCTTCACATCTTTACCTTCTTAGCAAGTTAGCYATTCGGTGCTAACTCCAAAGTGGAGCTGAAAGGGATCAACACAATTCTCTATACCTCTTTCTTAGAGCTGAAACTGACCACGGCTAGAATCGTCCAAACGCGAGTCCTGAATTGAGAATCCATCAGACCTGGCAATTAGTTGAAGGACACTCCTAAACAGATGGACAGTGGTGTGGTCTGCAGGGGGGAGTCATCTTCCCTTTGGGCAGAGAAATTGGCCAGAGATGGACAGCTGTGCCCAGGGCAAGGCATATAGGAAATGACATCACGGGCAGTGTGCAACAGTATTTGTTGCCCCCGGGGGTCTCTCGACTCAGTGACCTGGCCACCATGAGCAGACAGGCAGACAGATGACTATCTAAGATTCATTACAAGGTCAGAGACAGTCCTACCAACACCAGCATTATTACATGTTCTTAGAATGAGTTGTCTCTAAAACACTGGGTTACTTTCCTTTACAATACATTTGATGTCTTTGCAAAAAATATATAATCTGGTTTTGTTTAGGAGTCTGACCAGATAGAGTATAGGTGATTTCCTGTACCTCTCTGTGTGTCCATTTTTTWWAAAMGTATTTTTTAAGCAGTGTCCCACTCCTTTTGTAATTGTTGAGCTTTAATTYAAGAGATTAAACAGTATTGGAAAGACAGGGTGAGAAAAAGGGCAGTGGGCCAGATTCGAACACATYTCGACTCTGGCATACGTGTGTACCAGGATCAGCAGCTGTAACCACTGGATCACACAGGCCACCCGTGCATCACCTTAGAGTGGCAAGTTTGTCCGTTTCTGAGCTAAGACAATCCTAACTGTTGTTGTGTTGACTGAAAAGAATGTCCAATTGATATTGTTTCAGAATATGACGTGTAATATCTATAATAGAACCCCCATGTTTCCTAAGTGTGCTTTCAAATGGATATGCATGAACAGAACCCTCATTAGATTTGAAAGAAATGTATCTGTTTATGAATGTCTGTTGTATGCTTATTTGCATATTGCTTATTCAAGGCAGTGCACATGTATGCGAGTAGGTTACTGTGTTTGTTGGTATACACTGTGTGTTTCTATGCCCTTGTGAATGTATGTGTTTTTGGCTGTGAATTTGTACATTCAGTGTACTTACTTGTCTAGGCCTACTTCTGTATCCATTTCTTCTGATTCAATGAGTTGAATCTCTACTGTTGTGGAATTTAGTTCAAAACGTACTTACATCGATCCTCTCAGTCCTCCACGTGTGCACACACACACTCACGCACGCACACACTCGCCCCATGTGGGTGACAGCTCGCCTTCTATGACTGGTCCATTGAGCCATCATTGACCTTCCATGGGATTGGAATTGCCAGGCCAATTGACCAAATCACTGATCTTTAAAAGCAGCTCTGGGGGGGGGGGCTGAGTCCCCCCCTCACCCTTCATCCCCCCACACCCCTCCACCTCGCTCTAATCAAGGAGCAGGCAGGCAGGACTCTGGGTCGCAGTGGCGACGCTAACGAGTGGCGACAGCTCCTCAGTGCTCGGGGCAACGACCAGCTCGGCTGTCGAAGACCGCGGAGAGAGTCCGCCAGGCACGCACTGAGGCGAGGCTTGTTGTTTTGGGGAGGAGGAGCGGAGGAGGGGGTAAGATGGGGGGCTTGCTGGTGTTAGGGGGGTGCATGTGGAATATATAAGAAACTCCAGCATGGACCCACAAAATCACACATGAAGATCAATACACAAACAAACACACACACACACACACACACACACCTACATACACGAATACACACACATGAACGCACACACAAATATAATATTATAATGTACTATACTCACTCATACTGTACACACAGATACACACACTCTTACTCACTCTCTCTCACTCACACACACACGCACAGACACTTGTCCTGCATACACACTCCACACTCCCAACCCATCCCTCCAGCCCTGGGGCCTACTTGCAGAGTGCTGTTGCCCCCTCCCTCCCCCTTTCCCTCTTCTCCCTCCATCCCCCCATCTCCTCTGGAAGAAAGACTGTTTAACTTCTGTCATTCGGATGAAGTGGGTGACTCAGTCTCTGCGTGGCGAGCGGATGTGACAGGCCGGTAATCGACAGGACAAAGAGAGGATTTATGAAGTATTAGCAAACCTTAATAATTCACAATGCACAGGCCTGGGGAAATCCCTTGCCACTGAAGCTGCCCCCTCTGCCTACCTGTCATCTCTCTACCTTTATTCTTTCTCTTTCTTTGTCCCTCTCTTAGGTTGTTGAAGGTCAGTGTCCCTCACCAGTTACCTAGACTGAATGTTAGAATCACACGTTTTGAAACACTGTAGCCAACCAATTTGGTTTGTACAGCTCTAACAGAGACTTTGCCTTTTGCCTCCAGTACCTTCACTAATCAACTCTGGGTGTGCGGTAGAATCTGCCTATTATCTACAGCTCTTATGATGAAATCACTGAAAAACAGTCTTGATATGGTGTTAAACGGGAACTGCACCCGTTGATTTGGCCTCATTTTTTGGCTTGCTCCTCAAGAAATGCTGGCAGCCATGACAGAAGCCAAACGTGAGTTGGGTTGGGCTGGGGGTGTGGTTTGATGTGGGTATATCCTTGCCAACACCAAGACACACCCATCTGTCAAACCTTGAACAACTGTAGCTGGGAGGGCCTGTGACAGGGTGATACAATAGACAGCCAAGTGGTAAATTTAATTTTGTTATAAAGAAAGGACTACGCTTTTTGATAAAGCAATTTACAACCCAAATAACTTTTCACATAACACACATTGTCTTTGATGATGAAGCCTTCTGTGTCATCAGGACAGTGTCAAGCTAATTGTAGGTTGTCACTAGTTACACCAAAGTCATAAAGGCCACCTATTTCTACAATTTATCTCCTTAAAATGTGATTTAAAACCTAACCATAACCTCAACCACACTGCTTAACCCTAACCTTAAATTAAGACCAAAAAGTTATTTTATTTTTACGATATGTATTTGTGGCTGTGGTAACTAGTGGAAAGTCAAAGTCWATGCTTTACAGATGTAGACTGACTGTAGCTTCAGATTGGAGTAGATTCAGGCCGGTGACGCCGTTACGGTTTGTTGCTCCTAGTTCACTGTATTAGTCAGACTCCGACATGAGTTAGCTGCCATCATAGCTGCATCCATAATTTAGTTTTGCCCTAGTCAATACATAATACACTTGTATGAGCTACGAACTAARTTGCAAATCCAAGTTGTAGGCTAACGTTAGATAGCTAGCTAGATAACGTTAGCTAGCCTGCCTTGCTAGCATTATCAAATGATAACGTTACATAACCAGCAGTATTTAGACAATACACAAACTTTTATGAGCTACGACCTAAGTTGTAATGAGGTAGCTAGCTAGCTGCTAACACAATGATATTTTATGGTCAACTGCCAGGCTGGGGACTGGACGATGCTAGAGAGTGCTCCTAGTCTGTCATAAGAGTGGGAGGGTCTTGTGGACAGTACATCAGCGTCATCCCATTCAACCGCCGCGCTCCATTCAGAGTTAGGTCTTCTCAGTACTCGGAGGACGTGCCGGAGTGCAAGGTGAAATGKCTTGAGCTCTAGTACTTTGATGTGAGCTGTTGTCCATGGTGCTGACCATACACCATGGAACCCTGGCTGGTTCAAGGCTCCCCATCCCTGCAGGGAAGCGTCTGTGGTCAAAGTCATCCTGTTGTGAACTGCACCTAGGATAACTACTCATTGCACATTCCCGAGTCGTTGGAGAATCATAAAAAAAAGTCATCCGAAGGCGATTAATAGCAATCTCGTAATGTAAAACACACAATCATTTCTTCACGTTTATGTCACGKCACACCGCCTTTTATTGTGACAGGTCACGTGGGTACAGTGTGTGGCGTGACTGTAAACATCTTTTGATATTAAGCATCTCAAACACATCGCGTGAAGGAGTTCCCATAAGTCGCTTGGTGACCCATTACGAAAACGAAAGAGAACCAGCAATAACGTTGGCTAAATTATACCAGAGAGGTCATTATATTCCAGTATCTCTTGTTATACTCACCACCACTGGTCGTTGCACACCGTAGCCCCATTCAGTGGGCTGATTCMATTATGACAGTAGACAATTGACCTGATTGGACAGCTCAGAGCTTCTGCTCTTTTCTGTCCATAAAAAACAAATGGATTGGTGGAAGAGGCAGGGCAGGCCAGGAGCAAGGAAGGAGGGTGTGGTCAAGCAAGGCATCCCCCGAGGCCAAATGCCCTAAGATTTTTATCAGAACAGGCGACTTGAGTTTGTGGTGTTTTTTACCCTACAAAAATAAATTGAACTGTATTTTAAGACAGTTAAATACTCTACTAACAAAAAGGCTGTTAGAATTGTAAGTGTATGTATGTCCCTTAAGGTCCTTGTGTAATTGTAATGTGATATTGTACCCCCTAGCTCGATTGTCCATTGTATATAATTTACATTTACATTTAAGTCATTTAGCAGACGCTCTTATCCAGAGCGACTTACAAATTGGATATATACTTGTGTTCCCTCATGTACTTTCTGTATTGATTTGTTGTTAAAAAAATAAATAAATGTAAACAGGTGTTAGCAGCATGCTAGACAGCTAATTAGCACAGGTGTCTTCCGTAAACGTGCTGTATTATGGAGATATGGGAACACTTATCCTATAAAAAAGTTTGTATAATTAAAAAAAAAAAGACAAAAAAAGAGTGGTGTTTTTAAAAAAAGAAAAGGAAAAAAAGAAAAAATGTCAATAAAGTTATAGCTCACAACTGTGTGGGGGGAGAAGGGTGGGGGCGCTAAAGAGTGCATTCACATATATCTACACACTTTCATACACACACAATTTTTGTATTTTTTGTATTTTGTAATTTTTTGTATTTTTATTTATTTATTATTATAATTTAAAAAAATCTCTCTCTTTCCCTTCTCCCTTTTCCTCTCTTCTAGGTCAGTTTCAGCATTATGGACATGGGTGTATCTGTGGTCCATTCGGCCTGTCCCACAGCTTCCTTCAGTGATGGGTTGTGAGGGGCTCTGTTGATGAACTTCTGGCCAATGATTGACTGTCTATTGTTGATGGATGTCAGTCCAGATATGCTGTTAATGTGGTGATTGCTGATGTATCTTGGTAGTGTGTAAGCCATTTTTATTGCCATGTTTTGGATTATCTGTAGCCGATTCATCTGCTGTGGTGAAGCTCTTATCCAGGCTGGTAGGGCGTATTCAAAGAGATGTTCTTCCGCACAGCGTTTTTTAGGTGGTTTAGTCTTTCGTCTCTCTCTCTCTCTATGTTCGCTATATGGGTTGTCAAGTGCATGTTCTTCTGGATGGTGACTCCAAGGAATTRAGCTTATTTTTCTCCTTACTGTTTCACCGTAGAGTTTGAGATCTATGGGTTTCCTGTTTTTTTTTGCTGGTGCTTCTTGTGAAGAGGACACATTGGGTTTTTTGTGGGTTCAATTTTACTCGCCACATGTTAGACCATGTCTCGATCATTTCAATAAACTTCTGGAGTTTGTTTGCAGCAAGTTGAGGACATTTGGAGCTGGACCAGTAGCAGAGGTCATCGGCAAACTGTGAAACTTGGCCTATGGTGGGTGGAGGGTAATAAATATCTGATATGTAGAGTAGAAAGAGTAGTGGGCTTAGAACTGSCCCCTGTGGGACACCTGCTTCAGGGGTAAATGGTGGGGATATTGCTGTGGAGACCTTCACTTTAATTGTACGGTTGTGGAGAAAGCTAGTGATGATGTTTCTGATGGAGAGTGGTAGTTTGAGATTGGAGTCTGCAAGCCGGTAGCACAACCCATTGTGCCACATCTTGTCAAATGCTTTTTCTACATAAAAAAAACCCGCCAGGGTAAGTTCTTTTGTCTTGAAGTTCCAAAGGATGTCCTCTGACAGTCTTAGAATGTTATCGGTAGTTGATCTTCTTTTTCTGAAGCCAGCTTGGTGGATTCCAAGGAGGCCCATTTCCTCAGTGTGGCTGCTCAGTCTTTGGGTGAGTACTCTCTCAAACAGCTRCCCAACATGACTGAGGAGGCTGCTGAGCCGCGGGGCACCTATATATGGCCTGTGACGTGAATGGGAAAAACGGTCCATAAACATACATCTCTTTTCCATAAAATATATGTTTGAATTTTCAAACTAGTTTTCATGGGGGAGGCAAATAAAACGTTTTTATTAAAAGCAATCACTTTTGCATGTAAAAACACAGAATCATACTCATTACGTCACTTTTGTTTTGAGCCGACTTCGCCGTGGGCTTTGAACGGGACACCTGGCTCACTGTCACGTTCTGATCATAGTTCTTTTGTGTRTTCTTTGTTTTTGTGTTGGTCAGGACGTGAGCTGAGTGGGCATTCTATGTTGTGTGTCTAGTTTTCCCGTTTCTATGTTTGGCCTGATATGGTTCTCAATCAGAGGCAGGTGTTAGTCATTGTCTCTGATTGGGAACCATATTTAGGTAGCCTGTTTTGTCTTGGGTTTTGTGGGTGGTTGTCTTCTGTCTTTGTGTGTCTGCACCAGACAGAACTGTTTCGTTTTTTTTTCACATTTGTTGTTTTGCATTTTGTAGTGTTCACGTTTATTGTCTTTATTAAACATGATGAACACTAACCACGCTGCGCTTTGGTCCTCTCCTTCGTCCACAGAAGAAAGCCGTTACACTCACGCTCGGGACGCAGCCCGGTTCCAAAACGAATGCAAGCAAAACTAGCCAAACAGGGTGCCCAGGCCTGATAAATCAAATTCCTTCAATGAAGGGAAGGGAAGCGAAGTGGGATGAGGTGCGATTTGCATGTGGAGCTTGGCAAAAGGGGGCATGATTTGTTGACATAATTGTAATCAAAACCCAAGCTTCATTTACTTGTTGTGATGCACTGAGGTTCCAAACTCCATTTTAGTTGAGACTGACTTTGACAAAAATTATCCTATTTACACTTTGTAGTCAATTTTAACACTAGAATAAATGTTTATGACTCATAGCGATGCCACATAGAGCGTTTTCAAAGGGAATAGTTGCTTTTATGGGCAGTCGCTCTTAAAGTATTAACAATTCAGGAGAGGGGACCAGACTTTACTGCAACCACTTTAACTAGTTGCCTTGAATGCAGCTCCCTAGCAACTCAACAAGCTTCAGCTGCTACTAATTTCCAAATCAGCCTCCATGCCTGTTTTCAACACTTTAACTAGTTGCCTTGAACGCAGCTCCTCAACAAGCATCAGCTGCAACTCATTGCTAATCAGCCTCCACACCTGTGCTCACACTCCTTAATCGCCACTGCCACTGCCACCCTACTTAAACTTGACCAAACTAACAATCCTCCTCTTTGTTCTGCAGTGCATGTTAATGTGTGTTACAAGTCTTATCAAGTTGCATCTCAACTACACTTAACAAACTATAAATGCAACAATTTCAAAGGTTTTATTGAGTTACAGTTCCTATAAGGAAATCAGTCAATTGAAATAAATTTGTTTGGCACTAATCTATGGCCTTCACATGACTGGGAATACAGATACGCATCTGTTGGTTACATACCAGTCAGTATCTGGTGTGACTGCCATTTTCCTCATGCAGTGTGACATCTTCGCATAGAATTGATCAGGCTGTTGATTGTGGCTTGTTGTCCCACTCCTCTTCAATGGCTGTGTGAAGTTGCTGGATTTTAGGTGGGAACTGGAACACGCTGTTYTACACGTTGATCCAGAGCATTRCAAACATGCTCTATGGGTGACATGTCTGAGTATGCAGACCATGAAATAAATGGGACATTTTCAGCATCGAGCAATTGTGTACAGATCCTTGTGACATGAAGCRGTGCATTATCATGCTGAAACATGAGGTGATGGCGGCGGATCAATGGCATCAATCGTCACGGTATCTCTGTGCATTCAAATTTCCATTGATAAAATGCTATTGTGTTTGTTGTCTGTAGCTCATGGCTGCCCATACCATAACCCCACCTCCACCATGGGGCACTCTGTTCACAACGTTGACATCAGCAAACCACTCGCCTACACAACGCCATACTCTGCCGGTACAGTTGAAACTGGGATTCATCCATGAAGAGCACACTTCTTCAGCGTGCCAGTGGCCATCGAAGTTGAGTTTGCCCACAGAAGTTGGTTACGATGACAAACTGCAGTCTGGTCAAGACCCTCTTGAGGACGACACGCATATGAGCTTCCCTGAGACGGTTTCTGACGGTTTCTGCAGAAATTCTTCTCTCATACAAATCCACAGTTTCATCAGCTGTCCGGGTGGCTGATCTCATACGATCCTGCATGTAAGGAAGCCGGATGTGGAGGCACTTCGATGGTGTTGGTTACACGTGGTCTGCGGTTGTGAGGCCGGTTGGATTTACTGACACATTTTCTGAAATGACATTGGTAGAGAAATTAACATGAATTTCTCTGGCAATAGCTATGGACATAACATTCCTGCAGTCAGCAAGCCAATTGAACGCTCCCTCGAATCTTGAGACATCGGTGGCATTGTTATGTGACAAAACTGCACATTTTAGAGTGGCTTTTTATTATCCCCAGCACAAGGTGCACCTGTGTAATAATCATGCTTTTTAATCAGCTTCTTGATATGTCACACCTGTCAGGTGGATGGATTATCTTGGCAAAGGAGAAATGCTTACTAACAGGGATGTACAAAATTTGAGCAAAATAAAAAAAAATGGTGCTCATGGAACATTTCTGGGATCTTTTATTTCAGGTCATGAAACATCAAATAAAATGGTATTTGTCACATGTGCCGAATACAACAGGTGTAGACCTTACAGTGAAATGCTTACTTACAAGCCCTTAACCAACAATGCAGTTTTAAGAAAAAAATAACTGTTAAAGTATTTACTAAATAAACTGAAGTAATTAAAGAGCAACAATAAAATAACAGTAACGAGGCTATATACAGGGGGTACCGGTACCGAGTCAATGTGCCGGGGCACCGGTTATTCAAGGTAATTGAGGTAATATGTACATGTAGGTAGACGTAAAGTGACTATGCATAGATAAACAGAGAGTAGCAGCAGCGTAAAAATGGGGGGTCAGTGCTAATAGTCCGGGTAGCCATTTGGTTAGCTGTTCAGGAGTCTTATGGCTTGGGGGAAGCTGTTAAGAAGCCTTTTGGACCTAGATTTGGCGCTCTGGTACCGCTTGCCGTGCAGTAGCAGAGAGAACAGTCTATGCCTAGGGTGGCTGGAGTCTTAGGCAATTTTTAGGGCCTTCCTCAGACACAGCCTGGTATAGAGGTCCTGGATGGCAGGAAGCTTGGCCGTGTGATGTATTGTGACCAACCCTTTACATGTTGCGTTTATATTTTTGTTCACTATAGTTTCGGTTCTTCCAAGGATCTCCTGGGGGGATTGCCATCACCACAGCAGCTTAACTACCACGGCCTGATGATGTCAACCCGAACCAAGTCCAGCCCCTGGATCCTTCATCTGCAGCCCTTGACTTTACCCGGTCCGTTCTCATTCCCCTCCCCCTGAATCCTTTCTCAAATCCACATCCATCCATTCAATTTCCCCAATAAATATTCAAAATCCCTTTCAATGTCTGGTCCTCAAACTCGTGAAACCTCATGATAGGGTCATCCACTTCAGCCTTTTGAGAGCGTTTCATGAGCATTTCAGCGTTTCATGAGCACACTCACATTTGACTGGGATGTTTTTGTCTTAATGCCCTCAAGTCATCTGGCAATAAACTAGCCCTGTCAAAGGAAACAATACCCACTGTCTTAATCTGGGGTACCTGTCCAGACCAAAACAGCCAAGCTCCCCCCACCTACCAATTAACCCTTATAAAAGTCTAGCAGGTCACAGTCAGGCAGACAAGCAGCCTAGAGGGGCTGACACACACCACCACCACCCCCTCCACAAGCACATCAGCCCCTTCCCAGCTGCTCCACCCTGGTTCCATCACCAAACAAACAGTGGGACTAATAGACTAACCCCCTTCTCCCCCTCTCCGCATCAGGCCTAATGTCTCTGATGATGGCTAAGGCCTTGGCTCTGAGTGGCAGCCCCAGTCACCAGTCATCAGATCCCCCCTCCCTGGCTGCTCTTTTCACCCCACTGTTTGGAGAGGCTCAGTGACGGGTGTCTGTATGGGAGTCTGGCCCAGTCTGCTATGACCAGTGTGACAGGGTTAACCAGCTCGACCAGCCAGGCTGGCCCTCTGTCCCGCTCGACCCCCCCCACCCTCCATGCCCGCATCGCCCCGAGACATGTGGAGGGTGATCTGGCCTGGCACCGCAGGGGCTGCCCTGGCTGGTGCTTTGCTGGTGGTCTCTGCGGCCTATTAGTGTCCTGCTATCGGCCTGTCAGCCTGACAAAACAGGGCCCTGTCAAATTAAAGAGGGACGGGGATATGTATTCAAACGCACAAGGGAGAGAGAAAAAAAGACGAGCTGGGAAGAGGGAAACCACCGGTGCTAATGTCGACTCTAAGCGAGAGTGACAGGCTGGGCCGATCGGTCGAGAGAGACCGAGATGGAGGAGAGAGAGAGTTCCAGTGGCTGATGATGTAGGGGTGGACTTGTCCTGAGGAGACTTGTTAGAGGTCCAGACAGACTAAGTCAGACAGCCACCATTTCCTGGGGATCTAAACCCAGGTAAAAAGCTCCAAGTTCGGGTGAACAGCTTGGAGTCATTTCCATCAACTCAGGTTGGACAGATTGGTTCTGTGTGTGCGTGTGTGCATGTTGTTGTGTGTTTCTCTTTGTGTGCACAGTACATGCTCATACCAAGTGACCTTTTAGACTTATGCATGGAGCAGATAATACAAAATACATTTGTCTTACTTTTATTGTGTATACAGGCCTACTAGTGTATCTCTCCCTGTTGCTGGTAAATATACAGTGCCATCAGGAAAACATGTCAGCTCAACCATTTCACCTCCAAGGGCTTGAAAGCCGCCCTAGACATGCCATGCTCTTTGAGGTTACAAGCATATTCCATTTCTTTCACTTGGCCCTTACAGTCACKCTTGAGGGCTTGGTTTTACGGGAGTTAAGGGACAAAGTGGAAGTCCCAGCACAGAGCTAATTGGAACATCTATGTTGTCATTGTGTTAGTACAGCGTTGCCACAGTGAGGGCAAATATAACTACTGCAGAGCTATGGAAAATTGCCATTATGTTGAGTGTGGCTCTTGTTGCGTGACATAATTCAAGGAAGCGCTACTGGTGTGTTAACTAGTGTTCTGACTGCTGTGTCTTCGGGGGTTGCTCAAGCTATAGGACGTGTTCAACTTGAGCGGAAACCTAGCGGTGTGTGGGCTATAGCAGACACTACTGGAGGGTTGCTGGAGCACCGAGGTGCTACTATGCGTTGAGTTTGTGTACGACTCTAACGATGCGTCTCAGTTTCGGAGAGAGGGCCTCCTCTGCGCTCCTTTCTGTCGCTGTGCGTTTGCTGAGACGGAGAGGTTGATGCACAGTGGCAGCTCCCCCCTCGCAGCCACGGGCCTGCCCACAGCCACTGCAGATGATAGTTTTAATTGCTTTCAATCTTTCAGGCTAGTCCCTACCCACTGGCATAGAGTGCTTGTGTGTTTTTGTGTGTGTTGATTGTGTATGTAGGTGTGTGTGTGTGTGTGTGTGTGCGTGCGTGCACTTATGTCTGTGCATTCTTTTTCTTTGTGGATCTGTGCCCACGTGGTGTGTGTTGTGTTTGTAAAATCTAATACCCTTATAGGAATGCATGTGTTTTTATTATGTTTTTTCTTCTTGTGTGTGTGTGTGTGTGTGTGTGTGTGTGTGTGTGTGTGTGTGTGTGTGTGTGTGTGTGTGTGTGTGTGTGTGTGTGTGTGTGTGGTGTGTGTGTGTGTGTGTGTGTGTGTGTGTGTGTGTGTGTGTGTGTGTGTGTGTGTAAAAATCCATTATCCTAATAGGAAGGCGTGGATATGAATGCATTTTATTGCCAGTGAAATAAACAGAAAGTAAACATACAATCCAAATGTTTGTCAAATAATATCGTCAGGATATCTTGTGGATAATGTGCTGATTAAACTACATTAAAGTTGATTTTCCAATAACATGTTGATGACACTCAAACTATCATACAGTATAAACAATTACATGCAAACATTTTCACAAGGAAATACTGAGATCCTATTTTTCCATTTTCAAAGGCTATGTGTGGTTGTAAATAATTCACTCTGGGGTTTTCATGCAAAGACCTCAACACACACACACACACACACACACACACACACACACACATCTGTAAAAGCATTTCAGGCCCGGCGAACTACAAAACCAACTCGTCAATAATTCAATACGAATGTTGAGCTGACATAACAGGGCATAGAAAACAGTATGCAATTAAAAGGTACAGTCATTTACTTAACGTGCCTTGGAGAGATGCTTTCCTCACGTTGATTCAGCCACAGAGTCAATCATTATGTGTGTTAATCCATTGATAGACCTTCTCCTAACTTTATAACCTGTAAGGCAACCCAGGTGATATGTTTGCGGTCCAATTTCGGCTTAGATTCAATCCGGACTGCAGAAGATCTGCGCTATAGCGCGATTGAAATTTAAAGGCAACGTTCCTGCGTTCGCGGAGACTACGTTCACGGTAAACGCAGCATATGWCGGCTCAATCGGAAATGACCTTTACATTTCAATCACGCTATAACGCGGATCTTCCCGAGGTCCGGATTGAATCTWGCCCTAAATYTCAACTGAGGTGATGATCAGAAAACAGTGATTTTGGTATAACTGTTTTAAGTCTAGGCATCTACAATTCTGCTAAAGACATTTTTTCTTGGAGTGTAACTGTTTGGGGAAGTAAAAACAGATTTAATAGCGAGAGTCATATTGAAGTCCTCCAGGGAATGACACTGGAATTTAMGMYTMMGWMYGYYKYGYKWMMWRAAGACTGTCTAGAGATGATTATGASAGTTAATTAAGACTAAGTTTTAGGACTACTAGGCTTCACTCCATGTAAGAAGTGGTGATGTACTATAGACKTAGTATAGAGACTATAAGAAGACAGTGCCCCTGAGCTGTCGTAGCATCTCTAACCTATCCCGAGCCCCTGAAACCATTGCCAACCCTTTCCCCCTAAACTACTCCCCATTACATGCATTTACAACCCCCCCCCTCCCCTTCATGTCCACACCCCACACACACAGCGAGTGTGCACTCTCTTCTCCTCCTAAGGATGGAGCGGAGCAGAGTGGAGTTGGAGCCCCTCTCTCTGGCCGGGGGGCATATTAAGCCCCTAACATTCCCACAGAGGCTAATCTCCATCCATTTAGAGGGCTGTAATATTTAATGAGGGGCCCTGGCCTTGCTCCCAGTGCCACGCGCCCTGGCACGCCTCATATGTTCACATGAGAGGGAGGCCAGCCCAGGGGCGACAGAGAGGAATTCACTGCTAAAAGCCCCACACAATGCAGTCGACCACAGAGCCGCATTGCTGCTTTTCCCTCAGTCCATCTAACTGCAGTGGAGGTGGAGATGGAGATGGGAGGAAAATACTGAACACACCTTGGTTTAGATTAGATAACTAACCTTCTAGTAGTGGACGATGCAGTGTCTAAGCGATTTGGTACCATAAAAGATACTTGATTAACTATAAATCTCCCCAATAAATATATATGGTCAGTTAACTTTTTTTTTTTTTATCGAAAAGTCAAACTTGCATTATATGTTTACTTTACTTTTAAAGTAAACATATATAAATGAATAAATGTGACTACATTCAGGAAGTGGGGCATTTGGCTCTAGTTCCTACTTTACAGTAGGGCRGTTTGGAAAAAGAAAGTACCATTCCTAGCAGTCCTGAAGGTCTTCCACCGGACAGCACTTACACACTCTCTCTCACCCTCACACATTCAACTGAAGGTCAGGATTCACACAAGAAGTGTGAAAAGGCTGGATGGAAAAGGGTACAACGCCTCTGGTTTTAACAAGCGCGCATGTGTGTTCYTGTGTGCGTGCGTATGTCCGTAGTGCACGTGCAAGTGTGTGGAGGGAGTTAGGAGACACTATATGACACTACTACCCTGACACCGTCGGGGAGAGTCAGAAATTTCAGAAAGGCAGTGATTTTTTTGTGTGTGTTTTTTTTAAACGTAACATTTGCGTTACTAAGTCGCGGAGTGGCGAACGTGTCAGGAGGGAGGCCATAGAAGTGCATGCTCTCTGATTCAAACTGACTCTAATGGGGAGGCCTGGTGAATTTTTCATACAACCCAGAGGGGGTGGAAGAGCAAGCATACTGGGGACATTATAACCTCCATCTCTGGAGGAGAGAGAGAGAGAGAGAGACCTTACTCAACACTATTCTCATTCCCATATTTCCATTCGTAATACTTTTAATATAATCTATGATAATTACCAGACATAGTTAATATGTGTTGAACTCAAGCTAAAGCCTCTACTCTCAGAAATATTACCCCAGACAAAATATAATGCACCCGGATGATTGTGAAAGTTTCTTGTAAATGTGAAGTACTGTATCATTTTACTGACACATACAGTATTTCAAGTAATTGTGAATTTGGCATGTTGAAGACAAGAATCACAATAGAGAGACACGCTAGATAGCTAGTTGACGTGTACTTGTAGAGATTTCTGCACTGATCAGTGTGAAATACATGTACACTATATATACAAAAGTATGTGGACACCCCTTCAAATTAGTGGATTCGGGTATTTTAGCCACACCCGTTGTGGACAGGTTTCTAAAATCGAGCACACCGCCATGCAATCTCCATAGACAAACATTGGCAGTAGAATGGCCTTACTGAAYAGCTCAGTGACTTTCAACATGGCACTGTCATAGGATGCCACCTTTCCAACAAGTCAGTTCATCAAATTTCTGTCCTGCTATGAAGTGGAACCGTCTAGGAGAAACAACGGCTCAGCCACGAAGTGGTAGGCCTTCACACGCTCACAGAGCGGCACTGCCGAGTACTAAAGTGTGTTGCGTGTAAAAAATRGTCTGTCCTCGGTTGCAACTCTCACTCCCGAGTTRCAAACTGCTTCTGGAAGCAATGTCAGCGCAAGAACTGTTCYTCGGGAGCTTCCTGAAATGGGTTTCCATGGCCGAGCAGCCGCACACAAGCCTAAAATCAACACGAGCAATGCCAAGTAAGTGCTGGAGTGGAGTAAAGCTCGGAAGAGGAGGAATAATGGTTTGGGGCTGTTTTTCATGGTTTGGGCTAGGCCCCTWAGTTCCAGTGAAGGGAAATCTTAAAGCTACAGCATACAATGACATTCTAGATGATTCTGTGCTTCCAACTTCGTGGCAACAGTTTGGGGAAGGCCCTTTCCTGTTTCAGCATGACAATGCCCCCATGCACAAAGTGAGGTCCATACAGAAATAGTTTGTCGAGATTGGTGTGGAAGAACTTGACTGGCCTGCACAGAGCCCTGACCTCAACCCCATCGGACACCTTTGGGATGAATTTGGACGCTGACTGCAAGCCAGGCCTAATCGCCCAACATCAGCGCCCTGACCTCACTAATGGAAGCAAYTCCTCGCAGCAATGTTCCAACATCTAGTGGAAAGTCGTGCCAGAAGAGTGAAGGCTGTTATAGCAGCAAAAGCGAGACCAACTTCATATTAATGCCCATGATTTTGGAATGAGATGTTCGACGAGCAGGAGTCCACATACTTTTGGTCATGTAAATTAAATAAAGGTTAAATACATTTTTTAAATGAATGTAGTGTATGTATCAACTAAAGATAGTTCATGGAGTTTTACAGAAGATATGGTTGTAACCTAAAACTGAACAAAATGTGACTTGTTTGGTTAATCTTTTTAAGTTTCCATGTTTTTCATTTTTGTTTCTGTTATTATTAAACAATATTCAWGTGCTCTTTCTTACTAGGATATCAAATCCTTGTGTCAACAATTCACTAATACAAGGTAATAACCGGATTCATAAAGGATCACATTTAGGATTACATTCCTTTCTTATGAATCTGACAAAAGCAGGATAAACATCCACGTTTTAATGGAATGAACATTTCTGCAAGAAAGCTCTTTAAAAAAATCCATCTGTTCAATGGACACGTGCCAGAGCTCACCCAGATAGCTCGTAGCACTGTCTTGCGTATGCAAATATGTTTTGCCTGGAAATCTATTTGGAGTTGCTCGAAGGAATCCAGAACGGGCCTCCTTCTGTCTTCCCCACCGGCTCACGCGGGCCTCCCTCGCGCCGTCTATGTCCTCTCGCGTGGAAGACATTTCACCAGCTCYCACACGCAGGGACGAGCAYCGAGCTGCATGCACCGCACCGCACCGCCTCGGATGGCCCAACCATGGGCGATTATGCAGATCTCACAGGCCGCCGCCGCTGCTGGCTCCCTCCGTCTCCGCGAGCAYAACAAGGCGCCCCGCAAGTGTTTGCTCAGTTGTACAATACACGCAAAAGACCCCATTCGAAGGACATGGAGTAAGTAATTATAGGCCTACTATTTCACTAGATGACCATAAAGAGGTGAAAATGGCTCTACAATAAATGTTTAGATGTTGTAAGTAAACCTACATTTAAGGTAAAATGTTCAGAAATTATTTAATGGTTCAAAACATCAATATGGTACTAAAACTGAGACCAGGTTGTATATAATCCTATAAAATAATGTTTGAAACAAATATGCTGATAGTTGATCTTGTATAAAGGGTTCCCAATGGTGTTTTTGTCACTAAAGTCCATTATTATGGAAAWTATGAAATATACTGCCGAACAAGAACACACAAATTTGACTTTTGAGATGTTCCAAATAGGCTCAATGACTGCTGCCATAAACCTTCACTTCAGTACAAAATAGGCCAATATAATGAATTGTTCAGAAATATTCCAAAATATTCCTACTCACTAATTAATCTCTAGTCTCCTGCAATATGGGATGTATTCATGGTTCATTCATAGTTCAAAAAGTTCAAAAACTTGACTTAACTTGAAAGTTAATCAACCATAAGTAAAAGTAAAGAGGATATGGTGATATGGTGTGTATGGGTTGGGGGTGTGATGGGGGTGGTGTGTGTGTGTGTGTGTGTGTGTGTGTGTGTGCGTCTAGGCTGGAAGGCAGCTAGCGCTCCTCTTGGGCATGGATGCGAGAGGAGAGAAAGGAGGAGAGGAGAAACAGAGATGTGTGGTTGAAACCAGAGGGCTGAGGAGCCTGCCTGGGCAGATGGTCCACAAAGGTGTTACRACACAGTGAGTGGGCAGCGCGATTGATGCATTGCAACATTCAAGAAGGTGGAACATTTGGCTGCTGACCCGCAGTCAGAACTCATTCGCCCTCCCCTCCTTATTTAGCTGCTGCTGCTGAGAGCCGACGGGGGATTGGGTCCAAATAAACACACACAAACTCGGAACGCCGCACTTTCCCACCCTCTGGGGGGCCTAGGCTGTATGTTCACTGGAAACTCCTCCTTCCTCTCCAAGGAGGTCAAGATGGAGGGGGAAGAGAGAACGGGTTCATAGTGCCACAGAAGAACAGGCACACTACTAACTACAGCACATAGCTGCTACTAAGTCAGCACAGGGACTTGACACATGCTTCCCCACTGGGCACACACTGGTTGACTCAAACGTCGTTTCCACGTCTTTTCAATGAAATTACGTTGAACCAACATGGAATATACGTTTTATTGACGTCTGTGCCCAGTGGGTTCTTTCAAGGGTCAATGTTATCCYGACTACACCCTACACTTCATTATTGGCGCAGTGAACAAATGTCTATACTGTTCATGTGGTGTTTCTTTTTAATGCAAACATCATTCACAACAGATAGGTTATTACACATGAACAAATGGCCAATTAATTTTAGAACAATTAAACAATGGCACAGTATACCACCACTACTTTACCTTGTGAAGGTCTCACCGGCAATTGTAGGTAGAATWCAAAGTGGATGCTCAAAAAGTTCAAAGACCTATTTTCTCTTTAATAAACACACACTTTTAGTTATGCACATGCCAAGATCTGATTTCAGACCCAAAAAGCATTCTTACATCAGTTTAAACATTGAACATTTATGAGAGGGAGTGTGATAACCAAAGGCAACATTATGGCAATAGCTTTTAAACATCACAATTGCAGGTTTGTCTCAAAGCGCAGTTAAATTATTAAGTATAGAAATAATGAATCATCCTTCTCTTTCAGCTTTCATTCACCTTTCATTCACTCATCCCGTTTTCCATAAACAATTGTCAAAATAGTYGTAACATTGTTCATATTTAAGAATAAAATCGATATCAAATCATTTGACGTGCATGATTTTAACATTGCAGGTCTAATGTAAACAGTTTCAATTTAGTCATTAGCGGGAACAAAAGCAATTGAAATCTTGAGCACAAGAATGCCACACTATTTGGGCTCCCGAGTGGCGCAGCGGTCTAAGGCACTGCATCTCAGTGGTTCGAATCCAGGCTGTATCACAACCGGCCGTGATTGGGAGTCCCAAAGGGCGGCGCCCAACGTTGTCCGTGTAGGCAGTCATTGTAAATAAGAATCTGTTCTTAACTGACTRMCCTAGTTAAATCAAAAAATGAAACCATGCATGATCATGAAATGTATTATTTGGCGCTCACTGATTAAACTAGCATATACTGCCATCTTGTGGTTAAATATGGTACATTCCATTGAAAATAGTGCTCACCAGCCACGTGACAAATGTATACAAATCCCTGGAAGCCTGGCATGAGGCCACAAAAATAAAATCATGCTGAGAGCAATAAATAAACTGGCTCTGTAACTAAACAGGTTAATTTGCTTACTGTATGCAATTTGTACTGAACATTCATGATAATTAGCAGGCTGCAAGAGGAGACTAATAAAGTTAAAGTTAAATAGTAGTATACCAAATTTTCACATCTTGCTTCATGAATTAACATAACTGCTGGAATGCTAATAAAAAAWGGTTAATCTCACCATGCATGCATTAGGTGAGGACATACCGTATCTATCCTAAATAGTTGTAAAAAGAAAGGACCTTTTGGAATCTGGTTTTGACATTTCTGCATAGACTTTTTAAACATCACAAAATGTCCATCTCTTCTTATGAACAACTGGTATTTTGTGAGGGAACATAGTTAATTGACAACATAAGGAATGCAAGTGACTAGATCTAGAAGACCAAACTAATGAAAAAAGGTCAGTAGCAGTCCAGCAGACACACACAAACGGGTCACATCCMCGTTCGCTCGCGACTCCACTCCGAGTCAGTCATCATCCACCACCATCACATTCCCGTTCAGCTGGTACTCGATGGTGGCCCAGTCAAAGATGTTTCCTTTGGCGATCTTATGTTCGTAATGCAGGGCTTGTATCTGGCTTCTGGGCAGCACATAGTCCCACATGTTGAGGTCGGTCACTTCCCCCACAAAGCTCTGCACTGCCTCCAGGTCTCCCAGGTGTTTGTCCGGGTCTTGCCCAAGGAGGACGGTCCCCTTGGGACGGATGGTGTGGCCCGGCTTGTACACCTGGTAGGTGCTGCGGCGGCCGTCCACCCAGAAGGCGGCCAGCCCGGTACGGGACTCCCAGGTGAGGCAGAGACTCGTTCTGAATGTGGTGATGGGCGGCAGGTGGAAGAAGGCGCCGTCGCCACTCAGGTAGAAGGCGATGCGGCCGTCTTTCTCGCGCCACACGTTAAGCTCGTCGTAGTCGGGCGTGCGGTAGGCGAACAGGATGATCTGCCGCTCGCCCTCCAGCTCGGTGGCCACGCGCATGCACAGCGTGAACGCCCGCAGGCCCATCTCCTTTTGGGGGATGAGCGCCACGAAGCTGAAGTCCGTCTCATACGGGAAGACCAGCACCTTCCCGCCCAGGCCAACTGTAAACACCACCACAAACAACATCAACTGTCTATTAGAGCAGTCACTGGAGAAGATGACAACAGTATTGTYGAACATTAATGGTGTTGTCTGAATGGGACTTGAACCCGGGTTCCCGTGACTGTCAGCCCAGCAATCGTTAAACCAAGAGGTCCAAACCACTTGACGGTCACCAGATGTTGTACTGCCGTCACAACAGTATAAAAACAGCGTGGCATGAGAGCAATCTGAATATGATGAATTCTCTCAGAGAAGCGCAACATTTTAAAAAACATGAGTTAATAGGGAATTTTTTACTTGAGGTATGCACACATGATATGAGCTAAAGGATTTACTATTTGGGATCTTAACAATAATAGTTAAGCAAAGAAATAATTAAAGAAATAATCAATCGTACATTTTTTCCCTATATTCCATAGCCTACCAACCAAAACATACCTTCATTGGCTGAGGTGACACCCACGATACCCAGTAGGAGTATGAGCCTGGCAGTTATCTACCACAACAAACACATATCAGAATGGCAAAACACGCCACTACTACGGTCATTGTGAAAACAATAAATAGTAGTAAATACATCATATACTATAGTAAAGTGCATATCCTGTTAASAAAATGCTTCAGCACACAAAACAGTATTGCTCTTACCATGTTGATTTAAGGTTGTTATTCCACTGAAAGGTGATGATGCTAGCGCACTCGGTCACGCCTGTCTATTCTTAATGCCATGGTGTCTGTACGCCTCTTCCCTCCTAGTACCAGACCATTACATCACTTCAATGGACGGCTGTGCTGACAATGGACCCGGTGTGTGCAGGGGGGGATTGGGTCTGGGTGACACTGGCCTTTTTGTTTTGACTGACACGCCCGGGCGGACGCGCGCACACACTTTCAGAACATGTGATTGTGGGTGTGTATCGTCTATTAATTCATTGAATGACTGTTTTGATTAAGGGTGAATTCTAGGTCCAGCAACCTCATGGTCTCTTGTGCATGTACAATTTTGTTTCGACCGGTACTAATGTCTGATTGACAGGTTGATTTACTTACAACTCTTCTTTTTGCTGTCTGTTTTTCGATTTCCCAACCTCCCTAGCACGACACACACACCTCAGATGCTGGAAGCAGCACCCCTTGGAGCAGGTTAAGGACCCCTTGGAGCAGGTTATTGGTTAAGTGCCTTGCTAAAAGTGCTAGATGTGATGAAAAGTAATGTGCGCAAAAAAAAATCACATGAACATTTCACAAGGAGACAAAAAGGAACAAACCAAGGTCACGTGTATAATTAACATATCTACATTTAATACAGTTGTTTATTCTCAAGCTCTTCAGAAGTCCTCAAAAAGCCAACCCCTCACCCCAACACAAAACCTGCAGTTCACTAAAATCACATACATTCAGTTGAGAAAGGGGACTTACGTAAACTAATTGAGAAAAACTGAGAAATATCTAAGACTGTCAACAGCKGAGAATTCCAAGCTCCTAGTCAAGGTACTGCAACACTGATTGTTGTGATTGGTTAGAAATGCTGGAAGGGGGGACATAGTTTAGATCAAAAAATAGGGAAAGACACTGAAATGAGAAGGTATAGGAGACTCTCAAAGTATTGGGAACATGACTGCTTTGACCATTAGTCAGTTGTCACACTTACATTTTTAAAGTTGTGAATACCTACGGCTACTGTGTGGTTATAGTAAAGTAGGCACGTTCTTTGCAAAGCAGACCTGAATGCTTATAACAACCTGAGCAGACCTCATGCTTAACAATGTAGGGAGTCCATTGTCATGTCAAATGCATACTGTACCGGCGGTTGTACTACTAGCCATCAGCCAAACATTGTCCAAGCGCACGCACCTATTGTTTTGTCTCTAATAACAGCAATTACAGCACAGTCCTTCGAAAAACAGGTTTCAAGAACTTCAAACCCAAAGAGAAAGTAAAGACGATGTTCTCCTATGATAAAAATGCAGATATCTGAACCATTACAGAGGAAATAGAAACGACCTTGTAGAGTCTCTATGCAGCACTTTAAACTGATGAATTGTCTATCATTCGAATCTCCTTTTTGGATCACGACAAGAATGCCATTTGGTACTACTGTAATAATACATACAACTCGTTGTAAAATAAAATGGGTTTAATCTATTCACTCTCACTATATGCATACATTCAACATAGTATAACTGCCCGCTATGAGGGACTGATATAATGCAATAGAGGACCGTTGACCARCGGTTGGAACATTATAGTTTGTATGATCTTGTTATAACTCCACATCACAGGCAATGACATGAAGCAGACCGACTTGGTTGGTCAGTTTTTCTATAATACATTTCTCACATTTGCTATTATCTTGCATTAAAAAAATKCACACTAGATTGTTTGAAAAGTAAAATAACAATTTGGCATCAAATTGACCAAGACCACCAACACTGAATTGTGGGAAATAAGTCATTACAGTACAACTAACCCATTATGTTAAAAAAAAATTGAAGTAAACAAAAATACTGGAGTAAGAGTTAGATAAAAGGCTAATATTTTCATCGCTTGGGTAGATAGTTCCAATGGTTATATTTGAGAAGAGATTGGAAGCTTTACATTAGAGGGTTTTGAGACCAGCGTGCAGTGCGATGTGTTCAGAGAGGATTGTGGCAGAGAGATAGAGGGGAAGAGAGAGACCTGAGAAACATGGCCCCTGATTCTGAGGGATAGAGGACTATCAGAGGAAGGGAAGTGATAAAGAAAGATTCAGAGAGAAGGGGAGAGAGAGGAGACCGATTTAGAAAGAGAGGAATCACCTGGAGATATGGCTGTCATTTTGCAGTCCATAGTGTGACCCCCCTATGTGTAAAGTGCAGGTCCAGGAGGGGGTTTGTGAATTCTGTCACTTCCTTTTTTCTTATTTTTTTTCTTGACACTTCTGGTGTGGGTCTCAGCTCTGGGACGTGTGGATCTACGAGCCATAGGGGGTTCAATAGTCCTCCACCCAACCGTTCTCCTGGATAAAGGCGTCGATGACCTCCTTCATGGCCAGGTTGGGGATCAGCTGGTCGTGAGTCAGAGGACTCCGGGTGACCGGGTCAAAATGGCCCACTCGCTACAGAGGACGGAGGAAAAATGGAACGATTTTTTGAGGTATTGGTGTAGCTGTGAGATGGTGGCTTTCATTATTATGCATAGTTTACAGTTTGCTTTGGATAGTATTACCCCTGTGGGTGAGTGGTTGATCGAGTAGGAACGGCAAGTGTATTTATAGCAATCTAAATTGGTGGTAATTTAGCGGTAAGTGATCGGTAGTGTGGATAAAACAGTAMGTCTATGAATGGGCAACGGTTTATCTATACTTCTGCCGAGTAGATGTCTATAAAAGGATGGAATACTGTACCTGTAGATGCTCCTCAATGTCCTTGCGGTCGTASGTGATCCCACTGGGGGTGATGCAGGGCTCCCTCATCAACTCAAAGCTGATCTTTCCACACAGGTAGTCAGGGATCTCCCGCTTCTGTGGGGTTCACAAGAATAGACATGCATGTAAAATGATACATACAGTTGAAGTCGGAAGTTTACATACACCTTAGCAAACTACATTTAAACTCAGTTTCACAAAAARTCCCTGTCTTAGGTCCGTTAGGATCACRACTTTATTTTAAGAATGTGAAATGTCAGAATAATAGTAGAGAGAATGATTTATTTCAGCTGTTATTTCTTTCATCACATTCCCAGTGGGTCAGAAGTTTACATACACTCAATTAGTATTTGCATTGCCTTTAAATTAGTATTTGGTAGCATTGCCAATAAATTGTTTAACTTGGGTCATTCGGGTAGCCTTCCACCAGCTTCCCACAATAAGTTGGCTGAATTTTGGCCCATTGCTCCTGACAGAGCTGGTGTAACCGAGTCAGGTTTGTAGGCCTCCTTGCTTGCACACACTTTTTCAGTTCTGCCCACAAATTTTATATAGGATTGAGGCCACTTCAATATAGAGGTCGACCGATTATGATTTTTCAACGCCGATACTTGGAGAACAAAAAAAAGCCGATACTGATTAATAGGACGATTTTTTAAAGTTATTTGTAATAATGACAATTACAACAATACTGAATGAACACTTATTTGAACTTAATATAATACATCAATAAAATCAATTTTGCCTCAAATAAATAATGAAACATGTTCAATTTGGTTCAAATAATGCAAAAACAAATTGTTGAAGAAAGTAAAAGTACAATATGTGCCATGTAAGACAGCTAGCTTGCTCAGAACATGAGAACATATGAAAGCTGGCGATTCCTTTTAACATGAGTCTTCAATATTCCCAGGTAAGAAGTTTTAGGTTGTAGTTATTATTGGAATTATAGGACTATTTCTCTCTATACCATTTGTATTTCATTAACCTTTGACTATTGGATGTTCTTACAGGCACTTTAGTATTGCCAGTGTAACAGTATAGCTTCCGTCCCTCTCCTCGCTCCTACAAGGAACACATTGACAACAGCCACCCTCGAAGCAGCGTTACCCATGCAGAGCAAGGGGAACAACCACTCCAAGTCTCAGAGCGAGTGACGTTTGAAACGCTATTAGTGCGCACCCCGCTAACTAGCTAGCCATTTCACATCGGTTACACCAGCCTAATCTCGGGAGTTGATAGGCTTGAAGTCATAAACAGCGCAATGCTTGAAGCACAACYAAGAGTAGCTGGCAAAACGCACGAAAGTGCTGTTTGAATGAATGCTTACGAGCCTGCTGCTGCCTACCACCGCTCAGACTGCTCTATCAAATCATAGACTTAGTTATAACATAATAACACACAGAAATACGAGCCTTAGGTCATTAATATGGTCGAATCCGGAAACTATCATCTCGAAAACAGGAGGTTTATTCTTTCAGTGAAACCGTTCCGTATTTTATCTAACGGGTGGCATCCATYAGTCTAAATATTCCTGCTACATTGCACAACCTTCAATGTTGTGTCATAATTAWGTAAAATTCTGGCAAATTAGCCAGCCCAAACTGTTGCATATACACTGACTCTGCGTGCAATGAACGCAAGAGAAGTGACACAATTRCACCTGGTTAATATTGCCTGCTAACCTGGATTTCTTTTAGCTAAATATGCATGTTTAAAAATATATACCTCTGTGTATTGATTTTAAGAATGGCATTGAMGTTTATGGTTAGGTACACATTGAAGCAACGATACGCACCGCATCGATTATATGCAACGCAGGACACGCTAGATAAACTAGTAATATCAACCATGTGTAGTTAACTAGTGATTATGATTGATTGATTGTTTTTATAAGATAAGTTGCTAGCTAGCATTAAACTTTTCTTGGCTTACTGCATTCGCGTATCAGGCAGGCTCCTCGTGGAGTGCAATGTAATCAGGTGGTTAGAGCGTTGGACTAGTTAACTGTAAGGTTGCAAGATTGAATCCCCTGTGCTGACAAGGTAAAAATCTGTCGTTCTGCCCCTGAACAAGGCAGTTAACCCACCGTTCCTAGGCCATCATTGAAAATAAGAATGTGTTCTTAACTTTTTATGGCTGCAGGGGCAGTATTGAGTAGCTTGGATGAAAGGTGCACAGAGGTGCCCAGAGTAAACGGCCTGCTCCTCAGTCATAGTTGCTAATATTTGCATATTATTATTAGTATTGATAGAAAACGCTCTGAAGTTTCTAAAACTGTTTGAATTGTGTCTGTGAGTATAACAGAACTCATATGGCAGGCAAAAACCTGAGAAGTTCCACTTCATGTTTGGATTTTTTCTGAGACGGCAGATTTTCAACCAAGCTCTCATTGAAATTACAGCGAGCTATTGATGAGTTTTCACTTCCTACGGCTTCCACTAGATGTCAACAGTCAATAGAACTTTGTCTGATGACTAATGTGAAGGGGGGCCGAAGGAGGAATTAGTCACCACTGCCACGAGCTGACCATGCTTTGACCACGCGCGTTCACGTGATAGGCAGGCAGCTCCGTTCGCTCAACTGAAGTCAATCTAATTCTCCGGTTGGAACGTTATTCAATATGTATGTTAACAACATTCTAAAGATTGATTTAGTACATCGTTTGACATGTTTCTACTGACTGTTATGGAACTTTTGGACATTTCGTCACGTTATAGTGGACGCGCTTTGTGACTTTGGAATTGTTTACCAAACGCGCTAACCAAAGTAGCTAATTGGACATAAATAACGAACATTATCGAACAAATCAAGCATTTATTGTGGACCTGGMATTCCTAGGACTGCATTCTGATGAAGTTCATCATCATTTATCATGTATTTTCTGGTTTCTGTTGACTACAACATGGTGGCTAATTTGGCTATTGTTCTGAGCGCCGTCTCAGATTATTGCACGATTTGCTTTTTCCGTAGAATTATTTTGAAATCTGACACAGAGTTTGCATTAAGGAGAGGTATATCTATAATTCCATGTGTATAACTTGTATTATCATCTACATTTATGATGACTATTTCTGTTGAAACGATGTGGCTATACAAAATCACTTGATGTTTTTGGAACTAGTAAATGTAATGCGCCAATGTAAACTCAGATTTTTTGATATAAATATGAACTTTATCAAACAAAACATGCATGTATTGTGTAACATGAAGTCCTATGAGTGTCATCTGATGAAGATCAAAGGTTAGTGATTCATTTTATCTCTATTTCTGCTTTTTCTGACTGCCATCTTTCGCTGGAAAAATGGCTGTGCTTATTGTGGTTTGGTGGTGACCTAACATAATCGTTTGTAGTGCTTTCGCTGAAAAGCATATTTGAAACCGGACATTGGTGAGGATGTGCATATGCAACAGATTACCTTTAAAATGATATAAAACACATGTATGTTTGAGGAATTTTAATTATGAGATTTCTGTTTGAATTTGGCGCCTGCACTTTCACTGGCTGTTGTCATATCGATCCCGCTAGCGGGATGCAGCCATAAAAAGTTAACTGACTTGCCTGGTTAAATAAAGGTGTAAAGGTCATTATGGCCAAAAGTTCTATTTTTGTTTCATCAGACCAGAGGACTTTCTCCAAAAGTACGATCTTTGTCCCCATGTGCAGTTGCAAACCGTAGTCTGGCTTTTTTATGGCGGGTTTGGAGCAGTGGCTTCTTCCTTGCTGAGCGGCCTTTCAGGTTATGTCGATGCAGGACTCGTTTTACTGTGGATATAGATACTTTTGTACCCGTTTCCTCCAGCATCTTCACAAGATTCTTTGCTGTTGTTCTGGGATTGATTTGCACATTTCGCACCAAAGTACATTCATCTCTAGGAGACTGAACATGCCTCCTCCTGAGCAGTATAACGGCTGCATGGTCATGGTGTATATACTTGCGTACTATTGTTGTTTTCTGAGGTCTTGGCTGATTTCTTTTTATTTTCCTAGGATGTCAAGCAGAGGCACTGAGTTTGTAGGTAGGCCTTGAAATGCATCCACAGGTACACCTCCAATTGACTCAAATTATGTTAATTAGCCTATCAGAAGCTTCTAAAGCCATGACATCATTTTCTGGAATTTCCCAAGCTGTTTAAAAGGCACAGTCAACTTAGCGTATGTAAACTTCTGACCCACTGGAATTGTGATACAGTGAATTATAAGTGAAATAATCTGTCTGTAAACAATTGTTGGAAAAATTACTTGTGTCATGCACAAAGTAGATGTCCTAACCGACTTGCCAAAACAATAGTTTGTTAACAAGACATCTGTGGAGTGGTTGAAAAACGAGTTAATGACTCCAACTTATGTGTATTTAAACTTCCGACTTCAACTGTACATGTAAATATAAATACTACCCCCTAGATGAGTGGTTCCCAAACTTTTTTTGAACCGTGATGGGATAAAAAAGATTAACAGGGAAATTTGAAGTGTGCCGCATAATGTAGTGGTAATGACCTCCTAATCTGATCCATACAGCAAATCATCTATTTTGTGAAACACTTTTTGTAGATTAAATAGGGTTTATTTGAAGTAGTTTCATAGTTCCTTAATCGTGATGACTCATTTGTGTACCGAGGGCCAGATCCAGGTTTAGGCGGTCGCTTAGGCGCCCGGGACGCATTCTAAAGGTGCCACTACGGACACAAAGCCATGTTCCGTTTGTTTCTATGGAAGAGGCTGTGTTACAGCTAAGCCTAAATCAGACTTGCCTGTGCTAATGGTTCTCACAGGCGATGTAAAATGATACAAATGGCTTTGCTRGTGATGCGCGTCCCTCAAATMATACAAACGTAACAGCCTGAGCACACCGGACTTGAAACAACGATACAGATGTAACTGTGTGTGCCATTCAATGTTTTATCTGAGCCTCACTGGTGWTTCCAAGTCAAAATTCCATGAGCATCCGACAGGTCACGTTTATAAGGGAGAGTTCGATGTCTTTAAAAAAATATTATAATAATCTAGATTAGGAAAAATTTCACAGCACACCTGAGAGTTCATCAAGGCACATTGGCTAAAAACCACTTCCCTAGACACCATCTAGATCTGGGCCATATTCATTAGGTAACAAATAGAAAACTGACTGTAAAAGGGACGGACTACCTGAACTTGTCCAATAAGAAATCCTCGTTTTCCACGGTAAAACATTTTGCTACGGTGTGCKCTAATGAACACAACCCAGTATAGYGGTTTGAAACACCAATGTTGACAGAGACAAGACGGTGTCTTCTTAACTGACAATGACAATWACATGTACCAAGTCAACAACTATATATAGGCCCAGATAATCCTTCATAACAAGCCTCGACAAGCAACTTGAGGTGGTGGTTGCTGTAGAAACGGCTTGGACTGGAAATAGGAGGTGGAGTGCTAGTCTATTTTGGTAACCATAACACTGGCACAGCTAAGTGTCAAAGCAAAGGGGTGGGTCAGACTCAGCTGATCAGAGAAACAGTGTGGACAAATTGTTTTTCTCTAAATGAAATTGTGTGAAATTTTATGAATAAGATCAAATATGTATTGTTATTTCAGTAATACAGAGCTGTGTTGTGCTACAGCTAACGATAATGAATAATCAGTAAGATTTAGTGAAATTAGTCTGGATTGAAGGTTGACCACAATCGTAGTAAACGGTGTGTTCAACTAATTTAAAATGTATCACTCACTTTTCTCTTCTCGTCCACTTGTGAAAACAGCTCCTCCATGTCCATAAAGAACTTGTCCTATTTAGGAGAAGAGCAGAGAGTTGGGTGAGGGCTAGCACAGAGCACTAATACAAATGCCCCTCAATATCAATGAAATATGGAGAAATAGGCAACATGACGAAAATTGAGTTACACGACGCCAGTGCTCAATACTTTAAAAGCAACTGGTCCCTGTATATTGACATAGGAGGATATAGACATAACTTACATGTTTTGATTTGATTTTGACGACGTCACTGCCACTCGGATTGTCCGCCTCTTTGTTTTCCCMGCAATCCGCCACTTCCCTGAGAAAAATATAAAGACGTAGCATTTCCTTAAATCACTCACTAAAGATCCCAAGATGAATTGGGACAGAAAATGCACCCGCAAATTCTAATGCATTAACCCGACTTATTCCCCAAGATTTGCACCAACATCTCAACAATTTTATTATCACACATGATTACGCATGTGTAGAACACTGGGCAGGATATGTAACAACTCATTTAATGTCATTCAAGGGGGTTCTGGCAATGAACTCATACGCAATGAACTTGTATGCTTCCCCATAGGAAATGGAATATCAGTGCAGGCGTTTTGCTCATACACTAGTATGAGTCTGTCTAAGAGCGTTGCTCCAGGTCCCTCCCTCACCTCTCCTTCTCAGCCAGGATGAGTTTGGTGAGATAGGCAAGCAGCTCGTTCTCCTGGTTGATGCGCTTCTCCTCGATGCTGTTCCAGCGCTTCTTTTTGGCGAGCCGCAGGGCACTTGGGATGTCGTCGCCAAAGTTCAGCCTTTGCTCCTTGGCCAGGTTGTAAGCTGCCCACAGAACGGGTCCAGATATCATTAATGTTCTCCATTGAKAGTAAAAGCTTAAAACTGTTAGGCGGCCTATTTTCCCCATCTACAGATCTTAGCATTATACAAGAGAACATTTTAGTTGCACTACAACAATCAAAACAATTTCAGTTTAGTATCATTACACAGTACTCYGCACCTCTGAGGTTTAGTTAAATTGCAGCACATAGCATTCTAACTAGCACTCAAAACAAAAATGCACATCAATGTTGTGTTGCAATACTGAGGGGGCCATATAATCATATTTATTAACTTTAAAAGACAAACTGAGCCTATATTTTGTACTGCTACTCTGACTTTGTAAGACCCAGGCTTAATCTGTGTCCGGGAAACTGGCCTTGAGGGTTGATCCTGACCTCTCTGCAGGTTGCCGATGGCCTCGTCGTAGTTCTCCAGCTCCAGGTGACARTGGCCCAGGAAGAAGTGGGCCTTGACCGACTGGGGGTCCATCTCCAGCGCGTGCTTGCAGTCCGCCAGGGCTTTGTCYTGCTGCTGCAGCTTCAAGTGGCACAGAGCCCGGTTGGTGTAGTACACCGCCACCAGCGGGTTACGGTTCTGTTGGCAGGATACACACAAAACACAAACATATTGCACAGGCTACTGTTATAAGGGTGCATCAGTCCAGCGTATAGGCTACTTTCTATACGTACATGAATCKATTCAAAATAGGTGAATAAGTCAGTGTCAATATCTCATGTCATACCCTTTCAAAGCATGCGGACAAGTCTAGCCATGTCAGCTACTACTACATCATCCGGCAGAAAGGGAGGTAGCTCGCTACTCACGATGGCTTTGCTGTAGCAGGTGGCAGCCTCCTGGTACTTGCGGCAGAGGAACAGTCGGTTGCCCTGTTCCTTCAGCTCCTGTGCCGTGGAACTCTTCTCCGGGCTGCCTGCCATCTTCTCCGGTGGCTCCGCGGCGCCTGCTCCGCGCTGCTTCCCTATCCTGTTCCCCGTCTCTCCGGCTGGCTAGCTGTCAGGTGAAAGAATGGCCAGGCCGTCTGTTCTTTGTCTTCTCACCAACTACAAACGAAAGATGGGCAGCGTCATGCAACAGTCAATGCCTTGCTGCTGCAATGCACCTGCACTGCATCGAGCGCTTCTGATGAGGTGCAGTCGCTGTGGCAACTCATAAATTGAGCAGCATATCCGTGTCAAGTCACGAAAGTTAGCTAGGTCAAGACTATAACGTTAGCTATGCTTTCTAACGTTGGTCCACGTCGCAATGAAAAAATAAGGTAGTTAACTAACCTAATATTGGACTAAAGGAGCCYAACATTACTCCTTACGCCAAGGAAGCCAAAACAGTAAAATACTCAATTGCGGTACGGTTCTAGAAACATAAATCGCTCTACTTTCATATCACATCAAAATCATTTAACAAATAAATACACACTGTCTGAACATCGTTTTAACCGGATTTAACACAGTTCCAGCACATAGTATTTTTCAGTGACAACACGTTTGTGTCTACGGTTTACACGCAGGTGTTCCGAGACGCAGGTAGTTACAGTAATTAGCACAGTTTGTCTGCCCACTGTCTTCTGTCTGTTTCCCGTAAACAAGAGCTGTATAACATGGAAATGTGCCCGTGTGGGAACCATAACCCTATAAAGGTGTGTATCAACTTAACCTTTTGAMTTAACATTATTTTATAAAATGATTTCTCGCCGATGTCAAAGATAATGTATTTATGCTTCCAAAATCGTACTGTTAATGTTCAGACCGAGCGTCGCTGCTCTTAACAAAACGTCACCCTACAGAAGACGCCTTCGTCCAATTATTTATGTGAAATGTACTGTAATGGAACTGTGAGTCATGGTCAAGGGCTAGCAACGGTGGTTAGCTAAGAAGGTAATTTAGCTAGCTAACTAATCTTAAAGCTAGCTAGAGTGGACTTTCCCSACCATGAGTTTGCGGTTGACTGAACTCGAAATTATGGCAAATGTATAGTACATTGCAACGTCCAAATCCCTGCAAACCTCACAACAACCCCCCGCGAATAAACAACTAACGCTAGCCAACTAACGTTAGATGGTTAGCTTGCTAACGGCTAGCATACCTCAAATATGCGGTTATTTATCTACTACTAGCTCTACACAACAGAAACATATGTAACCTCACCTTCTCAAAGGAATTTCACATACAGGCGGTTGATGTGCCAGTATCTTTCGATTTCAATTCTAATTTATTTGCTTTTCCCATTGAGCTGTCACGACAGAGCTGACAGGAGCTAGCAAGTTTGTTTTTATGCTGACGTCATGATGTAGACGACGGAAACCCGCGAGGTAGGCTTCAGTGAAAATACGTCTAACAGAATACACTCTTTGACAACATGTCATCAAATTATATATGCTCATGCAATTCAGAGGAATAATGGGTGTAAATGATACACGTTTTTAATATGTGCTAATTGATTCCGTATCATCAAAGTCAGGGTTGGTCTGATTGCCTTTCCGCAACAACTGAGGCTCACATCACGCGTCTAGCTAAGCAAGGTTGGGTCTGACCAATTTGATGAAAGCAGCCCAGGAAGCGAAATTTCGTTTCATAGTATACKCGAAGGCAAAGTCATTGGGCGCGTTCGAGCGGATCACTTTTGTCATGACGTTGACCAACGTTGGTCACTGCATTTCAAAATGTGTTGCATTATGGGTATAAACATTTTCCGATTTGCGACTACATGCATAGAGGAAAAGGAAGACCCAACTCGGTGGAAAATCTATCTCCCTCCAGCAGATGGCGTTTTTTCGTTGTTTTTCCCCACCAAGCAAGGAGTTTTTTAACGGGGGTCAATGAAAGTCGAATTTGGTCAACAAAAAAATGTATGGCTTATTTGCTACGTGAGGTTTATTTGATTGAACATAAGTTTCGTAATTCTTACGAGTGTACTGATATAAGTAGGACAAAAAACACTTTATATTGGAGTTTGCTATGCATATTCATGACATGGGGCTAGTAGCATAGCATCTCTCCATTGAATGCAGGCGGTTGTCGTCAACAACCCTCTTCGAATATTCAAAAAAGGTTTACAATAATGAGATGTATCCAGCAATCCAAAGAAAGGATAGGCGGGAGCTAGACAGCCTGCCGTGCCGCTTTGCGAACAACGACTCCCATTGTTAGGGCGGAGAGACAAATCAAATCAAATTTATCAAGACATGTATCTTGTCAGGATAGAGTACCACTGTATGGTACCCTTCATTCAGKAAAATACARATTTTTTCCTAATTATCTTGCAAATCTCAATTTTGGATGAGACTGACTTTATGACCAACATGATCCTATTTACACTTTGTAGTACATTTTGACACTAGAATAAACGTTTGACTAATATCGATCCCACATAGGCCATTTTCTACCAGAGAAGTTGTTTGCCTTCAGTTTTGAGGGAGCGTCCAATTGGCATGATGACTGCAGGAATGTCCACCAGAGCTGTTGCAGATAATTGAATGTTCATTTTRCTACCATAAGCCGCCTCCAAAGTCGTTTTAGAGAATTTGTCATAATACCCATAAAACCTAGAGGTCAGACAGGGAAATGGTTCCAATCATTTCCCCACCGTACATTTAGGGGATTTTAGAAACACGTAAAATAAGGGCTGTGTTTCGTGTAGGCTTACCCGGGCATGACGTTTTGATAACTGTGTAAATCTCTCTAGGACAAGGTAGCTTTTATCAATATATTCACCTGTATTTAGCCACCCAAAATGAAATGCTAATTAGCTGCTAATGTGGCTATCATAAAGAACTACAAATGCCATGATGATCTGGACGAGACTGCCGAATCAAGGCAAATGTAAGAATCTCTCGATTAACTATCTAYTGTTAGCTAAATGTAGTAATTAATACATTGGCAAAATTTKTTTAAATGGACAGTTCTGAGAACTGTCTTGTGCAAATTTTACATTGACACAATACCTGTTAGGAAAGGTGTCAGSTAGAGATGATGTGCAGGAGCTTGCCGGGATTTGTAGTTTTGCATGATTTTAACTTTGATGCAAATTAGCAWTTTTTTAAATCTGAGAGTAAATAGATCCAAATATATTGATAAAAGTCACCTTGTCCGAGAGAGATTTACATGATTATCAAAACGTCACGACAGGGTAAGCCTACACGAAACACAGCCCTTATTTTAAGCGATTCTAAAATCCCTTATGGGGYAAATTAATGTTGGAAAAACTATTGGAACCATTTCCAACGGCTCTGGAGCAACGAACCGCCCTTGCTGTCTCTGCCTGGCCGGTTCCCCTCTCTCCACTGCGATTCTCTGCCTCTAACCCTATTACAGGGGCTGAGTCACTGGCTTACTGGTGCTCTTCCATGCCGTCCCTAGGAGGGGTGCGCCACTTGAGTGGGTTGAGTCACTGACGTGATCTTCCTGTCTGGGTTGGCGCCCCCCCTTGGGTTGTGCCGTGGCGGAGATCTTTGTGGGCTATACTCGGCCTTGTCTCAGGATGTTAAGTTGGTGGTTAAAGATATCCCTCTAGTGGTGTGGGGYCTGTGCTTTGGCAAAGTGGGTGGGGTTATATCCTGCCTGTTTGGCCCTGTCCGGGGGTATCATCGGATGGGGCCACAGTGTCTCCTGACCCCTCCTGTCTCAGCCTCCAGTATTTATGCTGCAGTAGTTTATGTGTCGGGGGGCTAGGGTCAGTCTGTTATATCTGGAGTACTTCTCCTGTTTTATCCGGTGTCCTGTGTGAATTTAAGTATGCTCTTTCTAATTCTCTCAGGACTACCTGGCATGATGACTCCTTGCTGTCCCCAGTCCACCTGGCCGTGCTGCTGCTCCAGTTTCAACTGTTCTGCCTGCGACTACGGAACCCTGACCTGTTCACTGGACGTGCTACCTGTCCCAGACCTGCTGTTTTCAACTCTCTAGAGACAGCAGGAGCGGTAGAGATACTCTTAATGATCGGCTATGAAAAGCCAACTGACATTTACTCCTGAGGTGCTGACTTGTTGCACCCTCGACAACTACTGTGATTATTATTATTTGACCATGCTGGTCATTTATGAACATTTGAACATCTTGGCCATGTTCTGTTATAATCTCCACCCGGCCCAGCCAGAAGAGGACTGGCCACCCCTCATAGCCTGGTTCCTCTCTAGGTTTCTTCCTAGGTTTTGGCCTTTCTAGGGAGTTTTTCCTAGCCACCGGGCTTCTACACCTGCATTGCTTGCTGTTTGGGGTTTTAMTCTTGGTTTCTMTWCAGKACTTTGAGATATCAGCTGATTTAAGAAGGGCTATATAAATACATTTGATTTGATTTGATTTCCCTGTTTGACCCTTAGGTTTTATGACACCGCCACTGTCCATAACCTTTTCTATATGTCAACTGCATGACCTTTACAACAWCCATGTGATCAAAGGTCATGAACTTTCAGAACCAAAGTATTGTGGGATACAACCTTCTGTTTTTTTGGAAGCAAAAAGCACTACATGCTGATAAATGGTTGATGTTGCCACCTATCATTGGGTATTATCAATGCATGTTTACTGTTTTGGGTGGATTACTATTTTGAACTTAAAGATGCACTATGCAGAAATAGCTTCGCCATTTCCTGGTTGCTAAAATTCTAATAGTTAATTTCAGTTTAGGTGACAAAACAAGCAAGTATAGTGTAGAGAATCATTGTACGATTTAAACCGCTGTGAAATATATTTTCCATAACCAAAAATATGGTATTTTCAGCTGTTTGAAGCTGGTGTACAAAACCAAAACTAAAAGACGCAAAAACAAAACATAAGAGCATGAAGTATAGAAAGTGCACATAGAACAGATCTACTGCTTCTTAGACTTGCTTTCAATGAGAAGGACAGATCTATTACTCACATTTCTATGTGTATTTTTCTGAGTCGCCCAAAAAGTTAAATATTGCAGCTTTAAATACATATTTTTCCTGACATCCTTATAATCTAATTACATAGGCCTACATGTGATCCAAATTTTAAAATAAGTTCAGGAGTATACATTTGCTTAACAACTCACATAACTCATTCTGTGTGCAATAATAGTGTTTAACATGATTTTTTAATGACTACCCCATCTCTCTACCTCACACATACAATTATCTGCAAGGTCCCTCAGTTGAGCAGTTAATTTAAAACAGGTTCAACCACAAACACCAGGGAAGTTTTCCAAGTTGAGGTTTGAGATACAAAGTAAAGAAACATGTTCTTGTACTCTGAGTGCTCCTTTTTCTTTATTCTCCTGGATAGTCACCAGTTGAAGTATCCCAAATATTTTTTGGATTTTTAAGTCCCTTGTTTAAGCTGGGCACATTTTGGTATACCTTCTTTCCAACGTTCTTGTATTTGTTTGTAAGTGTTGATTTTTAATCAACTCTGTCTGGTAAGACTTTTGCCATTCTGTTGCTTACGAGTTGTATTATTATTTTGTTGCAATTTTTTTATCGTGTTCAAYTCCGGGCTCTGGCTGGGTCACTCAAGGACATTGAGACTTGTCCCGAAGCTACTCCTGCGTTGTTTTGGCTGTGTGCTTAGGGATATTGTCCTGTTGGAATGTGAATCTATGACCCAGTCTGAGGTCCTGCGCGCTCTGGGGCAGGTTTTCATTGAGGATCTCGCTGTACATTTCTGCATTCATCTTTCCCTCAATCCAGACTAGTCTCCCAGTCKCTGCCGCTGAAAAACATCCCAGCAGCATGATGCCGCCACCACCATGCTTCACCGTAGGGATGGTGCCAGGTTTCCTCCAGACGTGATGCTTGGCATTCAGGCCAAAGAGTTCAATCTTGGTTTCATCAGACCAGAGAATCTTGTTTCTCATGGTCTGAGAGTCTTTAGGTGCCTTTTGGCAAACTTTAAGTGGGCTGTCATGTGTCTTTTACTGAGGAGTGGCTTCTGTCTGGCCACTCTACAATAAAGGTGGTGCAGCGCTGCAGAGATGGTTTTCCTTCTGCAAGGTTCTCCCATCTCCACAGAGGAACTCTGGAGCTCTGTCAGAGTGACCATCYGTTCTTGGTCACATCCCTGACCAAGGCCCTTCTCCCCCGATTGGTCAGTTTGGCTTGGTTTTTGTCAACTGTGGGACCTTATATAGACAGGTGTGTGTCTTTCCAAATGATGTCCAATCAATTGAATCCACCACAGGTGGACTCCAATAAAGTTGTAGAAACATCTCAAGGATGATTAATGGAAACAGGATGCACCTGAGCTCAATTTCAAGTCTCATAACAAAGGGTCTGAGTACTTATGTAAATAAGGTCCCTACCATGGGGTCGGACAGTAGCAGAGTGAACAGTCTATGGGCTGGGTGGTTGAGTCTTTGGCATTTTTAGTGCCTTCCTGTGACAATTAGCCCTGATATAGAGGCTGGA
>NC_036858.1:13948447-13959397 GCF_002910315.2 Salvelinus sp. IW2-2015
ATTTTGGTTTTTTCAAATTTATAAATATGTAAACATTTCTAAAAACCTGTTTTCACTCTGTCATTATGGGGGCATTGTGTGTAGATTTTAGAATAAGGCTGTAACATTACAACATTTGGAAAACGTCAAGGGGTCTGAATACTTTCCGAATGCACTGTATATATATATATATATTCCCCACATTTTTGAACTAGGCCTTTACTACTCCTGTGCGAGTGGAAAAAATACTCCTCAGCTGTTTGGGTTGTGTCAGCGTGTGTGTGTGTGTATGTGTGTGTGTGTGTGTGTGTGTGTGTGTGAACGTATGTGGGTTTTGTTTGGGAGTGTCATTGTAGTGTGTGTGAGTGTGTATACAGTTGAAGTCGGAAGTTTTACATACACTTAGTTGGTAGTCATTAAAACTTGTGTTTTCGACCAATCCACAAATTTCTTGTTGACAAACTATAGTTTTGGCAAGTTGGTTAGGACATCTACTTTGTGCATGACAAGTCATTTTTCCAACAATTGTTTACAGACAGATTATTTCACTTATAATTCACTGTATCACAATTCCAGTGGGTCAAGGGTTTACATACACTACGTTGACTGTGCCTTTAAACAGCTTGGAAAATTGGCTTTAGAAGCTTCTGATAGGCTAATTGACATCATTTGAGTCAATTGGAGGTGTACCTGTGGATGTATTTCAAGCCTACCTTCAAACTCAGTGCCTCTGCTTGACAACATGGGAAAATCAAAAGAAATCAGCCAAAACCTCAAAAAAAATTGTAGACCTCCACAAGTCTGGTTCATCCTTGGGAGCAATTTCCAAATCCTGAAGGTACCACATTCATCTGTACAAACAATAGTACGCAAGTATAAACATCATAGGACCACGCAGCCATCATACCGCTCAGGAAGGAGACGCGTTCTGTCTCCTAGTGGATGAATGTACCTTGGTGCGAAAAGTGCAAATCAATCCCAGAACAACAGCAAAGGACCTTGTGAAGATGCTGGAGGAAACAGCTACAAAAGTATCTATATCCACAGAAAATGAGTCCTATATCGACATAACCTGAAAGGCCGCTCAGCAAGGAAGAAGCCACTGCTCCAAAACCACCATACAAAAGCCAGAATACGGTTTGCAACTGCACATGGGGACAAAGATTGTACTTTTTGGAGAAATGTCCTCTGGTCTGATGAAACAAAAATAGAACTGTTTGGCCATAATGACCATCGTTGTGTTTGGAGGAAAAAGGGGGAGGCTTTGAAGCCGAAGAACACCATCCCAACCGTGAAGCACAGGAGTGGCAGCATCATGTTGTGGGGATGCTTTGCTGCAGGAGGGACTGGTGCACTTCACAAAATAGATGGCATCATGAGGCAGGAGAATTATGTGGATATATTGAAGCAACATCTCAAGACATCAGTCAGGAAGTTAAAGCTTGGTCGCAAATGGGTCTTCCAAATGGACAATGACCCCAACCATACTTCCAAAGTTGTGGCAAATGGCTTAAGGACAACAAAGTCAAGGTATTGGAGTGGTCATCACAAAGCCCTGACCTCAATCCCATAGAAAATTGTGGGTAGAACTGAAAAAGCGTGTGCGAGCAAGGAGGCAGGGAGCTCTGTTCCAGTGATGTACTGGGCTGTCCACACCACCCTCTGTAGCGCTTTGCGGTAAAGGGTGGTGCATTTACCATACCAAGCGGTGATGCAGTCAGTCAAGATGCTTTRGATGGTGCAGCTATAGAACTTTTTGAGGCTCCGAGGGCCCATGCGAAATCTTTTTAGCGCTGCCGAGCCCTTACCAAAACACAAAACATGTTGGACAATTTCTCTGGCCTCGGATCTGAAACCATGATTAACTACCACCTTCAATGACAATTAACTTAAAATTATAAGACGAATCTAACATTCCTGCGCCCCAATAACATTGTCGCRGAGGAGGGCTTGCTAGCTAGCTACAGTGTTTGAGTCATCTCAGCTGTTTTCTTATAAAAGCAAAATGCTAATTTGCGATGCTAGCTAGCTAACGTTAGCTAAAAGCTAGACCACAGACAAAAGGGGAAACCTTAGTTAGGGGTTAGTTATCAGTATCTTTGGCTAGACTGCCTCGACTCAGGAGCTCATAGGCACATATGCCGTGTTCAAAACAACCGGGAACTCAGAAATCTCAGACTTCTGACTTCGGTGKGTTCAAGACAACTGGGAATTCGGAAAAAACAACTGAAAAATCGTGGTCATCCAACTCGGAATTCCAAGTCGGGAACTCTGGCCTCTTTCTAGAGCTCTGACTTTCCGACCTGAAGATCACTGACGTCATGATTTGACCTTGTTTTTTCAGAGTTCCCAGTTGTCTTGAAAGCACCAATTTATTTATTTAGATTTTTTATTTCACCTTTATTTAACCAGGTAGGCAAGTTGAGAACAAGTTCTCATTTACAATTGCGACCTGGCCAAGATAAAGCAAAGCAGTTCGACACATACAACAACACAGAGTTACACATGGAGTAAAACAAACATACAGTCAATAATGTAGTAGAAAAATAAGTCTATATACAATGTGAGCAAATGAGGTGAGATAAGGGAGTAAATACAATATAGCAAGTAAAACACTGGAATGGTAGATTTGCATTGGAAGAATGTGCAAAGTAGAAATAGAAATAATGGGGTGCAAAGGAGCAAAATAAATAAATACAGTAGGGGGAAGAGGTAGTTATTTGGGCTAAATTATAGATGGGCTATGTACAGGTGCAGTKATCTGTGAGCTGCTCTGACATCTGGTGCTTAAAGCTAGTGAGGGAGATAAGTGTTTCTAGTTTCAGAGATTTTTGTAGTTCGTTCCAGTCATTGGCAGCAGAGAACTGGAAGGAGAGGCAGCCAAAGGAGGAATTGGTTTTGGGGGTGACCAGAGAGATATACCTGCTGGAGCGCGTGCTACAGGTGGGTGCTGCTATGGTGACCAGCGAGCTGAGAGATAAGGGGGGACTTTAACCTAGCAGGGTCTTGTAGATGACCTGGAGCCAGTGGGTTTGGTGTTGACGAATATGAAGCGAGGGCCAGCCAACGGAAGTATACAGGTCCAGTGTGGGTAGTATATGGGGCTTTTGGTGACAAACGGATGGCGTTGTGATAGACTGCATCCAGTTTGCTGAGTAGAGTGTTTGGAGTTTTTTGTAAATGACATCGCCGAAGTCAAGGATTTGGGAGGTTAGTCAGTTTTACGGACGGTTATGTTGGCAGCATGAGGAAGAATGCTTTGTTGCGAAATAGGAAGCCGATTCTAGATTTAATTTTGGATTTGGAGATACTTAATGTCTGGAAGGAGAGAGTCTGGAAGAGAGAGTTTACAGTCTAGACCAACACCTAGATATTGTAGGTGTCCACATTATCTAAGTCAGAACCGTCCAGAGTTCAAGATGCGGGACGGGCGTGCAGGTACGGGCAGCGATCGGTTGAAGAGATCATTTTAGTTTTACTTGCATTTAAGAGCAGTTGGAGCCATAGAAGGAAAATTGTATGGCATTGAAGCTCGTTTGGAGGTTAGTTAACACATTGTCCAAAGAAGGGCCAGAGGTATACAGAATGGTGTCGTCTGCATAGAAGTGGATCAGAGAATCACCCGCACGCAAGAGCGACATCATTGATGTAACACAGAGAAAAGAGTCGGCCCGAGAATTGAACCCTGTGGGCACCCCCATAGAGGACTGCCAGAGGTCCGGACAACAGGCCCTCCATTTGACACACTGAACTCTGTCTGAGAAAGTAGTGGTGTGAACCAGGCGAGGCAGTCATTTGAGAAACCAAGGCTGGGAGTCTGCCAATAAGAATGTGGTGATTGACAGAAGTCGAAAGCTTGCCAGGTCGATGAATACAGCTCCCACAGTATTGTCTCTTATCGATGGCGGTATGATATCATTTAGACCTTGAGCGTGGCTGAGGTGCACCCATAACCAGCTCGGAAACCAGATTGCTAAGTGGAGAAGGTTACGGCGGGATTCGAAATGGTCGGTAATCGTTTGTTAACTTGGCTTTCGAAGACCTTAGAAAGGCAGGGTAGGATAGATGTAGGTCTGTAGCAGTTTTGAGTCTAGAGTGTCTCCCCCTTTGAAGAGGGATGGACCGCGGCAGCTTTCCAATCTTTGGGATCTCAGACGATACGAAAGAGAGGGTTGAACAGGCTACAGTTAATAGGGTTGCAACAATTTTGGCTGATCATTTTAGAAAGAGAGGTCAATTTGAAGAAAGAAGTTCAACAGCAGATTGAAACAGTGTAAAACATGGTTGTTGTGGATGTTGTTTCAAAACTTTAACACAACGAAATGGACAGTGGTGTTCTAAGGTGATGATTAATTCCACCACACCCATTATGCATATTATAGCTTATATATATGCATAGGCTTATGAGCCTTCAAAAAAAACTGAATAAAAATTAGGATGTGCTGTATAACAATACATAGACTACCTGTCACGTTCCTGACCTGTTTTCTTCTCTTGTTTTGTATTTTTTAGTATGGTCAGGCGCGTGAGTTGGGTGGGTTGTCTATGTTGTTGTTTTCTTATGTTGGGGTTTTGTGTGTTCGGCCTGGTATGATTCTCAATCAGAGGCAACTGTCAATCGTTGTCCCTGATTGAGAATCATACTTAGGCAGCCGGGGTTCACGTGTGTTTTGTGGGTGTCTGTATTTCGTGTCAGTGTTCGTGCCACACGGGACTGTTGTTCGGGTAGATTTCTTTGTTATTTTGTTTCGTGTAGTGTTCAGTTTATTTCTTAATAAAAACATGGACACTTTCCACTCTGCGTTTTGGTCCGATCCCTACACCTCCTCTTCTGACGAAGAGGAGGAAATCTGCCGTAACACTACCGCATATTATGCATTGCAGAAAAACATAAAACACAACTGATTTAAAATGTCTTTGGTACATAATTGGTCTAACATGTACTCCAAAATATAAAAAAATTGAGTAATCGCCTTTGAGTGTGGACTGTATTACTATCCATACTGGATGGACTGGTTATCTTATGCTACACTCCAAAATGTCAATACATGAGTCTGGSAGAMAACGTATATAGCCTRGGCGATGCTGTTGGTTCATTGATTATGCAGGGCAGCTTACAGTTAGCCTACAATTGGTGAATTCGTATTTCATTTTGAATAGCCTAGTAATATGGCATTTAAAAAAAAAAACATAATTAATTGGGTGACACATTACCTTTAGCTATACAGAATATATCACCACCATGCGTTTCTATCTCCTACTCCAGGCCTGGGCAAAGGCCGGCCCGGGGGCCGTATGAGGCCCGCGACCTGATTCAATACGACCCATGGAATCATGCTCAGATCACATCAAGAATTTGCGATAGTAAAGTTTGGGAAAATGTATTTGTTATTCAGATTAGAAGCCCAATGAATACTCGCCTTTGTGTAATGATTTAACTCCCACCGCTTGTGGGAAATGTTTCCCTGTCAAGACGAACAGTGACACGGCGTGTTGAGGACAACGCAGAGAATATGGAACAACAGTTGAAAGTCAAGGTAAAGGATTTCAACTATTTCTCCTTGGCCCTGGATGAGATCAGTGATGCAAGGGGCATGGCGCAGTTATTGATATTCTTACGAGGCATAACCCCAGACTTTGAAATGACAGAGGAGCTTGCTCAATGCAGAGCAGAGCACAACCACAGGTAAAGATTTYTTGGAGGAGGTTAATAAGTGTGGCAAWGCTGGGACTGAATTTTGAAAAGTTATCCAGTGTGACCACTGATGGGTGCCCAAACTTGACAGGAAAAAACATTGGCCTTTTGAAAAGGATACAAGATCAAGTAGATGAGCTGAACCCGGATCAGAAAATTGTTATCCTGCATTGCATTATTCATCAGGAGGTGCTCTGTAAATGTGTTCTGAAAATGAGCCATGTTGTGGATGCAGTCACTAAAGTGGTAAACTTCATAAGAGCAAAATCTTTAAACCACATGTGGTTTATCTCACTGTTGGAAGAGACAGAGTCGGGTCATGCAGATCTCCCCTACCACACAAACGTGAGATTGCTGAGTTTGGGGAAGGTGCTTAAACGGGTGTGGGACCTGAAGTCGGAGATTGCTGAGTTTTTGCAAATTAAAGGAAAATATGTGGATTTCTCTCAACTGCAAGATAAAGAACGGTTGGCTGATTTTGCCTTCACCGTGGACATCATGGCCCTCTTGAATTAACTGAATTCCAAACTACAAGGGAAGGGCCTTTTTGCACATCAGATGTACAGCCTTGTCAAAGCCTGCAAGGGAAAATTACTCCTCCTGACCCGCCAAGTAGAAACCAACAATCTCACCCACCTTCCGACACTACTAGTCTGTTCCCTATCAGATGACCAGCGGGAGAAGTATACATCGATGCTGCGTGCTTTMAACTGTGAGTTTTCTCGTCGTTTTGAAGATTTCAAAGTGTTGGAAAATGACATGCTGTTCGTTTCCTCTCCTTTCACCTTCAATGTAGATAACGCTCCCACTGACCTGCAACTTTAGCTTCTCGATCTTCAGTCTGATGCAGTTATTGGACAACTATTCAAAACAATGTCACTGACGAGGTTCTATGCATCTCTCGATGAACAAAACTTTCCAAAGATTAGGAGTCATGCTCAGAAGATGTTTGTACTGTTTGGGTCAACCTACAGTTGCAAGAAAAAGTATGTCAACCCTTTGGAATTACCTGTATTTCTGCATAAATTGGTTAATGAAAGTCACAACAATAGACACACATAGTGTGCTTAAACTAATAACACACAAACAATTATGTTTTCATGTCTTTATTGAACACATCATTTAAACATTCACAATGTAGGTTGGAAAAGGTGTGTGAACCACTAGGCTAATCACTTCTCCAAAAGCTAATTGGAGTCAGGAGTCCAATCAATGAGACGAGATTGTAAATGTTGGTTAGAGCTGCCTTGCCCTATAAAAAAAACTCACAAAATTTGAGTTTGCTATTCGCAAGCATTGCCTGATGTGAACCATGCCTCGAACAAAAGAGATCTCAGAAGACCTAAGATTAAGAATGGTTGACTTGCATAAAGCTGGAAAGGGTTACACAAGTATCTCTAAAAGCCTTGATGTTCATCAGTCCACGGTAAGGCAAATTGTCTATAAATGGAGAAAGTTCAGCACTGTTGCTACTTTCCCTAGGAGTGGCTGTCCTGCAAAGATGACTGCAAGATCACAGCGCAGAATGTGCAGAATGTGCAGCACCACAATCTTAGAGTCTCAACTAAAGACTTACAGAAATCTCTGGAACATGCTAACATCTCTGTTGATGAGTCTACGATAAGTAAAACACTAAACAAGAATGGTGTTCATGGGAGGACACCACTCCACAGTCCAGTACGTCCTGTGCCTCCTCCCCGCACTCGCCCTGAGGTGCGTGTCACCAGCCCGGTGCCACCTGTACCGGTCCCACGCATCAGGCCTCCAGTGCGCCTCCACAGTCCAGTACGTCCTGTGCCTGCTCTTCGCGCTCGTCCTGAGGTGCATGTCACCAGCCCAGTACCACCAGTGCCGGTCCCACGCACTAAGCTTCCGGCGACAGTTCCCAGTCCAGAGCTTCCGGCGACAGTTCCCAGTCAAGAACTTCCCGGCGACAGTTCCGCGGTTCAGAGCTTCCGGCGACGTTTTGCGGTCCGGAACCTCCAACGACGGTCCGCGGTCCGGAACCTCCTGAGACGGTCGGCGGTCCGGAACCTCCTGAGACGGTCGGCGGTCCGGAACCTCCTGAGACGGTCGGCGGTCCGGAACCTCCTGAGACGGTCGGCGGCCCGGGACCTCCTGAGCCGTTCGGTGGTCCGGAACCTACGGCTCCGGTCGGCGGTCCGGAGCCTCCGGCAACAGTCCGCGGTCCGGAGTCCCCGGCGACGTCCGGTTCTTCCGGCGACGATCCACTAGATTAAATTAATTAAATAGTGTGATGGGCGAAAATATATCAATTGATGAGAGAACAGCTGTGCACCCTGAGGCATCGAACAGAGCACAAGATACAACTTGCCATTTAAATGGGCATCAGAGTTGGGGATATACGTTTTTATTTTACAGCGGGTCACGGCGTGACCTCTGTTGGTTCATTGATTATGATTGGGGGCAGCTTATCGCACGTTAAGACTAAATATGGATGATATTTTCTTGTAATTTCATTTTTTTTGTAATGCCTTAAGTAATTTGGACAATTTTAAAAATAATAATCATACAAACATAATTAATATGGGTTGAATACTTCATTCTACCTATTTATAGCTATACAGAATATTTATCACCACATGCGTTCTAGTCTCTACTTGCAGGACCTGGGAAAGGCCGCTGGGGCAGTATGCAGGCCCGCGGACCTGAGTCTAATACGGCCCGCGTATCATCTCATGCTCACATGAGAAGGAGTTTGCGATAGTAAAGTTTGGAAAAATGTATTGTTATTTCAGATTAGAGCCCAATGAATACTCGCCTTTGTGTAATGATTTAAGAACTCCCACGCTTGTGGGAAATGTTTCCCTGTCAAGACGAACAGTGACACGGGTGTTGAGGACAACGCAGAGCATATGGAACAACAGTTGAAAGTCAAGGTAAAGGATTTCAACTATTTTCCTTGGCCCTGGATGAGATCAGTGATGCAAGGGGCATGGCGCAGTTATTGATATTCTTACGAGCATAACCCAGACTTTGAAATGACAGAGGAGCTTGCTCAATGCAGAGCAGAGCACAACCACAGGTAAAGATTTGTTGGAGGAGTGTAATAAGTGTGCAGCAGCTGGGACTGGAATTTTGAAAAGTTATCAGTGTGACCTATGATGGGTGCCCAAACTTGACAGGAGAAAAACATTGGCCTTTTGAAAAGGTACAAGATCAAGTAGATGAGCTGAACCCGGATCAGAAAATTGTTATCCTGCATTGCATTATTCATACAGGAGAGTGCGTCTCTGTAAATGTGTTCTGAAAATGAGCCATGTGTTGGGATGCAGTCACTAAAGTGGTAAACTTCTAACGAGCAAAATCTTTAAACCACATGTGGTTTATCTCACTGTTTGGAAGAGACAGCAGTCGGTCATGCAGATCTCCCCTACCACACAAACGTGAGATTGCTGATTTGGGGCGAAGGCTGCTTAAACGGTGTATGTGGACCTGAAGTCGGAGATTGCTGAGTTTTTGCATATTAAGGAAAATATGTGGAATTTCTCTCAACTGCAAAGATAAAGAACGGTTGGCCTGATTTTGCCTTCACCGTGGCACATCATGGCCTCTTGAATTAACTGAATTCCAAACTACAAGGGAAGGGCCTTTTGCACATCAGATGTACAGCCTTGTCAAAGCCTGCAAGGGAATTACTCCTCTGACCCGCCAAGTAGAAACAACCAATCTCACCCACCTTCCGACTACTAGTCTGTTCCTATCAGATGACAGCAGCGGAGAAGTATACATCGATGCTGCGTGCTTTTAACTGTGAGTTTTCTCGTCGTTTGAAGATTTCAAATGTTGGAAAATGACATGCTGTTCGTTTCCTCTCCTTTCACCTTCAATGTAGATAACGCTCCCACTGACCTGCAACTTTTAGCTTTCGATCTTCAGTCTGATGCCAGTTATTGGACAACTATTCAAAACAATGTCACTGACGAGGTTCTATGCATCTCTCGATGAACAAAACTTTCCAAAAGGATTAGGAGTCATGCTCAGAAGATGTTTGTACTGTTTGGGTCAACCTACAGTTGCAAGAAAAAGTATGTCAACCCTTTGGAATTAGACTGATAATTTTCTGCAATTGATGTGATCTAATTTAAAGTCACAACAATAGACACACATAGTGTGCTTAAACTAATAACACACTAATTATTGTGTTTTCTTGTCTATATGAATACATAATTTAAACATTTCACAGTGTAGATTGGAAAAAGTATGTGAACCCCAGGCTATATGACTTCTCCAAAAGCTAATTGGAGTCAGGAGTCCAATCAATGGAAGCGAGTTGTAAATGTTGGTTAGAGCTGCCTTGCCCTATAAAAAACTCACAAAATTTGAGTTTGCTATTCGCCAAGCATTTGCTTCTGATGTGAACCATGCTCGAACAAAAGAGATCTCAGAAGACCTAAGATTAAGAATGGTTGACTTGCATAAGCTGGAAAAGGGTTACACAAGTATCTCTAAAAGCCTTGATGTTATCAGTCCACGTAAGGCAATTGTCTATAAATGGAGAAAGTTCAGCAACTGTTGCTACTTTCCCTAGGAGTGGCTGTTTGCAAAGATGACTGCAAGATCACAGCGCAGAATGTGCAGAATGTGCAGCACAAATCTTAGAGTCTCAACTAAAGACTTACAGATCTCTGGAACATGCTACATCTCTGTTGATGAGTCTACGATAAGTAAAACACTAAACAAGAATGGTGTTTCATGGAGGACACCACTCCACAGTCAGTAGTCCTGTGCTCCTCCCCGACTCGCCCTGAGGTGCGTGTCACCAGCCCGGTGCCACTGTACCGGTCCCACGATCAGGCCTCCAGTGCGCCTCCACAGTCAGACGTCCTGTGCTGCCTCTTGCCGCGCTCGTCCTGAGGTGCATGTCACCAGCCCAGTACCACCAGTGCCGGTCCCACGCACTAAGCTTCCGGCGACAGTTCCAGTCAGAGCTTCCGGCGACAGTTCCAGTCAAGAACTTCCGCGAAGCACCTCGAGCGCGTTCCGCGGTTCAGAGCTTCCGGCGACGTTTTGCGGTCCGGAACCTCCAACGACGGTCCGCGGTCCGGATCTGACGGTCGGGTCGGAACCTCCTGGACGGTCGGCGTCCGGACCTCCTGAGACGGTCGGCGTCCGGAACCTCTCTGAGACGGTCGGCCGGCCGGAACTCTGAGCCGTTCGGTGGTCCGGAACCTACGGCTCCGGTCGGCGGTCCGGAGCCTCCGCAACAGTCCGCGGTCCGGAGTCCCCGGCGACAGTTCGGTTTCTTCGGCTGA
>NC_036858.1:13961381-13969684 GCF_002910315.2 Salvelinus sp. IW2-2015
AAGATTGTTTTGCTACTTTCTCAAATCATCAACAGCCTTAGTCGTACATGCAGCGCCATATATGTTTTTGATTTCCAAGACATTCTACATTTTGTATCATTCACAACTAAAGGTACAAATAACTCTAAATCCAGCATAAAAGACCTGTTTCAAATGATCACTTTCGCACTGTAAATGGGAAAGATGTCCTTTCTATTTTATTCAGTTAAGTTAAATGATATTCTTCTTACTATAAAATAAAAAATAATGACTTATAAGCATATTTTCTCAGCTAAATGAACAAGCCTACAGCCTATGGCATGGTGCATAGCCAGACAACATAGGCCAACAGTAGGCCAACTCATATTCTGTTCTTCTGAAATACATTTTCTTCATATTACAATGTTTCTTTAGACCTGACTTAAAATAATGGATTTATTAGATGGTGTAATTTAAATTGATTTATTAGACTTTTTTTATGTAGACGTTCTAAAAGGTGCGCATCGGCAGCTTGTATCCATTTACCTTGAGACCGCCAGGCTTTTGCATGACAATAAACTGGCTGACAAAATTTCATGACTGCCACAGCCCTAATCATAACCTTTGCTGAAAGGAAAAAGTGTTTATGGATTTGTATCCTATTGCCTTATCATGGATTGAGAGTTACTTATCTAATCTAGAACACAGAGGGTTTTCTTTAATGGAAGCCTCTCTAATGCAAATTCAGTTTGAGTGTAGTGTACCGCAGGGCAGCTGGCTTGGGCCATTATTGTTTTCTGTTTTTACTAATGACCTTCCACTGACATTGTCACGACTTGCCGCCGAAGTCGCCCCTCTCCTTGTCGGGTGGTGTTCGGCGGTCGACGTCACCGGCTTTCTTAGTCACCACCGATCCATTTTTTCTGGTTTCGTTTTGTTTTGTCTGTATTATAACACACCTTGGTTTCAATCCCCTATTATGTTCCCTATTTAACCCTCTGGCTTTTCATTTCTGTTTTGTCCGTGATTGTTTGTTACGTTAGGGTTGTTGTCATTTTCTTAATGCTTTTTGATCTCTCTCTTGGGTCGGCGACATCCGGTTCTTCCGGCGACGATCCACGGTCCGGTTCCTCCGGCGACGATCCACGGTCCGGAGTCCCCGGCGACGATCTACGGTCCGGAGCCTCCGGCAACGATCCACGGTCCGGTTCCTCCGATGATGTATCCACGAGCGGAGTGGTATCCACGAGCCCCGACGGTAGATGCCCACCCGGACCCTCCCCTGCAGCTGTTTATTGTTGTCTCTGATTGGGGATCATATTTAGGTAGCCATTTCCCCCCATTGTGCTTTGTGGGATCTTGACTATGTATAGTTGCCTGTGAGCATTATCATTAGCTTCACGTTTTGTTTGTTAGTTTTATTGTTTTTGTTCTTTTAGTTTTCTCTTCCTAATAAAAGTCCACTCCTTTCGACGAGCGTGACAGTTTGTCTATTGTTGTGACCTATATGAAGATCAGATAACATTTTATGACCATTTTATGCAGAAATCCAGGTATTTCCAAAGGGTTCTCATACTTTTTCTTGCCACTGGATGTATGTGAACAGACATTTTCAGTGATGAAATATAACAAGTCATGGCACAGCTCATCTCTTACTGACACTCACCTCTCAGCAATCCTGTGCATAGCGACGTCAGAAACTATATCGGACTTCACTACTCTAGTCAAGCCCATCAGAGACTTCACTCCACACACTGATTTAATAGTTTAAATGTAAATGTAATGTTAACCCGTTAACAAGAGTTCTGTCCGTGGTGCTGAATGCACAGTGTACTTTTCCCTCCATGTAGTTCATTGCATGTTTAATAATGAAAATACCTACCAAAAGGAGAACATGGATGTGGTTTATTTCTGTGCATGTTAAAAAAGTAAGATAAGTAGCCTATATGGACGTGATTTACAGTAGTTATATCTGTCAACACAGTCATACACATGATGTATAATCCTTTAATATGATTTTGTCCCGCGATGGCAAAAATATATTCTAACGTGGCCCTCCATGGAAAATAATTGCCCTGGCCTGTCCTACTCTCTCTCCTTTATTCTTTTCTCGAGCGCCCAGACGGGCTGTCAACAGTTTAGTGAAATACTTTTCTTTGCGAAAACAATCGATGTTCCTAACAGATTTCACTTGGTTTCCCAAATTAAGCACTAGGTAGCTGCAGGAACAACATTGGAGATCCGATGGCATACAGAGTTTGGGCGGAATATCACCTGTTAGGGAAGCGAGAGCATGCTCCTCAAACAGTGGTTGGTGTGTGGAGGGAAATAAGTGTTCTCAGCTGCTCATATTAAGCACAGCTCCACTATAAAACCGAAGTAGCCTACAAAATGGACCGGTGGGTCTTTTTTCCACCTGCCCCTCTTCCTGCCCATTTGATAATGGGCCATTCTAAAGCTAAACTATTTTTACATATTAGTAAAGACTAGATTAAATTAATTAAATAGTGTGATGGGCGAAAATATATCAATTGATGAGAGAACAGCTGTGCACCCTGAGGCATCGAACAGAGCACAAGATTGTTTTTGCTACTTTCTCAAATCATCAACAGCCTGTAGTCGCACCATGCAGCCCATATATGTTTTGATTTCCAAGACATTCTACATTTTGTATRATTCACAACTAAAGGTACCAAATAACTCTAAATCCAGCATAAAYGACCTGTTTCAAATGATCACTTTCGCACTGTAAATGGGAAAGATGTCCTTTCTATTTTATTCAGTTAAGTTAAATMATATTCTTCTTACTATAAAATAAAATAATGACTTATAAGCATATCTTTCTCAGCTAAATGAACAAGCCTACAGCCTATGGCATGGTGCATAGCCAGACAACATAGGCCAACAGTAGGCCAACTCATATTCTGTTCTTCTGAAATACATTTTCTTCATATTACAATGTTTCTTTAGACCTGACTAAAATAATGGATTTATTGAGATGGTGTAATTTAAATTGATTTATTAGATTTTTTTTATGTGACGTTCTAAAAGTGCGCGATCGGCGCACTTGATCCAATTTACCTTGACGACGCCAGGCTTTGGCATGCCAATAACGGCTGACAAAATTTTCATGACTGCCACAGCCCTACTCATAATATTGCTGAAAGAAAAAGTGTTAGGGATTTTGTATCCTATGCCTATCATGGATTGAGAGTATTATTCTAATGAAACAGAGGGTTTCTTTAATGGAAGCCTCTCTAATGCAAATTAGTTGAGTGTAGTGTACGCAGGGCAGCTGCTTGGCCATTATTGTTTTCTGTTTTTACTAATAAGACCTTCACTGACATTGGATAAACCTTGTTTTGGTTTTTTTTTGGATGACTCACAGTAAATACTCCGGCTAGGACAGAAAATATATAACTGAACCATAAGATAGAGCTCGGGTCAGCTTTTGAAATGGGTAAAGTAGCAATAGGCTGGTTGTAAAGTAAACTTATAATTTAGAATCTAATTTTGGGAGTAATGTGGCGATGAAGTTGTTGAAGGAGATTAAATGGCTGGGGTGGTAACCTGATAGCAAGCTGTTCATGGTCAAAACATTAAAAAATGATTTATAAAAATATGAAAGAAACTGCTCTTTCATGCCAGTGAAAGTTTGATCTTATGATGTCACTTTGTTAACTACTTTTATTCAGTGGTATATGAGGGGAGAGAAGGTAGAAGGTGTTCAAGGCTTGAGACAATTGAGACCATGATTTGTGTACATTGCCATTAGAGGGTGAATGGGCCAGAAAGAACAAAAATAACGGGTAATGGTTGTCAGTGCCAGAGCACGTTTGAGTGTGTAAGAAACTGCAACGTGGCTGGCTTTCAAGCTCAAGTTTCTTCAAGAAGTGGTCACATCCAAAGGCATCAGCAACTTGACACAACTGTGGGATGCATTGGAGTCAAAGGGCAGCACATCTGTTTTGGGAAGCTTTGGACACCTTGGTCGGTTACTACCTTGACGATTTGAGGTGTTTTGAAGGCAAAAGGAGTGGGGTGCAATAAGGTGTTCCTAGTTTGGTATACTCAGTTGGTATAGACCTCAATGATTCGCTAAAATGGGAAGAGATTCTGTCCGAATCTGTTTCTTGACATGTAAGTAACCAGACAGGTTCTGGTAACATTTACAATGACACCAGGCATCATAAACGTATGAATGTTAGCATGTCAAGCATGTCTATAAGTTACTTAACTTGTTCAGAACCTGACATAATTATGGTCATAACACTCACGACAAATTTATTTAGTGTGGTGACATTATTGGATTATTTTATGGCTGGTTATGACACCTGCACTACAGTTAAAGAGTTTGGGGTCACATAGAAATGTCCTTGTTTTTTATTTTATTCAAAATTGTCCATTAAAATAACATAACATTTATCAAAAATACAGTGTAGACATTGTTAATGTTGTAAATGACTATTGTAGCTGGAAACCGCTGATTTTTTATGGAATATTTACATAGGCGTACAGAGGCCCATTATCAGCAACCATCACTCCTGTGTTCCAATGGCACGTTGTATTAGCAAATCCTAATAATAAATGAGTTTATCATTTTAAAAGGCTAATTGATCATTAGAAAACCCTTCTGCAATTATGCTAGCACAGCTTCATTAAATAGTACCCGCAAAACACCAGTCTCAATGTCAACAGTGAAGAGGCGACTCTGGGATGCTGGCCTTCTAGGCAGAGTTCCTCTGTCCGGTGTCTGTGTTCTTTTGCCCATCTTAATATTTCATTTTTATTGGCCAGTCTGAGATATGGCTTTTTCTTTTTAACTCTGCCTAGAAGGCCAGCATCCCGGAGTCGCCTCTTCACTGTTGAGGTTGAGATTGGTGTTTTGTGTGTACTATTTAATGAAGCTGCCAGTTGAGGACTTGTGAGGCATCTGTTTCTCAAACTATACACGCTAATGTACTTGGCCTCTTGCTCAGTTGTGCACTGGGGCCTCCCACTCCTCTTTCTATTCTGGTTAGAGCCAGTATACGCAGTTCTGTGAAGGGAGTAGTACACAGCGCTGTACGAGATCTTCAGTTTCTTGGCAATTTCTCGCATGGAATAGCCTTCATTTCTCAGAACAAGAATAGACTGACGAGTTTCAGAAGAAAGTCCTTTGTTTCTGGACATTTTGAGCCTGTAATTGAACCCACAAATGCTGATGCTCAACTAGTCTAAAGAAGGCCAGTTTTATTTCTTCTTTAATCCGCACAATAATGTTCAGCTGTGCTAACATAATTGCAAAAGGGTTTTCTAATGATCAATTAGCCTTTTAAAATGATAAACTTGGATTAGCTAACACAACGTGCCATTGGAGCACAGGAGTGGTGGTTGCTGATAATGTGCCTCTGTACTCCTATGTAGATATTCCATTAGAAATCAGCCGTTTCCAGCTGCAATAGTCATTTACAACATTAACAATGTCTACACTGTATTTCGGATCAATTCGATGTTATTTTAATGGACAAAGAAATTTGCTTTTCTTTCAAAACAAGGACATTTCTATGTGACCCCAAACTTTTGAACGGTTGTGTACATAAGAGTGTCAAAACAAACAACCTACCACGGTAGTTATTTTAAGGCTGGTTATGACACCTACATAAGAGTGTAAAAAACAAACAAAACCTACCACGGTAGTTATTTTAAGGCTGGTTATGACACCTACATAAGAGTGTCAAAACCTACCACACAAGGCAAAACATTACATTACAGTCCTTTTCATACAATTTTCTGAAATTATAAAACCATAAAAATTCTAAGTGTAATCCCCACAAATTGAAGTCAGACATGCACCTACCCCAATGTTCTGTTGCTGATGACTGGGATGAATGCAGGAGCAGATTACAGGAGCAGGACAAGACACCCTCTTTTTGAATGATGACTGACATAAGGGCATGTACATGATAGACCAATCTGGTTTATATCCTTATGATGGTCATAATCAATGTTCCCTCTAAAATGCGTGCAGGCGCACAGCTCCCCTCAGACTGCTGCACAGAAGAAATATGAGCCCACACAGAGTAGCGTGAGATTGAACTTCACTCAACTTCCTAGTTTTCCCCTTCAGTTAACACTATCAACGTTTTGCTCTACTGTGGGAATTGTGATCGAATCAACTCAATATTAGCCACTTTCAATGTAATATACCAAAACAAAACGAACTATGCAAGATTTAGTATGCAAAAGTAACTGTGCAAGAGATTTCTTTGTAGGCAGAGCGCATTAGAGTAGGATTCTATTGCATTGACCTGCAAGACTCAGTGCTCTATAACCAATCAGGGCTGCAGTAGGCCTATATGCAAATAGCCATTGCCATATATGGATCTGTGCCATTCACTTTTAACTGGACTGTGTTTAGGCTACAGTATGAGTGGTCTCAAAAAGATTGCTTGTTTTGAGATCAAAGTGAGAGCTGCATGTAGCCACTTGTGCKCATTTGTTCATATTCTTTGCTAGTAAGTGAGTCATTAGCCCAGTTATAGCTCATTTCTAGTCAACAGTGGGGGAGCGGTTGCTTCCAACAAGAGCACAAAATGTGTGCATTTCTAGCCACCTTAGAAAAGCGAGTCATGTAAAGAGCTTTTTAATGTCTTAAAGGGGCAGTGTTGTATTTTGAGACGGTCTTGAATAATCTAAGTAGCCAATAGGAAGAGCGTAGCATAATTTGTCTGATTCTCTGTAYTAATGGTATGGGAATAATAATGCATTTTATTTGGTAAAGTGGTTTCTTGCATCAAACACATTTTCAGTCACCTCCTTGTCTGAAGAACAAGTGATAAACAGGTTCATGTCAAGCCCTGCATGTTTTTTCTCTCTCCAAACGTCTCATGGAATGTAGGCGTTGAACACCACACGTTGGCTGCTACTTGTAGGCTGAATGATAGAACAGCTATTTCCATGTTCAAATGTTATGGTTGGCGTTTTTTCTCCATTGTTTTTTGATGGTAGGCCACTCTGGTACAGTAGGCCTACATTATGATCAAACAGCCACAATAGTCTACTTGGCCATTGTTAAAACTCCCCATTGCAACAAAGGACTTAAGAAACACATTTTCAAATTAAAGTAAACTTCCTGTCAGGTAAAAAACACATTTGAATAAATGTGGGTTTTGACACTCTTATGTAGGTGTCATAACCAGCAACAAAATAACATCATGTCACAACAGCTGTAAATATGGGTTTAGTGTTATAACCATATTATGAAAAGTTGTCAGCTGTTATGAAATGGTTATTACCGTGTCAAGTAAAGTGTTATTTCATAGATGTCTTCACTATTATTCTACAATGTAGAAAATAGTAAAAATAAAGAAAAACCCTTGAATAAATAGGTGTCAAGTGTTACCCAGGTCCTACAGGCCCTAGTTTTGGCGCACCTGGACTACTGCCCAGTTGTGTGGTCATGTAGGCAAAGAGGGACATGGGTAAATTGCAGTTGGTCCAGAACAGAGCAGCACGTATCGCACTTAGGTGTACACGGAGGACGAACGTCAGTAACATGCATGTCAATCTCTCCTGGCTCAAAGTTGAGGAGAGATTGAATGCATCATTATTGGTCTTTGTGCGAGGTGTTGAAGGTACCGAACTGTCTGTTCAAGAAGGTGGCACTAAGTTTGGACACTCATCGGTACAACACAAGACATGCAGTCAGAGGTCTCTTCACAGTCCCCAGGTCCAGAACAGAAGCTGGGAAACGCATAGTATTAAATAGAGCCATCAAATCAAATCAAATMTATTTATATAGCCCTTCTTACATTAGCTGATATCTRAAAGTGCTGTACAGAAACCCAGCCTAAAACCCCAAACAACAAGCAATGCAGGTGTAGAAGCATGACTACATGGAWCTCTCTGCCACAGGAGGTAACTCAAACTAGCAATAAAACCATATTTAAAAAACAGATAAAAGAACACCTTACGGCACAACGGGGACTGTGAAGAGACAGACATGTTTATATATTTTGTATTGTAATTTACACTGTATTATGTAGGTGGGTGGCCTTGCACGAGCCTTGGCTTGTGCGAGCCGGAACTGCGAGAGGTATAGGCAGTAGATTATGTATATTAGATTATATATATTATTTATTTTATTTGTTGTGTTGTTTCCTGTTTGGACACCAGGAAGAGTAGCCATTGCCTTGGCAGTGGCTATTTGGGGATCCAAATAAAGTACTAAATACAAAAAAATGGAGCCTACCTCAGCAAGAGAAAGAAATAGGCTACTAAGTTCTCATAACAAGCTTTGCAGAGAATAGGCTACTGAGAGACAGTGTGGCGCTCTGTGGTGAGGCTGAGGCAGGCTGCAGTGT
>NC_036858.1:13970109-13975487 GCF_002910315.2 Salvelinus sp. IW2-2015
GAATCAACTCAATATTAGCCACTTTCAATGTAATATACCAAAACAAAACGAACTATGCAAGATTTAGTATGCAAAAGTAACTGTGCAAGAGATTTTCTTGTAGGCAGAGCGCATTAGAGTAGGATTCTATTGCATTGACCTGCACAACTCAGGCTTGTACTCTACACAGACCAGTGCTCCATAACCAATCAGAGCTGCAGTAGGCCTATATGCAAATAGCCATTGCCATATATGGATCTGTGCCATTCACTTTTAACTGGACTGTGTTTAGGCTACAGTATGAGTGGTCTCAAAAAGATTGCTTGTTTTGAGATCAAAGTGAGAGCTGCATGTAGCCACTTGTGCKCATTTGTTCATATTCTTTGCTAGTAAGTGAGTCATTAGCCCAGTTATAGCTCATTTCTAGTCAACAGTGGGGGAGCGGTTGCTTCCAACAAGAGCACAAAATGTGTGCATTTCTAGCCACCTTAGAAAAGCGAGTCATGTAAAGAGCTTTTTAATGTCTTAAAGGGGCAGTGTTGTATTTTGAGACGGTCTTGAATAATCTAAGTAGCCAATAGGAAGAGCGTAGCATAATTTGTCTGATTCTCTGTAYTAATGGTATGGGAATAATAATGCATTTTATTTGGTAAAGTGGTTTCTTGCATCAAACACATTTTCAGTCACCTCCTTGTCTGAAGAACAAGTGATAAACAGGTTCATGTCAAGCCCTGCATGTTTTTTCTCTCTCCAAACGTCTCATGGAATGTAGGCGTTGAACACCACACGTTGGCTGCTACTTGTAGGCTGAATGATAGAACAGCTATTTCCATGTTCAAATGTTATGGTTGGCGTTTTTTCTCCATTGTTTTTTGATGGTAGGCCACTCTGGTACAGTAGGCCTACATTATGATCAAACAGCCACAATAGTCTACTTGGCCATTGTTAAAACTCCCCATTGCAACAAAGGACTTAAGAAACACATTTTCAAATTAAAGTAAACTTCCTGTCAGGTAAAAAACACATTTGAATAAATGTGGGTTTTGACACTCTTATGTAGGTGTCATAACCAGCAACAAAATAACATCATGTCACAACAGCTGTAAATATGGGTTTAGTGTTATAACCATATTATGAAAAGTTGTCAGCTGTTATGAAATGGTTATTACCGTGTCAAGTAAAGTGTTATTTCATAGATGTCTTCACTATTATTCTACAATGTAGAAAATAGTAAAAATAAAGAAAAACCCTTGAATAAATAGGTGTCAAGTGTTACCCAGGTCCTACAGGCCCTAGTTTTGGCGCACCTGGACTACTGCCCAGTTGTGTGGTCATGTAGGCAAAGAGGGACATGGGTAAATTGCAGTTGGTCCAGAACAGAGCAGCACGTATCGCACTTAGGTGTACACGGAGGACGAACGTCAGTAACATGCATGTCAATCTCTCCTGGCTCAAAGTTGAGGAGAGATTGAATGCATCATTATTGGTCTTTGTGCGAGGTGTTGAAGGTACCGAACTGTCTGTTCAAGAAGGTGGCACTAAGTTTGGACACTCATCGGTACAACACAAGACATGCAGTCAGAGGTCTCTTCACAGTCCCCAGGTCCAGAACAGAAGCTGGGAAACGCATAGTATTAAATAGAGCCATCAAATCAAATCAAATMTATTTATATAGCCCTTCTTACATTAGCTGATATCTRAAAGTGCTGTACAGAAACCCAGCCTAAAACCCCAAACAACAAGCAATGCAGGTGTAGAAGCATGACTACATGGAWCTCTCTGCCACAGGAGGTAACTCAAACTAGCAATAAAACCATATTTAAAAAACAGATAAAAGAACACCTTACGGCACAACGGGGACTGTGAAGAGACAGACATGTTTATATATTTTGTATTGTAATTTACACTGTATTATGTAGGTGGGTGGCCTTGCACGAGCCTTGGCTTGTGCGAGCCGGAACTGCGAGAGGTATAGGCAGTAGATTATGTATATTAGATTATATATATTATTTATTTTATTTGTTGTGTTGTTTCCTGTTTGGACACCAGGAAGAGTAGCCATTGCCTTGGCAGTGGCTATTTGGGGATCCAAATAAAGTACTAAATACAAAAAAATGGAGCCTACCTCAGCAYGAGAAAYAAATAGGCTACTAAYTTCTCAWAACAAGCTTTGCAGAGAATAGGCTACTGAGAGACAGTGTGGCGCTCTGTGGTGAGGCTGAGGCAGGCTGCAGTGTATGCAAGAGGAAGCAGAGGAGACCGAGAGAAAGAGGGAGCAAACAGAGAGAGAGAGAGAGGTCAGTACATTGGTTCCCAAACTTGGGGTCTGGGCCCCATGCGGGGTCCCCTGAGAAAACCTGCACTAATCTTATCAAACAAGTTAGGGACTTAAAAAAAGAAGATCTGTTTCAATATGAACATCCCTACATGGCATATCTTTCTTATAGGCCTAAGCCTACATTCAAATGCAAACAATACAGTTCTAAAAATGTAATACGGTGGCTGTTCGTCTTATCTCGATTGCTCACTGGAGTTTATAGTTGACCTATTACCCACTTTTTTTCTTTACCACTACACCACTGATATTAATACAGAATCATAATTAATATTGTAATAATTCATGTGAATGTGATGATACGATCATCTGTGCGCTCCATTGATGTCTGTTTGTGCGGCGCTTGATTAGTATTGCCTGGGAATACAAACGTAAAACGCTATGTTGTTTGAGAAAATAGATATCTATGTAAAGAGTTGAGGATTTCATGCAATTCGTCATTACAACTGACTGAACAGTCGCTGATGCTATATCTGTCAGTGTGAATCACTTTTGATTACAATTGTATTTTTRWTTWTTTTWTWTTTTTTATTTAACCTTTATTTAACCAGGTAGGCAGATTGAGAACACGTTCTCATTTACAATTGCGACCTGGCCAAGATAAAGCAAAGCAGTTCGACACATACAACAACACATAGTTACACATGGAGTAAAACAAACATATAGTCAATGATACAGTGAAAAAAAWAAATAKGTCTATATACAATGTGGGCAAGTGAGGTGAGATAAGGGAGGTGAAGGCAAACAAATATATGTATAAATAAATAAAAAATATAAAAAGGCCATGGTGGCGAAGTAAATACAACACAGCAAGTAAAATAAAACTAAAAACACTGGAATGGTTGGTTTGCAGTGGAAGAAAGCGCAAAGTAGAGACAGAAATAAAGGACTGCCAGAGGCCCGGACAACAGACCCTCGATTTGACACACTGAACTCGATCAGAGAAGTAGTTGGTGAACCAGGCGAGGCAATCATAGAGAAACCAAGGCTGTCGAGTCTGCCGATGAGGATGTGGTGATTGACAGAGTCAAAAGCCTTGGCCAGGTCAATGAATACGGCTGCACAGTATTTTTTCCTATCGATGGCGGTTAAGATATCGTTTATGACCTTGAGCGTGGCTGAGTGCACCCATGACCAGCTCTGAAACCAGATTGCATAGCGGAGAAGGTATGGTGGGATTCGAAATGGTCGGTAATCTGTTTGTTGACTTGGCTTTCGAAGACCTTAGAAAGGCAGGGTAGGATAGATATAGGTCTGTAGCTGTTAGGGTCAAGAGTGTCCCCCCTTTGAAGAGGGGATAACCGCAGCTGCTTCCAATCTTTGGAATCTCAGACGACACGAAAGAGAGGTTGAAAGGCTAGTAATAGGGGTGGCAACAATTTCAGCAGATAGTTTTAGAAAGAAAGGGTCCAGATTATCTAGCCCGGCTGATTTGTAAGGTCCAGATTTTGCAGCTCTTTTAGAACATCAGCTGACTGTATTTGGAGGAAAGAGAAATGGGAAGGCTTGGCGTGAGTAGCAGAGGGGAGGGCAGTGCTGTTGTCCGGGTAGGGGTAGCCAGGTGGAAAGCATGGCCAGCCGTAGAAAAATGCTATTGAAATTCTCAATTATAGTGGATTTGTCGGTGGTGACAGTGTTCCTATCTTCAGAGCAGTTGGAAGCTGGGAGGAGGTGTTCTTATTCTCCATGGACTTTACGTGTCCCAGAACTTTTTTGAATTTGTGTTGCAGGAAGCAAATTTCTGCTTGAAAAAGCTAGCCTTGGCTTTCTAACTGCCTGTGTATACTGGTTTCTAGCTTCCCTGAAAAGTTGCATATCACGGGGGCTGTTCGATGCTAATGCAGAACGCCATAGGATGTTTTCTGTTGGTTAAGGGCAGTCAGGTCAGGAGAGAACCAAGGGCTATATCTGTTCCTGGTTCTAAATTTCTTGAATGGGGCATGCTTATTCAAGATGGTGAGGAAGGCTTTAAAAAAAATGTCCAGGCATCCTCTACTGACGGGATGAGATCAATATCCTTCCAGGATACCTCGGCCAGGTCGATTAGAAAGGCCTGCTCGCTGAAGTGTTTCAGGGAGCGTTTGACAGTGATGAGTGGAGGTCGTTTGACCGCTGACCCATACGGATGCAGGCAATGAGGCAGTGATCGCTGAGATCTTGGTTGAAAACAGCAGAGGTGTATTTGGAGGGCAAGTTTGTTAGGATGATATCTATGAGGGTACCCGTGTTTACGGAATTGGGGTTTACCTGGTAGGTTCATTGATAATTTGTGTGAGATTGAGGGCATCAAGCTTAGATGTAGGGTGGCTGGGTGTTAAGCATGTTAAAATTTAGGTCGCCTAGCAGCACGAGCTCTGAAGATAGATGGGGGCAATCAGTTCACATATAGTGTCCAGGCACAGCTGGGGGCAGAGGGTGGTCTATAGCAGGCGGCAACGGTGAGAGACTTGTTTTTTAGAGAGGTGGATTTTTAAAAGTAGAAGTTCAAATTGTTTGGGAACAACCTGGATAGTAAAACAGAACTCTGCAGGCAATCTTTGCAATAGATTGCAACACCGCCCCCTTTGGCCGTTCTATCTTGTCTGAAAATCTTGTAGTTGGGGATGAAAATGTCAGAATTTTTGGTGGTCTTTCTAAGCCAGGATTCAGACACGGCTAAAACATCCGGGTTGGCAGAGTGTGCTAAAGCAGTAACAAAACAAACTTAGGGAGGGAGGCTTCTAATGTTAACATGCATGAAGCCAAGGCTATTACGGTTACAGAAGTCTCAAAAGAGAGCGCCTGGGGAATAGGAGTGGAGCTAGGTACTGCAGGGCCTGGATTCACCTCTACATCACCAGAGGAACAGAGGAGGAGTAGGATAAGGGTACGCTAAAAGCTATGAGAATTGGTCGTCTAGAACTTCTAGAGCAGAGAGTAAAAGGAAGTTTCTGGGGGCGATAAAATAGCTTAAAGGAATAATGTACAGACAAAGGTATGGTAGGGTGTGATACAGTGGAGGTAAACCTAGGTATTGAGTGATGATGAGAGAGATATTGTCTCTAGAAACATCATGAAACCAGGG
>NC_036858.1:13976094-14101094 GCF_002910315.2 Salvelinus sp. IW2-2015
TAAAATATGGGGGGCAAAGGAGCCCAAAAATAAATAAATAAATACGAGTAAAGGTAGTTGTTTGGGCTAACATGTATAGATGGCTATTGTACAGTGCACCGCTAATCTATGAGCGTCTCTAGACTGAGGCCTGGTCGCTTAAAGCTACGTGATGTCATCGCATATGTGGGTGGTGGAACTGTGAGGTTGGATATGGTATAGTGGTCAGGGCTAGAGGCTCTACAGTGAAATAAGCCAATAAACACTAACCAGAACAGCAATGGACAAGGCATATTTACATTAAGGAGAGGCATGCTTAATCGAGTGATCAATAAGGGTCCAGTGAGTAGAGGTTGGTTGGGGTCACGGCGATCCAGACAGCTGGCCGGGTAGATGGCTATCGGTAGCAAGATAGCATAGTATGGAAGTCTATTTGTAGAAACCTCGTGCGTTTCCGTCGGTAGGTTAGTGGGGTTCCGTGTGGTAGAGGGGATCAATCCAAATTGGCAAAATAGATATAGTGACCCAAGAAAAAAAAAAAAAAATAATAATAATAATAATAATTGTCCGATATACTTATTCAGATAGCAGCCGATAAGACAGCTAACGGTTAGCGGGCCCCAGATGAGCGTTCAGGTAACGTCGGGACGGAGGTGCCAGTTGGATAACTCCCTCGGGCAGATAACGTCGGCAGTCAGTCGTGAAGGCCCGGTGGGGCTCCGTATCTGCAGCAACAACAAAACAACAAAAAAACGGGTCCGGATAGGTGACTGTAGCCCAGGAATGGCTGATGGAACTCCTCAGCTGGCTAGCTCCGGAATGATTTGAGTTTGCTCCGGGATCGACGTAAGCCAGTAGTCACACGGTTTGCAGCTAGCTAGCTGCAAATGTCCAGAGCCTGCGGCTGAAATCCGGGGAAACTGAGAGAAAAAAAGTATAGCTAATAGGCTGTGTGTTTGTAGATCGACTGAGGTGAATGAACCTAAAGCAGCCAAGGTGATAATGGCTGGGGTAATTTTTGCTTGTTTTTACTGTTCTCCAAATAGCATTTWAAAGTTTTTTTTAATTGTATAGAAACTCCCCTACCCCCTTCCGGACCTCACTAAAACCCTGGTTACGGCCCTGATGAGTACACTTAGGGAAAAAATGGGTGATCTAGCTATAAAATATCTATGGAGGAAAAATAAATCAGAAAAAGACTGAGGTGAAGAGCTGGAGCAAACAATGGTTATTCTGGCCTGGCAGGTTTCGATAACGCCCTTATCTCTGATGCGATCTTAAAGGGAGTCATTGTTGAAGGGCAGCATTTCCTCTGACTTGTTCGAGGACACATCGTTAGCACCGTGGCCTCATCCAGCACTGTGCAATTAACCCAGTCTCTCCGAGACTGTCCTTCCAAAACAAAATGGCCGCCCAATGGGATATGTTCAAGCAGCAGAGAGMTAGGTACCACTGCATTTAATCATGGCAAGGCGACTGGAAACATGACCGAATACAAACAGTGTAGTTATTCCCTCCGTAAGGCAATCAAACAAGRAAAGCGTCAGTATAGAGACAAAGCAGAGTCACAATTCAACGGCTCAAACACAAGACGTATGTGGCAGGGTGTACAGACAATCACGGATTACAAAAAAAGGAAACAGCCCCGTCGCCGACATCAACGTATTGCTACCAGACAAATTAAACAACTTCTTTACGCGCTTCTTTACGCGGTTTGAGTACAATACAGTGCCACTGACACGGCCCGCTACCAAAGACTGTGGGCTCTCCTTCTCCGTGGCCGACATAAGTAAAACATTTAAACGTGTTAACCCTTGCAAGGCTGCCGGCCCAGACGGCATCCCTAGCCGCGTCCTCAGAGCATGCGCAAACCAGCTGGCTGGTGTGTTTACGGACATATTCAATCAATCCCTATCCCAGTCTGCTGTCCCCACATGCTTCAAGATGGCCACCATTGTTCCTGTACCCAATAATGCAAAGGTAACTGAACTAAATGACTATCGCCCCAGCACTCACTTCTGTCATCATGAAGTGCTTTGAGAGACTAGTCAAGGATCATATCACCTCCACCCTACCTGATACCCTAGACCCACTCCAATTTGCTTACCGCCCCAATAGGTCCACAGACAACACAATCGCCATCACACTGCACACTGCCCTATCCCATCTGGACAAGAGGAATACCTATGTAAGAATTCTGGTCATTGACTACAGCTCAGCATTAAACACCATAGTACCCTCCAAACACATCATTAAGCTTGAGACCCTGGGTCTCGACACCGCCCTGTGCAACTGGGTCCTGGACTTCCTGACGGGCCGCCCCCAGGTGGTGAAGGTAGGAAACAACATCTCCACTCCGCTGATCCTCAACACTGGGGCACCACAAGGGTGCGTTCTCAGCCCTCTCATGTACTTTGCAGACGACACTACCGTGGTAGGCTTGATTACCAACAACAACGAGACAGCCTACAGGGAGGAGGTGAGGGCCCTCGGAGTGTGGTGTCAGGAAAATAACTTCTCACTCAATGTCAGCAAAACAAAAGAGATGACCGTGGACTTCAGGAAACCGCAAAGGGAGCACCCCCCTATCCACATCGACAGGACAGCAGTGGAGAAGGTGGAAAGTTACATATCACCGACAAACTGAAATGGTCCACGCACACAGACAGTGTGGTGAAGAAGGCGCAACAGCGCCTCTTCAACCTCAGCAGGCTGAAGAAATTTGGCTTGTCACCCGAAAACCCTCGCTAACTCATACAGGTGCACAATTGAGAGCATCCTGTCTGGCTGTATCACCGCCTGGTACGGTAACTGCACCGCCCACAATCGCAGGGCACTCCAGAGGGTGGTGCGGTCTGTACAACGCATCACCGGGGGCAAACTGCCTGCCCTCCAGGACACCTACAACACCCGATGTCACAGAAAGGCAAAAAAGATCACCAAGGAAATAACCACCCGAGCCACTACCAGTTCATCTCACTTCCATCCAGAAGGCGAGGTCAGTACAGGTGCATCAAAGCTGGGACAGAGAGATTCAAAAACAGCTTCCATCTCAAGGCCATCAGATTGTTAAACAGCCACCACTAGCACAGAGAGGCGGCTGCCTACCTACAGACTTGATATCATTGGCCACTTTAATAAATGGAACACTAGTCACTTTAATAATAACACTTTAAGAATGTTTGCATATCTCGCATTACTCATCTCATATGTGTATACTGTATCCTTCACTATATGTTCTTCACTATCTATTGCATATTAGCCACTCTGTCACTGCTCATCCATATATTTTATACTTATATATTCTCATCCCATTCCTTTACTAGATTGTGTGTATTAGGTTTTTGCTGTGGAATTTGGGGCATGCATCATAATTGTGTTCCTTACCGACTACAAGGGAAATCCAGGAATGGAGTGCCGTGTGATCGTCCCCTCGGTGTGTTTCCCCTTGACGATCCTTGTCATCGTCCTAAACCTCTGTCGCTCTGTAAAACATCTCCTGCAGCCTCTGGAGGTGTACCTGGCTGGCTTTGATGTCCAGACCTTTCTCCTGTACACCTCCGCTGTGACACTGTGGCCCGTCTTCAGCTTCCAGAACGACCTTCATCCTTCTATCTGCCAAAACTGACGTGTCAACCTGCTCCTTTACTTTGTGAACTTGATTTATTCCCTGTGTGGCTTAGTTCATTGTACTACTGGTGCATGATGACACCTACATACAGTACCAGTCCAAAGTTTGGGCCACACTTACTCATTCAAGGATTTTTCTTTATTTGTACTATTTTTTACATTGTAGAATAATAGTGAAGACATCACAACTATGAAATAACACATATGGCATCATGTAGTAACCACATAAAAGTGTTAAACAAATCAAAATCTATTTTATATTTGAGATTCTTCAAAGTTGTCACCATTTGTCTTGATGACAGCTTTGCATACTCTTGGCATTCTCTCAACCAGCTTGATGAGGTAGTCATCTGGAATGCATTTCAATTAACAGGTGTGCCTTGTTAAAAGTTAATTTGTGGAATTTCTTTCCTTCTTAATGCATTTGAGCAAATCTGTTGTGTTGTGTTGTGACATMGGTGGGCATTCTATGTTGTATGTCTAGGTTGTCTATTTCTGTGTTTGGCCTGGTGTGGTTCCCAATCAGAGGCAGCTGTCTATCGTTGTCTCTGATTGGGAGCTATACTTAGGTYGCCTGTTTTCCATTGTGTGTTGTGGGTGATTGTTTTCTGTTTAGTGTATGTTCARCTGGCAGAACTGTTTCATTTTCGTTTTTCCTCGTTGTTGTTTTGTGTAGTGGTCAGTTTTAATTAAATATGACGAACACTTACCACGCTGCATTTTGGTCCTCCTCTCCTTCCACCAACGAGAATCGTTACACCGTCAACCCGGAAAATTTCAAGAACTTAGACAGTTCGCAAAAACCATCAAGTGCTATGATGAAACTGGCTCTCATGAGGACCGCCACAGGAAAGGAAGACCCAGAGTTACCTCTGCTGCAGAGGATAAGTTCATTAGAGCTAACTGCACCTCAGATTGCAGCCCAAATAAATGCTTCAGAGTTCAAGTAACAGACATATCTAAACATCAACTGTTCAGAGGAGACTCCGTGAATCAGGCCTTCATGGTTGAATTGCATCAAAGAAACCACTACTAAAGGACATCAATAAGAAGAAGATACTTGCTTGGGCCAAGAAGCATGAGCAATGGACATTAGACCGGTGGAAATGTGTCCTTTGGTCTGATGAGTCCAAATATGAGATTTTTGGTTCCAACCGCCGTGTCTTTGTGCAACGCAGAGTAGGTGAACAGATGATCTCCACATATGTGGTTTCCATCATGAAGCATGGAGGAGGAGGTGTGATGGTGCTTTACTGGTGACACTGTCTGTGATTTATTTTGAATTCAAGGCACACTTAACCAGCATGGCTACCACAGCATTCTGCAGCAATACGCCATCCCATCTGGTTTGCGCTTAGTGGGACTATAATTWGTTTTTCAACAGGACAATGACCCAAAACACACCTCCAGAGCTATTTGACCAAGAAGGAGAGTGCTGGTGCTGCATCAGATGACCTGGCCTCCACAATCACCCGAGTCTCAACCCAATTGAGATGGGTTGGGATGAGTTGGACCGCAGAGTGAAGGAAAAGCAGCCAACAAGTGCTCAGCATATGTGGGAACTCCTTCAAGACTGTTGGAAAAGCATTCCTCCTGAAAGTGGTTGAGAGAATGCCAGGAGTGTAATCTTGGAAAGCTGCCATCAGGGCAAAGGGTGGCTACTTTTTTTTAGATTTTGATTTGGTTACTACATGATTCCATATGTGTTATTTCATAGATGTCTTCACTATTATTCTAAAATGTAGAAAATAGTAAACATAAAGAAAAACCCTTGAATGAATAGGTGTGTCCAAACTTTTGACTGGCACTATATATGTTGCACGTTCAGTACARCCTAGTCAATAAAAAATGTAATCTTACCAGATTCGTTTTTCTGTACTTTATTCAGTCTGTCTAACTAGCTTTTTTATTTAAAAAAACAACCCAAAAACGCACCGACTCATTGCGGCTCACAGGCCTTCACTGAAGATGCAATGCAATACGATAGCCACTCAAATAAAGGCTTTTTACATTTTCTCTCCACGAGAGAGTGCCTTGTATTTTTTGAAGTACAATGTTTTTACACAGCTGCAACTTAATTTGGTTGCTATAAGTTATAACTCGTTCTCCGATGAACACCTCTCCTTATTTTCATTCTTGATATCAAAGCAGCTCTCCCTCCTTTTTAAAATATTGAAATAAACCTTGCTTCATTTTGTCTTTGGAAACTTGAGAGAGTGTGCATTTGTCACAGATGTTTTCCATGCTTGAATTGAAAACGTTTAGCCAGTCTCTCTTTCAAAAACTTGAGAAACACTTCCTCTTAAAACTCACTGAAGTATACTGTCCGGTGTAGATACTGCACACCGTATTTCATGAATATCATGCAAAGCACATTGTGACCGGCTATCTACTAGGTAACAGATAAGAGGATAGCTCAGACGAAGCGCACTCTCTCCTCTACCATTACAGCTGTCTAGAAAGCCTGATAGAGGAGAAGAGGCATCATCACACACTCGGAGACAATGGACAAAATAAAAAAGTTCCTGTCCGAAGCCGTATTCACTCCTTCCTCTCTAATAAGTGGACGAGGGGCCCTGCACATGACTCAGATAGTGCTGGGCATCTTGACCTTCATTCTGGCCGCTGTTCAGGGCGAGACTCAACACACCTACTGGAACTATGCCATGTTCACCTGGGCCTTCTGCTCCATCATGACCCTCATCATCACCGTCATTGAGATGTTCAAACTCCACCTCCTCCTCAAGTTTTGTCTGGACTGGGACGACTTCACCACGGGAATGGCGATGTCCTCCGCTCTCATGACCGCGTCCGTCTTCGTCATGTACGCCAACTTCTACATCTGCAAAAAATGTTTGTACTCGATTGTGATCGCCTTCCTCGCCCTACTTTGTGGCGTGGCCTACATCTTAGAGGTCGTGAACGATAAGTTCATGGATAAGAAGAAGGGGAGCTACCTGGCCGCCCTGCCTGGCTTCTGGAAGGTTCTGGAGGCTTTCGTGAGCTGCATCATTTTTATCTCCCTCACGGGTTATGACGGGAAACCGGCACTGATCATGTGCATTGTGGCCTATGTCATTCCCTTCCCCATCATCCCTATTATCATCATCACCAACATCTTCACAAAAATTAAGAACTGTTTGCCATTTAATATAGACAGGTTTGTGTTTATATTTCTGGTCATCTCTGTGGTTCTCTATACCTTTGCTGCCATCATCTGGCCCATCTATACATTCAGAGGCAACCCTCGTCCCAGTGACTGTCCTGGAAGCTTCTGTATCTGGTCCATTCAGTTCATGGTGGCATTCATGACATACGTCAATCTGATCCTCTTTATAATGGACTTGGTGTTTACCCTGCTTGGGATGTGTGGCTTCAAACGCTCATAGCGGTAACTGATCTCTGTATCTGTTTTACTATACTATATAATCCATAGCTTTTCATTCATTATTTGTTGTTGCATTGAATAGTAATTTAACAAAAGCTGCTTGTTTCACTCATCTTTTTATTATTATTATTTTTTTATAATTATAGTTTAAGTAGAACAAATATAAACCCTGCAGTGACCTCTGAGGAATTTGTCATGGTGTTACACGTTAATGATGAAATGATCCACGTAGAACGTAAAGGGTATAGTTACAATGTCAATCACACATGGATATTTCCATGGCAACAAGGCATACATTTACATAAAAGTAGCCCGTGTAACAGCATTACATGGCCAACATTCACAACTACTGTATATGATAAAGGATTTTGAAGTACCACAACCACATTTCTTTTCATTACGTTAAATTCTTGTGTGTGAGTCGCAGCACTGGCCTACTGTCCTTTTACCACTTGCATTCTCGGGAACACTTCATTTAGATTGACGACAGACTATCTGTAGAATCTCTATCTACTAAACCTAGCCCTTATCCTAACGTCAACCCTTCCCCTAACCCTTGTTCTCAACCTAACCATAACCGTAGCAAGCAGTTGCTTAGCAACAGATAGTTTGTTGATAATATGACCATCCTTAGTCCGAATAGTCAATCTGTAGATACTCTATCTAAATGAAGTGTGACCGCATTCTCATTGGTCTATAACAGTAATAGTGCAGAACAGCTTCTCCATAGTCTACTGTATATCTACTTCTCCAGGGATTTGAATAACGATATTAGTGTCAAACGTACGTTAACCATTAACAGCAGACAGCCTGCCCACTTCTGTCTGTAATACTATAAGGGTTGCCTCCATCCGAGATTGTGAAACAGTTATGAAGGTGGAATAACTCAACGTAACTCAAGGGGAAGTGTTGTCACTCAAGTCTACAGCAAAAGTTGAGCTTGGAAAATCTTGGTTATCCTTAAAAAAACTACACAGGTGGAATAGAATTTTGGAATTGAAGTTTACCGTATTCAGGAGTTGGAGATGTGTAAACACTTCAAGAGTCTGCCCAACATCTTGCGGCTGCTGGAGATCATACTGTGTACGTTAGCCTTGGTCATCCCTATGTTCAGGGGTAGGATGGTGAACCCATATGGCATCTACTGCGAGTTCATCTGGGTCTTCTGTGTCATTGTGGCTGTGGTCCTACTGGTGTCCGAGATCATGCTATTGCACATTCTCCTGCCCAACTGGGACGACCTTGTTTGCGGTCTGACCATGCTGTGCACGCTCATGGTCGCCGCCGCCACGCTCATTTTCGCCATCGTCTTTGGCTGCCTGTCATGTTTCAGCAGTGTCTTCTGCATCATCTTCTCATTGGCCGCTACCGTGGTCTTCCTGGTGGACAGCGTCAAGAGAAAAATGAAATGTCCAAAGGGCTATCTATCAAACCTGAGGGGTATTCTGAGATTCACAGAGGCCGTCCTGGCTTGCATCATCCTCGCCGGCGCCACCAACTACTTCCTGGGTGTGGAAAGCGAATTCCGCCCACCCGCCATGTTCTGGTGCATTGTAGTCTATGTAGTCTGTCTTCCTGTGACCGTTCTCATCATACCRATCCATCTGTGCAGTCTACTTGAAAGCCTCATCTCCTGTATTGGGATGGATCTGTTGGAGCTGGTGTTTAACATAGTGGCTGTGGTGTTGTACCTGTCTGCCGTCATCCTCTGGCCTGTCTTCGGTTACAAGCACTACCGTGAGTACAATCCACCAAACTGTGACAACTGTCGCCATGACAACCTGGATGTGGTAACTGTGGGGACCATTGCCAATCTCATCCTCTACGTCGTGGACTTGGTTTTCACCATCTTGGCTCGACTGAAATCCTAACATCTTGCTAAGTTAAGAGGTAGGTCTACATTTTTTTTTATAACATATTGTCTGTTTGGTCTGTTTCCAGTAATCATCGACCTCAGCCTCTTTTCCTGTAAAACATATCTTGCAGCTTCTAGAGGTGTACCTGGGTGGCTTTGACATCCTGGCCGTGCTTCTGTACACCTCCGCCTGCGACCTTGTCTTCAGCTTCCAGAACGACTTTCCATCTGCCATAACTGCACATGGGACAATCTGGTGGTTGTAGCGTATGTCAATCTTTTACGTTGTAGATTTTATTTATTTATTCCCTGTGTTAATGGTTGTTCTTTTTCATAACATAATGGAACCTATGGCGCTTTATTTGAAAGCCCAGATGTACAGTACATCCTTGTCAATGAAACCCTTCATCCTCATTATAGTGGACCTGGGGAGAATCTCAATTGCATACTCCTCGCGTCCTCTTGCCGAGGACGAGGAGAGAGGACGCGAGGAGTATGCAAACAAGATCTTCCCCTGTTTTTTTACCCTGCTCTGGATGTTAGGCTTCAAACGCCCAGAGCTGACCTCTGGTGGTAACTGATCTCTCTTCGGTCTGTCTGTCTAATCCTGTACGGATCTCGCATCAATTCTTCATCAAGATATGCATAGGTGAAACATATGCCCATGTAGAACTGTCACGAGGTGGAAAAAGTTCGTTTGGATCTGGGTTAATCAGGAAGAGTGAAGTAGAGGCAGGCAACAGTTTCAACAAACAACATATTTAATAGGYCATGGCTTTCTGATGGTTACACCACACAATGTTCTGTTCCATAGTTTTTGTTTAGCCAATGCAAATAGATMAAAAGTTCAAAATGACATACAGATACCAGAAAGAAACGAACCAAACAGAAACGGGCACTGGAAGTGGTGCAGCCCAGGAGGCAGGTGCCCAGTTGCTTCAACTCAAAGACCTCTGTATGATCTCACCCAAACGGATGTGCTCTCTCGCTCAACCAACAAAGGGCTCCACCATGACTCCAGACGGCATGACTTCCTGTGGGTGGCCACCCCTTAAACGGGGGTTAAATAGAATTCAGAAGAACACTCACTTCACTTACTTAATCCCTCATCCAATTAAATGGCTGGGAGAGTTAATGAGTCAATCAGTCCCACKTGTGACATACCATTTATACATGTTAGCTATTTCCATGGCAACAGSGCCTTCATACTGTAAGTAATTCTATTTATATGGAATGCAACAGCATTACATGGCCAACCTATGCACAAGTACTGTATAATTTATTGGACTCACTCACGACTTCACCTGTTGGGATTAGTYCTCTTCTGATTGTTGGAGATGCCACCAAGACAAAGGAACTCTAGTCCACCGGCTATGGGCTTGCCCACGCAACAGTTCTGGACTGGTGTTCATGAGGTACTAACTAGAGAAAGTAGCACAATGTACAATCCCTTTCAGTCCAAGTTTATACTCTAAGACCCCTCTAAACTAAAACACCTATGTTATTACACTGGGGATTGAATACAAAGTGCCTTACTCTGTGCCCGAAAACTCAATCTGCAAACGGAAAAGTGATGATACCCACCCACAACACAGGAGTGGCACCTGCTCCCGGGGAAGACTGCTGACCTTGAATGACCCTCTTATAGACTAATCCACCACATTGAAAGTTCCTATTAAGATGGGTGGCATACTTTGACACTTTATCAACCCCTCCAGTCACCCTTGATACCTGCTGTCCTTTGATCTGTTCACAACCCCCTCCCCCTTTCATAATTTTTGTTATTATATCTGTATTATTGTGTGTTGTCTATGTGATTCTCATGTTTTTTCATTTTCTTTGTCTGTAGGCTAGGGCTTTTTCTTTTGTTATGTGTAGTGGCGTGTCTTATGATATTCCTTGTTTAAGGAAAAATCAAATAAAACATCTTATTTCAAACAAAGTGTGTGATACAAGTGCCAAAACCTCACGTCTCTTCATAACCTTATGTTCTTAATGTGTGATTGCAGTTGTGGCCCCCAGGGCCAATTTCAATTTAATTGGAAATTGGAAATGTAAAAACATTGTTTGTGTGAGGGCTACTTTTGTGCAGTTCCAGTGGCCTGACTGCCCGCAGAATCAAACTTTTTAGAATTTGAATCAAGTCTGCTGATTCATGGTGAGGACTAGATGTTATACAGTGATGAACCTAATTGATTTTTGGAACAAGTTAGGATAATCAACGTAACAGGTTAGGAGAAGTAGGTTAAAGGTCAGGACAATGGTTAGGTTTAAGGTTAGTTAAAAGTCAAACATTTTCCCCAAAATGTCACTTTCGTCCTAGCTGTAACCATCTAGCCACAACCGTGATTCACAGACAGCTTTCAGCAGAATTATAAATGTAAAACAAATGGATGCCCTCTGCAGTTTAGGAGAGAAGGGCTGCCCTAAYCAGTGCCAGTCTAAAACTGAAATACCTAATAAGTATTCTGCAGATGAGTACATCTCAGTGTGTTTGCTATAGGACAATATAGGGATATGATTCCCATAAGTCCTGGATTTTGTTCCAGCCTCTTGGCTTGTAATTTCGATAGAGTACTCTGTCCCCTGGAACGTTCAGCACCTCCCTGGAAGACCTATTGTAAGTCCTCTTGCGGCTATCTGCTACTTCACTTGCACTCTTCTGTGCCACTTCACAGGCKGTTTTCAGGCATTCATGGTGTGTCTGTATCCATTCATCCATCGATGAAACATCCAGATCATTAGGTCATTCCTCTAAGACAATGGGGAGTCTTACATCCCTCAGATACATTAAGTAGAAAGGGGGWAACCAGTTGCGGAGTGACGATGGCTATTGTAGGCTATAATCAGTTTCGGTAGGTATTTCGTCCACTGTCTCTTCTTCTCTGGTGGCAGAGCTCTCAGCATGTCATGGAATGCGTGATTGAATTGCTCACAACTCAGGGGAATTGCTTCACATTCCCCTGAGGCTGGTATGCGGGTGTCACGCTCTTCGCTAAACTATAGACTTTTCAGAAATCTGAAATCACATTTGACTCTAAATTTCTCCCTTGGTCCGAATGRAGCCTTGCACAACATCCAAAATATTGAATCCAATGTTTCACAATGGCATTGGCAGTAGTCGTTGCAGTTTGGTTTCATGTGGGCACCATGACTGTGAACTTTGTGAACATATCTGCAAGAACTAGAGCATTCTCATAGCCACCTGTCTTCCCAAGTAGTGTGTAGTCCATTGCAACAGCCTACAGAGGTGCAGAGAAATGAATGCATCGTAATGGAGTTTTGGTGTGTGGTAACACGTCTCTTGATAGAGCACTTCTTCTGCATTCCTCTGTCCAACGTTGCAAGTCTTTTGTCATTATAAGTCAATAGTAGCACCGGCACATGGAGTCTAACGTACACTTCCAACCGAAATGCCAAGCATGGTCATGTTTTGCACTGTATGTCTCCTGCTGAGGAACAGCTGCCAGAATTCACCATCACGAGGATCGCATACAATTCGATACAGGATGTTCTGGTGCAGTCTAAGTCTGTAAAAAAACATGAGCTGGCGCACACCCAGAATAATAGTTTGTGTGGAGGTGCTGACTAATGGCGGATAAACTATAAACTATCAAAATAAAGAAAGTCGCACACTTCATGTGTAATCTCCAAGCAATTTAAATATGGTATTTACCAACGTTTCGGCATCGCTGTGCCTTCCTCAGGGTAATGTCATGAATACTTGGAACAGGTTATGTAGACACACAGCAGTGCAATTAATGTAACCAATGACAGTAGTGAGGGGTGTGTCACAATGATTAAGTTAATTAAAATGTATTAGTGAAACTGTTAAAAAATTGTATATGGCATATTAAATATATTACACTATTGTTATCACATAGAAACATAATGGAATATTGCACATCATATTAGCATCAACATACATTATTGTTTCATTCAATTTCACATAATAACTTCGAATTTCATTTAATTTTTGTTTTATGTATTCTTTTGGTTCAACCTTAGTATATAATGAGCATCATCAACAGGGGGAACATATTAGGTGTACGATAATAAGCTGTAAAAATCATTTTTCAATTGATAAGACTTGTTCATAAGAAAGGCCTGAGATCAAAGTCAATATTCAGACCACTAGGGGTCAAAAGTCTTATAAATTGAACAATTATTTTTACAGCTTATTACTGTACACCTAATATGTTCCCCCTGTTGATGATGCTCATTATATATTAAGATTGAYCCAAAAGATTACATGGAACAAAAATGAAATGAAATACGAAATTATGTGAAATTGAATGAAACAATAATGTATGTTGATGCTAACATGATGTACAATATTCCATTATGTTTCTATATGATAACAATAGCGTAATATGTAAATCCAAGATGGCGTAGCAGTCAAACTTTTTTGTCCTTCGTCTTGTCGTGTCCCATGTATATATATTTTTATATATTTTTCTTCGCATATCTTTTTTTATATTTTTCTAAACCTCAACTTCAAAATACTCTCGTGCAACCCGCCTCACCCAATGTGGTGTGGATCTGCTTTTTTCTCAAGTATTTTTCTTTACCTCTGAATCGGAATCCCCCAACAGAAGCTAGCCAGCTAACTAGCTAGTAGTCAGCTAACCACTGCTAGCGGTCATCAGCTACCTTTAGCTCGGAGAGCTCTCGCCAGTTTGTACAACGCAATTCAAACCAGCGCATACTGGACCTATTTTCTCCCCATATCCCCGGATTCCTACCGCAAGCTCTGAACCTTRTRACCTGGATCATCGCAGCTAGCTAGCTGCAATCCGAGTGACTACTCCTGGCTAACGTCTCTGTCCCGAAGCAAGCACCAATTAGCCTGGAGCTAGCCCATGCTAGGCCCATCTCCCGGCTAGCTGAAGAGGTCCATCAGCCACTCCTGGGCTACAATAKCTATACCTGGACCCCTTTTACTGCCGGTACGAAGCCCAGRCGACCCTTCACGACTGGACTACCGARGTAWTCTGCCCGAGGGGGTTATTCAACTGGCCCCTCTGTCGCGACGTCCCCTGAATGCCCATCTGCTAYCRTGCTAGCTGTCTAGAGCATATCGGACTGTTAGCGGAATTTCTTGGGCCACTATACCTATTTTGCCAATTGGTCTGGACCCCTTTACCACACGGAACCGGACCCCTTTACCACACGGAACCCTACTAATCCATCACAACTGACGAGGAGGCTCCACACGAGGAGGCAATAAACAGACTTCCTCCGTCGCGACGTCCCTCTAAGGCCCTTCTGCTAGCTTGCTAGCCCTGGCCCGCTAGCTGTCTGAATCGCCGTGTCTCCAGCCAGCCTCACTACTCACTGGATACCTATGATCACTCGGCTACGCCGAGCATGCCTCTCCCTAATGTCAATATGCCTTGTCCATTGCTGTTCTGGTTAGTGATTGTCTTATTTCACTGTAGAGCCTCTAGCCCTGCTCAATATGCCTTAGCCAACCCTTTAATTCCACCCCCCACACACATGGTGACATCACCTGGGTTAAATMATGTTTCTAGAGACTATATCTCTCTCATCATCACTCAATGCCTAGGTTTACCTCRACTGAATTCACATCCTACCATACCTTTGTCTGTACATTATGCCTTGAATCAATTCTATCACGCCCAGCAACCTGCTCCTTTTACTCTCTGTTCCGAACGTACTAGATGATCAGTTCTTATAGCCTTTACCCGTATCCTTATTCTACTCCTCCTCTGTTCCTCTGGTGAGGTTAATCCGGGCTCTGCAGTGCCTCGCTCAACTCCTATTCCCCAAATGCTCTTATTTGTTAACTTCTGTATCCGTAAAAGCCTTGGTTTCATGCATGTTAACATTAGAAGCCTCCTCCCTAAGTTTGTTTTATTCACTGCTTTAGCACACTCTGCCAACCCGGATGTCCTAGCCGTGTCTGAATCCTGGCTTAGGAAGACRACCAAAACCCCTGAAATTTCCATCCCTAACTATAACATTTTCCMACATGATAGAACTGCCAAAGGAGGCGGTATTGCAATRTYCTAAAGAGATAGCCTGCAGAGTTCTGTCTTACTATCCAGGTCTGTACCCAAACCATTCAAACTTCTACTTTTAAAAATCCACCTTCCCAGAAACAAGTCTCTCACCGTTGCCGCTTGCTATAGACCACCCTCTGCCCCCAGCTGTGCCCTGGACACCATATGTGAATTGATTGCCCCCCATCTATCTTCAGAGCTCGTGCTGCTAGGTGACCTAAACTGGGACATGCTTAACACCCCGGCCATCCTACAATCTTAGCTTGATGCCCTCAATCTCACACAAAMTATCAATGAACCRACCAGGTACAACCCCAAATCCGTAAACACGGGCACKCTCATAGATATCATCCTAACCAACTTGCCCTCCAAATACACCTCTGCTGTTTTCAACCAAGAATTCAGTGATCACTGCCTCTTTGCCTGTATTCGTAATGGGTCTGCGGTCAAACGACCATCCCTCATCACTGTCAAACGCTCCCTAAAACACTTTAGTGCGCAGGCCTTTCTAATCGACCTGGCCCGGGTATCCTGGAAGGATATTGACCTCATCCCGTCAGTAGAGGATGCCTGGTTATTCTTTAAAAGTGCCTTCCTCACCATCTTAAATAAGCATGCRKCWTTCKKAAAWTMTWGAAKCAGGAACAGATATAGCCCTTGGTTCTCTCCAGACCTGACTGTCCTTGACCAGCACAAAAACATCCTGTGGCGTTCTGCATTAGAATCGAATAGCCCCCGTGATATGCAACTTTTCAGGGAAGTTAGGAACCAAMATACACAGACAGTTAGGAAAGCTAAGGCTAGCTTTTTCAAGCAGAAATTTMCATCCTGTAGCACAAACTAAAAAATGTTCTGGGACACTGTAAAGTCCATGGAGAATAAGAGCACCTCCTCCCAGCTGCCCACTGCACTGAGGCTAGGAAACACTGTCACCACCGATAAATCCACTATAATTGAGAATTTCAATAAGCATTTTTCTACAGCTGGCRATGCTTTCCACCTGGCTACCCCTACCCCGGTCAACAGCCCTGCACCCCCCACAGCAACTCGCCCAAGCRTCCCCCATTTCTCTTTTGTATCATCTGAGATTCCCAAAGATTGGAAAGCTGCCCCTCTTCAAAGGGGGAGACARTCTAGACCCAAACTGCTACAGTCCTATATCTATCCTACCCTGKCTTTCTAAGGTATTCGAAAGCCAAGATAACAAACAGATTACCGACCATTTCGAATCCCACCGTACCTTCTCCGCTATGCAATCTGGTTTCAGAGCTGGTCATCGGTGCAGCTCAGCCACACTCAAGGTCCTAAACGATATCATAACCGCCATCGATAAGAGACATTACTGTGCAGCCGTATTAATCGACCTGGCRAAGGCTTTCGACTCTGTCAATCACCACATTCTTATCGGCAGACTGAACAGCCTTGGTTTCTCAAATGATTGCCTCGCCTGGTTCACCAACTACTTCMCAGACAGAGTTCAGTGTGTCAAATCGGAGGGCCTGTTGTCCGGACCTCTGGCAGTCTCTATGGGGGTGCCACAGGGTTCAATTCTCGGGCCGACTCTCTTCTCTGTATAAATCAATGATGTCGCTCTTGCTGCTGGTGATTCTCTGATCCACCTCTATGCAGACGACACCATTCTGTATACCTCTGGCCCTTCTTTGGACACTGGGTTAACTAACCTCCAGACGAGTTTCAACGCCATACAACTCTCCTTCCGTGGCTTCCAACTGCTCTTAAATGCATGCTCTTCAACCGATTGGAGGGCCTGTTTTGGGAAAAGGAGCCATCCATCAAGCGTATTCTGTTGTTTTTTTTACACGTAACTTGAAACCAACAGCTAAAGGTAAATGAGAAGAGAAAGAAGTACAGAAACTTCTCAACCAATGGGACAGACTTACACTGCAAACTATCAAAATAAAGAAAGTCGCACACTCCATGTATAGTCTCCCAGCAAATTAATGGGTATTTACCAGGTAGGCTAGTTGAGAACAAGTTCTCATTTACAATTGCGACCTGGCCAAGATCAAGCAAAGCAGTTCGACACATACAACAACACAGAGTTACAAATGGAATAAACGAACATACAGTCAATAATACAGTAGAAAAGAAAAGTCTATATACAGTGTGTGCATCACTACTCTGGACYGTTCTGACTTAGAATATGTGGACAACTACAAATACCTAGGTGTCTGGTTAGACTGTAAACTCTCCTTCCAGACTCACATTAAGCTAGAATCGGCTTCCTATTTCMCAACAAAGCATCCTTCACTAATGCTGCCAAACAAGCTCAGCCAAGATAGCATGAGGTAAAAACATGGCACCATTTTCCCTCCTGCATCTCCACTTCAACCCTATTAATAATATAATTATTTTTAGCTTTATGAGCTTGTTCCACAACTGCCTCCACATCTATGGAAGCTTCCCCTTCCATAGATGCGGTAAAGAGGCCAATGGAACTCAATCGAAACAATGGAAATGCCATGGCAAAGRGTGAGGAAAAGATGCCATGGGGGAAAGATCCCGAATRTCCTCCWTGCCCCCCAGCWAAATMTGCCTACATTTAGGCTACTGTTGGTGCATATGTATTCACCCCCTTTGCTATGAATGAAGCCTCTAAATAAGATCTGGTGCAAKCAATTACTTTCAGAAGTCACACAATTAGTTAAATAAAGTCCACCTATGTGCAATCTAAGTGTCACATGATCTGTCACATGATCTCAGTGTATATATACACACCTGTTCTAAAAAGGCCCAAGAGTCTGCAACACCACCAAGCAAGAGGCACCATGAAGACCAAGGAGCTCTCCAAACAGGGTCAGGGACCAAGTTGTGGAGAAGTACAGATCAGGATTGGGTTATAAAAAAATATCTGAAACTTTGAACATCCCACGGAGCACCATTAAATCCATTATTAAAAAATGGAAAGAATATGGCACCACAACAAACCTGCCAAGAGAGGGCCGCCCACCAAAARCCATGGACCAGGCAAGGACGGCATTAATCAGAGAGGCAACAAAGAGACCAAAGATAACCCTGAAGGAGCTGCAAAGCTCCACAGCGGAGATTGGAATATCTGTCCATAGGACCATTTTAAGCCGTACACTCCACAGAGCTGGGCTTTTTGGAAGAGTGGCCAGAAAAAAGCCATTGCTTAAAGAAAAAATTAAGCAAACACATTTGGTGTTCACCAAAAGGCATGTGGAAGACTCCCCAAACATATGGAAGAAGGTACTCTGGTCAGATGAGATTAAAATGTAGCTTTTTGGCCATGAAGGAAAATTTCTGGCGCAAACCCAACACCTCTCATCACCCCGAGAACACTATGGTGGCAGCATCATGCTGTGGGGAAGTTTTTCATCAGCAGGGACTAGGAAACTGGTCAGAATTGAAGGAATGATGGATGGCACTAAATACAGGGAATTCTTGAGGGAAACCTGTTTGTATTCCAGAGAAGACTTCCAGAGAAGACAAACAGCAGCACAATGACCCTAAGCATACTGCTAAAGCAACACTTGAGTGGTTTAAGGGGAAACATTTAAATATCTTGGAATGGCCTAGTCAAAGCCCAGTCCTCAATCCAATTGAGAATCTGTGGTATGACTTAAAGATTGATGTACACCAGCAGAACCCYTCCAACTTGAAGGAGRTGGAGCAGTTRTGCCTTGAAYAATGTGCAAAAATCCCAGTGGCTYGATGTGCCAAGCTTATAGAGACATAACCCAAGASACTTGCAGCTGTAATTGCTGCATAAGGTGGCTCTACAAAGTATTGACTTTGGGAGGGGTGAACAGTTATGCACYCTCAAGTTCAGTTTTTTTGTCTTATTTCTTGTTTGTTTRACAATAAAAAMWATTTTGCATCTTCAAAGTGGTAGGCATGCTGCGTAAATCAAATGATACAAACCCCTCAAAAATCTATTTTAATTCCAGGTTGTAAGGCAACAAAATAGGAAAAATGCCAAGGGGGGTGAATACTTTCACAAGCCACTGTAGACCTACAGAAATAAATAAAATCATTCACAATAGGCTGCTACACCAGAAAACATGATTTGGCCACAGAGGATAATTAGCTTCTTAAAAAAAAAAAATGCATTGCCTACAGTTGGAAGGGCCAACAATTTGGGCAGATCGCTCAGTAAATACCAAGTAGATGATTGTTGAGTTGCAACTGTCAATMAAAAGTAGAGGCCCAGCCAGGCATATCACAATATTTAAAATACAATCACGGGAAAACATAGCCATTTGCTTTCCAAACTATTGCTGTAAAGACAAGACAATGAAAAGGACTCATCTGTCCAACAACACAGGGTTTTTAATGTATTCTGCTGTTATTTAGCCATCATCAAGACTATCCAATCTACTCATACCATTAGAAATAGTAGGCTCTTACATGTCTGCAAATGCGATGATATATGGAATACTWTATTACACAGGTGCATTTTTACGGTGAAAATGTGCTTCGCCCACCACTTCCACATCAGCTTCCACGCAGCCATGAAAAGGTATCTGTAATCCATTTGTAGCAGTGAAACTCACTCATCCAGCAGTGTGCCGTGGCTTTGAAGGTATGTTTTGAAGAATGTTTCAGATTCATCATACTTTCTTGTTGTGCAGCAAGTTTCTGCACTGCCGCACTCAGGGAGTCTAAGCTCAGAGGCTCTGTGGTGTTGGTAGTAGCACATGTTGCCACCATTCCTCTCATTTGACCTTTCAGCGGGGCAGTGGTGTAAAGTAGTAAAGTAAAAATACTTGAAAGTACTACATAAGTAGTTTTTTTGGGTAGCTGTACTTTACTATTTATAATTTTGACAACTTTTGCTTTCCTAAAGAAAATAATGTACTTTTTACTCAATACATTTTCCCTGACACCCAAAAGTACTCGTTATATTTGGAAAACTTAGCAGGACAGGAAAATGGTCCAATTCACAAACTTATCAAGAGAACATACCTGGTCATCCCACAGCCTCTGATATGGCGGACTCAACAAACATAAATAAAAACAAGAAAATTGGGCCGTCGGATTTGCTTAATATAAGCAATTTTAATTGTATTTTACTTTCGATACAGCATCAGTCAAAAGTTTGGACACACTTACTCATTCCAGGGTTTTTCTTTAATTTGACTATTTTCTACATTGTAGGATATTAGTGAAGACATCAAAACGATGAAATAACACGTATGGAATCATGTAGTAACCAAAAAAGTGTTATACAAATCAAAATATATTTTATATTTGAGATTCTTTAAAATAGTCACCCATTACCTTGATGACAGCTTTGCACACTCTTGGCATTCTCTCAACCAGCTTCATGAGGTATTCACCTGGAATGCATTTCAATTAACAGATGTGCCTTGTTATAAAGTTAATTTGTGGAATTTCTTTCCTTCTTAATGTATTTGAGCCAACCAGTTGTGTTGTGACAAGGTAGGGMAGGTGTACAGAAGATAGCTCTATATTATGGCAAGAACAGCTCAAATAAGCAAAGAGAAATGACAGTCCATCATTACTTTAAGACATGAAGGTCAGTCCATGCAGAACATTTCAAGAACTTTCAGTTTCTTCAAGTGCAGTCGCAAAAACCATCAAGTGCTATGATGAAAATGGCTCTCATAAGGACCGCCACAGGAAAGGAAGACCCAAAGTTACATCTGCTGCAGAGGGTAAGTTAATTAGAGTTAACTGCACCTCAGACTGCAGCCCATATAAATGCTTCACAGAGTTCAAGAAACAGACACATCTCAACATCAACTGTTCAGAGGAGACTGCGTGAATCAGGCCTTCATGGTCAAATTTCTGCAAAGAAACCATTACTAAAGGACACCAATAATAAGAAGAGACTTGCTTGGACCAAGAAACACGAGCAATGGACATTAGACCGGTGGAAATCTATCCTTTGTTCTGATGAGTCCAAATGTGCGATATCTGGTTCCATCCTCCGTGGTTTCATCTATTCACCTACTCTGAGACGCAGAGGCTGCTATGTGGCTGCTATGAAAGTGAACTGTGTGCGGGTTATCAGGGGTGTTTATTACACCGATTCTGTTGAAAAACGTTTCTTAAACGGAACCAAATGGAACAAAACAGGGATAAACATACCTGAATTTGTCCATTAGAAACTCATTTGCAACTGTTTGGACTAATGATTACGCCCTAGATCAGCTAGATGCTGGCAAGAGTGTGCAAGGCGGTATTGAATGTGTAACTGTCTATGTCCTTGATTACTACAAATCTTCTCTCGACCTGTCCACATACGTTGTAAACTTTCATTCATAGGTTAGGTTGTAGCAACCTTGAGATGGTTATTGGGAAAATGTTTGTATCATGTAGTAGCCTAAATCTATCGATGACACCATTGAGCTGGGTGAATCGAATATGAATCACAGTTATCCAACATGTTGCAATAGAAATAAGGCCATGCTCATTAAAAAAAAAGTTGTCCTCCCCAATGTTAAAACGGCACCGACCGCCACTGGTGCACGCTCATGGTCGCAGCCGCCACAGTCTTCTTCACCATCAAATTTGCTTGCCTGTCTTGCATCAGCAGTATCTTCTGCATCATCCTCTCAGGAAAAGTAAGTGTCTGGAGAGCCATCTGTCCCTTCTCAGGGGGGTCTTCCGCTTCAAAGAGGCCATCTTCGCTTGCATCCTCCTGGCCGACGCCACCAACTACTTCCTGGGTGTGCGGTGGGTCTTCCGCCCGCCTGCCTGCCATGGTGTGGTGCGTGGTGGTCTATGTAGTTTGGCACTGTGCTCCTCCCTGGCACTGTGCTCATCCTACTCATCCATCTGATCAAGCTACTTGAGTGCTTCATCTCCTGTATTGGAATGGAGCCGTTGGAGTTGGCGTTCAACATAGTGGCGGTGGTGTTGTACCTGTCTTCTGCCATCCTCTGGCCCGTCTTTGGTTACAGGCACTAGCCTAACTATAATCTGCCTAACTGTGACTATTGTCGCCATGACAACATGGTTACTGTGGGGACCATTGCCAATCTCAACTTCTACATTGTGGACTTGGTTTTTAGTGTTTTGGCTGAAGTCTGGTGTTTTGGCTGAAGTCTTACTAAGTTAACACTAACAGAGGAAACATTTTAATTGCTTAACAGTTTTTACGTTTTTGATTTTTAATAACTGATCTTGATTTGACACCTTTTGTGTTCATTTTAAATGAGTGACACCAATGCGATCAATATAAGAACAATATGGCCCTCCATATCAGGATGTGAAACCAAGAACCAACACAATAGTGATGAGCGTGTTTTGTTTTAAAAAACATCACTTTAATGGTAAAAGGCAATACAACTTCTTCACAAAAAGTATATTTCAAGAACAACAAACTTCAGAACAGAAATGTTCAAAAAGATGGAAAGAGCACATTACTTAACACTACTAATAAATACCTTCAAATAAATCAACATAATGCAAGAATATATGGCCTTGGCTTTTTTATGTCTTCAAATGTAAAATCCCCAAAGGTACACTTGATGTTATTGAGGTGTTTATGGATTAAAGAAATGATAGATGTAGGACCACACACAAATGTAGATTTTATGTAATTATTTCAGCAGTCTAACAGCTGATAGTATTTAAAATCAATAATGAACTAAGCGAATCGAAAACCTGTGGGCTGCTGTCCTCTTTTGCAATTAAACATGTTCCAGTATACCAGCAACTTGTCTTCACTAATTTTTGCATGTTGGTTCTGCTTTTTGATTATTATTATTTTTTTAATGATCACTGTGCCTGCAATTAGAAAAGCAACCTCTGATATCTCCTGTAAGCACTTTGTTGAACCACAGTAAGTGTAGCAGCATGCAAACTCATTTCATAGATAACATAGTACGTAGATGTACATAACTGTCACGTCCTTGTACATTGGCTCAGAAACACATGGCTCGCATAGAAAATGAGTGCAAATGCTACTGTCCAAAATCTATGCAAACAATCTATCGCCTGCCAACAAGACAAAAGGTTTTGTATGAGTACATTCAAATTGTGAGAGATAAACGTTCAATGTAATTCCACTTACCATGGATGAGCAATTCGATAGTCGATGCAAATACTTTAACGCACCTCRGCTCTTGYCTGAACTACTGTTATTGTTTTTCAATGAGGTATTGCACCTCTTTTTCTCACTTGGGGTCGATAAAAATGATCTCCGTGTCTTCTCCCTACACCTAACATCTTCTTTGTGTCTTGAATAACAATGTCCCGTTAGTGTTCGACTTTKATTCAATTCTCAATCGTCCTCTTGTTCTTCAAACTCCACCGTTTCCAGTAGGCCCTGGAAGCAAAAGTAATGGGAGTTGCAATATACAGGTGGTTTGTTAGGAGTGGCCTGGACCTGCTCTGGTTTCTGGGAGGCAAAAGGGTTGACTCCACTGCATTTTAAATCCATCTCCAACTCTGAGAGGATCTGCAAGGAGTAGGTCATCMCTGTCTTCCTGTGGGGATCAGGCAGGATCAACAATTACACACTCAATTCTTTGTAGTAGACAACAGTGAGCTCCAGCCACCCAAGTCATAAGATTGTTCTCTCTGCTACCGCACAGCTAGCAGTACCGATGTACCAAGTCTGGAATCAACAGGACCCAGAACAGCTTCTACCCCCAAGGCATAAGACTGCTAAATAATTAGTCCGGTTGCTATTTAACTAACTTAGCAGTCTTATGGCTTTGGGGGTAGAAGCTGTTCTGGGTCCTGTTGATTCCAGACTTGGTGCAGCTTATGTGATGAGTTATAAAAGTTAGTGCAAAAATAGTCATTGCAGATAGTTAAATAATTAACCAAATAGCTACCGGACTATCTGCATTGACTCTTTTTGCACTAACTTTTTTGACTCATCACATACACTGCTGCTACTGTTTATTATCTGTCACTTTATTCCTAGTTATATGTGCTTATCTACGTCAATTACCTTGTCGCTCTGCACATCGACTCGGTACTGGTACCCCTTGTATATAGCCAAGTTACTCATTGTGTATTTATTATTACTTGTTTTACTTTAATGTTATTTCTCTGTATTCTTTCTCTGCATTGTTGGGAAGGGCCCGTAAGTAAGTATTTCACTGGTTAGTCTACACCTGTTGTTTACAAAGCATGTGACGAATAAAATGTGTTTTGATTTGGTAAATACTGAGGATTCTGTTATGCTATGGAGGGTATTAGGATCAGGGTTATGTGGGGCTTACTCTAGTGCAGTAAATAGGGAGGGGATCTCGTAGTCCCTGAGGAGCAGCAGTGTTGGTAGCCAGCCCTGATCGAGGCCTTGACTGGCATCAAACCCTGTAGGAGACAGAGGAAGTCAAACAGAGCTTAGCTCAGACAAGAACAACTCAACCAGCAAAGCTTTAACCTCAAAACCAACAAGTTTAMAACCAGGCAACATCCTCATCTGTTTCTTTCCCATTTGTTTTATCATGAGATAACTGGAGTTTTAGGAAACACAAACMTTGTCAATTCTATTTCTTTGAAAAGCTGGAAATTGCACAACGGCAGAGCTTCTCACCTGGGTGAAATCCAACCACCAGATCTGGCTTAGCTGCTTTCTCTGTCTCCACAAGCTCCTCATAGAACTGGTGGTAGAGGCCCTTGTAGGCACTGATATAGGTCTTCGTCTTGGGACCAAAGTTAGTCAGTGGGGGCCGCATGATTGGCCCGTCCACCACCTCTGGCCCCACCATCACCACCTCCAGACCCTTGTGTCCAGGGAACATTCGGTCCAGTTCATCATAGTCTGTCAGTCGGGCTCCCAGGGTCTCATTGTCAGAAACCCCTATAAAGTGGATGGTGAGGGGTTTGGAATACGGGTTTAAGCCAAACAGTCTAAACCCTAGGGCAATAGTCATCGGTCGGGAGAAGAACTCGCTCGATACCCGCCAAATCGACTTTCTCAGGTCATCGTCCTCTGGCTTGGGCCTGCCGGCGTTGGTCCAAAGGTCTGTCATATTAGTGCCCGACAAGATGGCGTCCAGACGGGGGTTGAGGTCCCCTTGCATGGCAAGCCAGTCATCCCAGCCCTTCACCTCCCCTTGAGGCCGGGTCCACTTCCCTGTAGAGAATGGGAGGTCTCCTGATTGGATAAGAGGAAGGGGGAGTATGAAAAATCAGTCTGGGCTATCCAGAAGTTGGTGCTATCCTCCGGGTGTTGTCTCTTTTTATTTATTTGAATACACTGTTCAGAGAATAACTGTCATAAAAAAACTAAAAGGAAATGGTCCTAGAATCAAACCCTGTAGAACACCTTTTGAATTCATCATGACAAATAACAGAGGACGATGGCTCTTCCTAGTGTCGAGGTCAGGACCCTCAGTGCACGTTGTWAATCTAAGCCACAGCAATCATGCAGCAATTGGCCCAATGTCATGGCTCGTTCCTCTTTTATCTGCCTTCTCTTACCTTTGAACACGAGCCATTCCACCAGTCGGTCAATGGCTACTAGACGCAACTCCGAGCAGACCTTCTTGTGCTGAGGCCAATCAGCCTTCTGGCACTCTTTACTGCAGTAGTAGACATTCAGACACCTGTGATAGTCAGGAGGAGGACGAGGGAGAGGATGGAAGGGGAAGGAAAGAACCTGTGAGGACAGTGCACCTACTTCCAACCAGATAACTCTTTTGGATCATGTAACCGGTACAATACATAATGGAGTGCAAGTTTCATGTTCAAGTACATTTTTTATTCCGTGTTTCTCATAATTACCTCACACAGCGTTTGAGCGTTTGTGCATCTGCAACCTGACCAGGCTGCTTTCTGCAACTGGCGCAGAATGTGAACGATTCCTCCATCTTCTGAAACATCTCTTTCTGAGACTTGAAGGCCATGGCTTTGGCCTTACCCCCTGGTGCTGGGGCACTAAAGAGTGGTCGATGTAGACAATAATTKTTTTTAATTTAAAAACATCATCCTCTTCAATAATGCTGTTGTACCACATTCTGCAATGCCATTGCCAATAAAGCTTTTTTGAATTCAAACTTGACAGGGACAATAAAAAGTAGGCCTTCGTGTCTAACACACTTCAACGGCAAGATAGTTTGTAAAATGTGTGTAAAAAATGTTTTTACAATGAGAACCACAGAAATGCATGCAATAGAAACACAACACCCTATGCTCAATGAGGGGATTTCTATAATAAGGTGAGTGTGTGGGTGGCCGGTGGGGTTGGTCATGGAGGGGTTAAAAAGGAATCCCACATCACACAAACATTTATGTTGATACATGAAAGGCAAATGTATTAGCCAGGGATCAGACCCCAACTCACATCCAATCGGGCCAAATCATGACCTGTCTTGCAGCTATTTTTTCGTTGGTGTGCTACCCAATCATAAGGACCACTACTGACCAATGTGAAGCACATGTCCATTATTTTTAGAATGGAGTATTTGGCCTGCCATATATGGAGAGGGTTGAGGGAGAGGGCAGGGTGGGGGGGTTCGAGAACATGGCACATGAAACACACATTGCAATATTATTATAATAAAGGCTTGAATTATCAGTATAAAAAAATTAGGTTGTGTTCGATACGTTGCGTTGTTGGACCCAGATCCAGATAATAATGTTTTTAAAGCCTGCACAGAATAGAATGACAAATTCCTTTAGTAGAGGAAATACTACCTAGAAATTGAACATCATATTGACTGTGACAATAGAGTTATGAGACACATAAAACCATCATGGCCTTGACCACATCTGAATGTAGGCCTATGCTCCTATTCTCTTCCCTCAGTAACTCCTCAGTGCATATTTGATTGCCATAGCGTGTCCAGTCCCACAATAGACATTGTAAAACACARGGGGACATTCAGTGTCTACATTGTGGCATAACACGAGGCAGGGGAGAGACCATGCACACYTTAGCCTACCTGGTAATTCTCAATCAATAAAGCCGCTTGCTTACCTCTTGTTATCTGTCATTGGAACTCTTGAAGTAACGCACGTTGCTGAATGAGTCCTCTCGCGGAGCTTGCTTGATTCGCAGCGGTGGCTGCGCCAGCCACTTATACCACCTGTGCTCCCCCTTCCAGAACTGTCTGAAATCTCTAGAGCCTTCCCGTCTCTTCAGGTGGTCTCACTTCTTTCATATAAACTTTCTCTAAACTCATTCCACTGGTAGGCCAATATATATATATATATATATATATTTTTTACGAGTTGTAATAAATAGAAAATATTGGAGGGTATTCCTACCTGCCTACAGTGGGCTATGCTAAAGGCTGTATACTGTTCAGTAGTAGGCTGTTGTAATATAGATTTTCATAAGCTTTGAAGAATCTCCAGTTTAGATTCAATATACTGTGTGTGTGTGTATATATATATATATATATATAGGCCTAAATAAATACACTGAACAAAAATAAAAATGCAACATGTTAAGTGTCCCATGTTTTATGAGCTGAAATAAAAGTACCCAGAAATGTTCCATACGCACAAAAAGCGTATTTCTCTCAAATGTTGTGCACAAATTTGTTTACATTCCTGTTAGTGAGCATTTCTCATTTGCCAAGATAATCCATCCACCTGACAGGTGTGGCATACCAAGAAGCTGATTAAACTGCATTATCATTAGACAGGTGCACCTCGTGCTGGGGACAATAAAAGGCCACTCTAAAATGTGCAGTTTTGTCCCACATGTCTCAAGTTTTGAGGGAGAATGAAATTGGCATGCTGACTGCAGGAATGTCCACCAGAACTGTTGCCAGAGAATTGAATGTTCATTTCTCTACCATAAGCCGCCTCCAACCTCGTTTTAAAGAATTTGGCGGTACGTCCAACCGGCCTCACAACCGCAGACCACGTGTATGGCGTCGTGTGCACGAGTGGTTTGCTGATGTCAACATTGTGAACAGAGTGACCCATGATGGCGGTGGTGTCATGTTATGGGCAGGCATAAGCTACGGACAACAAACCCAATTGGATTTTATCGATGGCAATTTGAATGCACAAAAATACAGTGACYAGATCCTAAGGCCCATTTTGAGGCCCATTTTTGTTAAGGTATCTGTGACCAACAGATTKATATCTGTATTCCCAGTTATGTGAAATCCATAGATTAGGGCCTAATGAATTCACTTAAATTGACTGATTTCCTCATATGAACTGTAACTCAGTAAAATCAATGACATTGTTGCATGTTCTATTTGGATTGTTGTTCAGTATACCTAGGCCTAAATACCTGAATGTGTATGCTTATATATCAGCCTATCAGGCTTCTAAAATTGCACTTTTATCACAGATAGGGCATTTGATTGTATTCAGGAGTGCATTTACGATTTTAATCCACTAGATGGAGATCTATTCAAGACTGGCGCATAAGCATCTATTGATATGGTTTGGATTGAGTCAATGGGATGGAATGGATTGCACTCGGTTTCGACACCAAATGATTCATAATTCAACTTAACATATTGATGGACAATTTTCACACTTCTGYAACGTCCACTTATTTGTGTAAGAGGAGACTTACATTTCRCCCACTAACTTTAAACATCAGCTATCTGAGCAGCTAACCGATCGRTGCAGCTGTACGTAGTCCATCTGTAAATAGCCCACCCAATCTACCTACCTCATCCCCATATTGTTTTTACTTACTTTGCTGCTCTTTTGCACACCAGTATCACTACTTACACACCATCGTCTGCTCATCATCATCTGCTCATCTATCACTCCAGTGTTAATCTGCTAAATTGTAATTACTTCGCTACTATGGCCTATTTATTGCCATACCTCCTCACGCCATTTGCACACACTGTATATAGACTTTCTTTTTTTTCTATTGTGTTATTGACTGTACYCTTGTTTATTCCATGTGTAACTCTGTGTTGTTGTTTCTGTCYCACTGCTTTGCTTTATCTRGGCCAGGTCGCAGTTGTAAATGAGAACTTGTTCTCAACTAGCTTACCTGGTTAAATAAAGGTGAAATAAAATAAAATAAATAACATATTGTTATTGTATTTATTAACCAAATTACTTTTCAGTTTCACTATTCAGCTGGTAGGCCTGCATGCAATTGTGTGCACACATAACATGTAGGCTTAAGCAAACTAAGTGAATGATTCACAGGCAGCATAAATGTATATAGCTTCATCATACACAAGAAATACAAAGGAGAGCAACACCATAATGCATTATTCTTATGCATATAAGCAACACTAAAAGCATCCATTTGAACAATATAGGATGCTAATGTGGCAAACCCTAGACTAGAGGCTATTCATTTTATACTTTTTAAAKCTTCCAATAAGTTCTAGAATTGTCCGGTTGCTCAAGCTCTTCTTGCTCCAGTAGGCCCTGAAAATAGAGGAAGTGGGAGTTGCAGTATGAAGGTGGTTTGTTGGGACAGGCCTGGACCTGCTCTGGCTTCTGGGATGAAAAGGGGTTGGGGCCACTGCCCTTGATATGCATTTCCAACTCRGACAGAATTTGCAGGGAATAGTTCAGTTCCATCTCACTGTGGACAGACAGAAACACACATATGATATCTCAACCCTATTTAAGTCAACAACAATCCTAGCTTTGGGCAAAGCCTTGCCAGTTGACCTGACCAGTTACAACCCAGTTATAACTTACCCCCCCCTGAACGCCACTTCTGAACACCACTGTCTTAAAGCATAGAGGTGAGGTGACTTACTTGAACATGGTGAAGAATGAGGGGATGTTGAAGTCTCTGAGGAGGAGGAGGCTGGGCAGCCAGCCTTCTCCCAGACCCTGTGTGGCATGAAACCCTTGGACACAAAGAGAAAGACACACACGAATGAATCTCCTTAAGTACAACGCATCACCGGGGGCAAACTACCTGCCCTCCAGGACACCTACACCACCCGATGTCACAGGAAGGCCATAAAGATCATCAAGGACAACAACCACCCGAGCCACTGCCTGTTCACCCCGCTATCATCCAGAAGGCGAGGTCAGTACAGGTGCATCAAAGCAGGGACCGAGAGACTGAAAAACAGCTTCTTTCTCAAGGCCATCAGACTGTTAAACAGCCACCACTAGCATTTAGTGGCTGCTGCCAACATACTGACTCAACTCCAGCCACTTTAATAATGGGAATTGATGGAAATGTATGGAAAAATGTATCACTAGCCACTTTAAACAATGCCACTTAATATAATGTTTACATACCCTACATTACTCATCTCATATGTATATGTATATACTGTACTCTATATCATCTACTGCATCTTGCCATCTTTATGTAATACATGTATCACTAGCCACTTTTAACTATGCCACTTTATGTTCATATACCCTACATTACTCATCTCATATGTATATACTGTACTCTATACCATCTACTGCATCTTGCCTATNACTCTATACCATCTACTGCATCTTGCCTATGCCGTTCTGTACCATCACTCATTCATATATCTTTATGTACATATTCTTTATCCCTTTACACTTGTGTGTATAAGGTAGTAGTTGTGGAKTTGTTAGGTTAGATTACTCGTTGGTTATTAKTGCATTGTCGGAACTAGAAGCACAAGCATTTCGCTACACTCGCATTAACATCTGCTAACCATGTGTATGTGACAAATAACATTTGATTTGAAGTAAGGACAATACATTGAATGAGTCTCAACTTGAATCTGAAAAAAAGAGAATACAATCTAATCGTGTTGTGCATACACTGTTTTGCACACAGAAAGCGTCCATACCTCATTCAAAATATGGATATAGAGAGGGCACATTAAAGAAGCTACGGTATTGCATACAGGAACGTCAGCAACAATCGAGTGCATGTTCAGAAAAGGCGTCCCGAGGGAGCTTATTACAGGGACAGTGTAAAGCCTCTAARGTTGACTCATCTAGGGTATCAAATGAAACACGATCTTATGCCCCGCCGTGCCTCGTGAGAGAACACACACCTAAGAAGGAGAGGATTTGTGGGTGAATAATGCATGTTATGAAATGTACACCCAAGGTTACAATTTAAATGGCGCTAAAACATTTAACACGGGCTAAGCAGCGTTTATCCCTCTAGGAGATAAGGTGACAGAGAGACACCACATCATGACTGTTAATGGTCGCAATTACCACCGGCTACAGGGCCGGGCGCCATTTTGAATGTGGGACAAAGATTCTAAATATACCATAATTATGACTATTATCTGGATTCGTTATACTTCTGCTATGAGGGTAGTTTAACATTGTAAGGAGGAGAAAAGGCAGTGTAATATGGCTTTCAAAAAGTTGGACTTGCATGTGTTTTATTTGGGTTTTATATGGCGTCTCTGCTTCAGGCTCTATCTRTGCTGTGAAGATGTCACCAATTACTCCTCCATCAGCTGTCTTTGATGAGTTTCCAGTTGGAGAGTCAAACATTTTTGTCATGTAACCATTCTGGATTGTTTGAAACATTGTAGAGATTAGCCAGTTTCAACCAGAGGAGATACTAGTCTGTATCAGTAAGTCAAGTTACTGTTAAAAGAGTAACAGATAAAATAAGTGCATGTTTTGAAGTTGGATGCGTCACTGTTGTCAATGCACTGTAAACAGCTTTGCTTGGACCACCTTTACATGTGGCATTAGAATGAAAACACTTTATTACCTCCACCCTCTAAGTAGTTCTCAGCTTTCATTAGTATCTACAGAGACGGGGCTTGACTATGGGATAGGGTTGCCTGGGTTTGGATGGGAAAAGGACACTGCCAGGGGTGTTAACGGTTTAAAAAATATATATATATATTTAACCTTTTTGACAGTTAAGAACAAATTCTTATTTACAATGATGGCCTACCGGGGAACAGTGGGTTAACTGCCTTGTTCAGGGGCAGAACGACAGAGWTTTACCTTGTCAGCTCGGGGATTCGATCCAGCAACCTTTTGGTTACTGGCCCAACGCTCTAACCACTAGGCTACCTGCCACCCCAAGTTGGGGGCTGCCTGTTAAGTAAACTCCAGAGTCCAGCAATCAGGTGCCAGGTCCGGCCCAGCTGTCGCCATGAATCACCAAGACGCCCAGTAAAAGTCTGGCCTAAACACATCTTTCTAATTTYGTGAGTAACTCTCCTCCTCCCCCATCATCCTGGTTCTGAAGCAGACTATTTCCCTCTCAAAGACAGCTGACCACTTTTATTTGACTCTGGTTAATATCTCAGGACAGACTGTTACCAGATGGCCAGGACACACGCGAGATTTGGTTCTGGATGACGAGATTAGACCCTTAAAATAGCTTGAAGTGGCAAATCTGGCAATAACACGTTTCAAACAAAAACAGACTCCTCAGAACTCTGAAGAGGGCATTCAACTCATTATGCCAACTACCATTCTTTCAACCCTAACCCTCTTTTAATTTGGACTGAATTTAAAACAAGGAAATGTTTACCTGGATGGAATCCAACCACCAGATCTGGCTTAGCTGCTTTCTCTGTCTCCACAAGCTCCTCATAGAACTGGTGGTAGAGGCCCTTGTAGGCACTGATGAAGGTCTTCGTCTTGGGGCCAAAATTCGTCAGAGGGGGCCGCATGATTGGCCCGTCCACCACCTCTGGCCCCACCATGARCACCTCCAGACCCTTGTGTCCAGGAAACATTTTGTCCAGTTCATCAAAGTCTGTCAATCGGGCTCCCATCGTCTCATTTAGGCCAGCCCCTGCTAGATGGATGGTGAGTGGTTTGAAGTAAGGATCTAGGCCAAAGAGTATTATCGCCATGCCAACAGAAAGGGCCCGAGACAGGAACTCGCTCTCAACTCGCCATACAGACTCTCTCAGGTCAGCATCTTCTGGTTGTGGCCTAGAGACATTTTTCCAAAGCGCTCCCATATTTGTGCTAGACAAGATGGCGTCTAAACGGGGGGTTAGGTCGCCTTGCATGGCAAGCCAGTTGTCCCAGCCCTTCACCTCTGCTGCTGGCAGGGACCACTTCTCTGTGGTGAATGGGAGATCTCCTGATTGGGTGYCAAAGAGAAGTAGTATGAAATATGGATCCTTGATGACTGTTTGTCTTATTTAGTAGTACAGAAAACCTAGTTATACTCTGGAAGATCATACAAAACAATTATGAAAAAATATAAAAAATAATGGTCCTAATATGGAACCTTGTTGTACACCATTTAAAAGTTGCAGACACTGTGAACTAGGATTTTTTTGTATTTCAATATTGTATTGCAATGAACTGATATATGCATTTGTTGCACTTCGAAAAAGCTGAGTGTGTGGGATTATAAATACAAAAGAAATGGTCAAGCAATGTGTTACAAGATCACCTCTCTCCCACACCTTTCTACACCTCACCTGTGAACATAAGCCACTCCACCAGCCGATCAACTGCCACTAGACGCAGCATCTTACAGAACATCTTATGCTGGGGCCAGTCCTTCTTCTGACACTCCTTTGTGCAGTAGTATACATTCAGACACCTGCGTGTGTGAGAAAAGAGGAAAGTAGGGCAAAGAGGAGGATGACAWTTATGTTGAACATGCACATAGAGTGCGTCTTTGGAATCACATCGCAGGCTTGCTTCTTGTGAGATTAGTGGCCAATTTGTCTTGGTATATCAATAGTAGCCATATCACATTGGTGTGTAGAGTCATGCCACGGCCAGGTTCAAACTCTGACCTTAGCTATCAACAGAGGCATTTTGACACATTTAAGACTGTTGGAGTCTGTCCTGTTTTCAAGAGCAGCCGGTATTAAATAGCTGCGGTAAAGGACAGAATCTAGGTGGAAATTTACTGCTGATTATACGACCACGGGTCTTGTGCCTGGCCGCATGGTTTAGGTGGTAGAGATAATGCTGTCGGCGGGGTGGCTGCCTGGCTACTCTCTGAAATCATAATACCATAACCCAGCATCCACCACTTTAAGCCCCAGACCTGGTTACATTTAGATTTACATGTATTCAATTATCAGTCGCCCTTGTCCAGAGCCCCTTTCACATTTCCTCAGTGCTGATGASGTGATCCAGACTGGACAAAGTAGCTTATCCACTTTCTGGGCAGCGAGTCTCTGAATTAACAGTAGTGAAGTGTTTTCAAACTATTGTCTAGTGCAGAGGTTACAAAACTTTCCTTTAGTCTGAACTATACCTAAAGCTATTGACATTAATTTGTGAAATACCAAATTCTGACGAAAGCGTTTTTTCCAGTCATAAGCCACAACCCACCAGTGAAGAAGTTTTCCCAAGGGTTTATAGGTGATAATCCTATATMCCAAAGACCCTGCCACCCATAGTCAACATTGCAACAATGTCAACAGCTCTGTCTTGTGTCCCCAGGAATCGCTTGTACTTTCCTCCTGAGCTTCAAAAATGCACACCTTGCGCAATCAAATGCTCAAAGTGTTTGAAAGAAACCAAATGTTATTTGAACCCASGTTTGATGTGTCTATACTGTTTGTGTATTAACTTTGAACAAGTCACAGCTATGAAGCTTTCTGGCTGGAACGGAACTGAATGACGAAAGTCTGTCACGGAGAAGTTTGTTTTTGTAGCTAGAAATTGCTCACCACTACAGTCAATAATACTCTTATATTAAAATATGACAGCGTTGACATGTCATTAGAAACTGCAGGTTTCTTCTCCAACTGGACAAAGTCATAGAGTTGCRGAGAGAGTCAGAACCCCTGGCTAAATGTTCCCTTGGCTAGGACCCAGAGAGTCTGCCGTTCTGTCTGCACCTAACTGTCCTATCATCATGTTGTTGAAGAAATGAGCTGCACATGAATGRGTGGTGTGGACGGCACTGGTCAACCTGCTTATCACATGACAGCTATTGGGGAATAGATCAAAATACCTTTCCCTTCTGRGTTGTGACATTGCTGACCATAGAATGATGTCATGTTGTAGAGAGTGCATCGAGGGGTTGGCAGGCAAATGTCAAAGTTTTCAAAGTTTCGCTTTTTTGATAAGCAAATAGTTAGAAACCTTCTATATACATTGAGTGTACAAAACATTTGGAACACCTTCTTAATATTAAGTTGCACCTCTTTTTGTGTGGTGCCAGGACAACAACCTCTCCCTCAACGTGATCAAGACAAAGGAGATGATTGTGGACTACAGGAAAAGGAGGACCGWGCACGCCCCCGCGTTCTCATCGACGGGGCTGTAGTTGAGAGTTTCAAGTTCCTAGGTGTCCACATCACCAACAAACTAACATGCCCAAGACAGCAGTGAAGAGGGCCCGACAAAACCTATTCCCCCTCAGGAGACTCTATACCAAGCGMTGTCAGAGGAAGGCCCTAAAAATTGTCAAAGAATCCAGCCACCCAAGTCATAGACMGTTCTCTCTGCTACCGCACGGCAAGCGGTACCGGAGCTCCAAGTCTAGGTCCAAGAGGCTTCTAAACAGCTTCTACCCCCAAGCCATAAGACTCCTGAACATCTAATCAAATGGCTACCCAGACTATTGCATTGCTGCTCCCCCCTTTTACGCTGCTGCTACTCTCTGTTTATTATCTATGCATAGTCACTTTAATAACTCTACCTACATGTACATATTACCTCAATTACCTCGATTAACCGGTGCCCCCACACATTAACTCTGTACCGTATATATATACCCTGTATATAGCCTCGCTATTGTTATTTTACTGCTGCTCTTTAATTATTTGTTACTTTAATTTCTTATTTTTGTAGGTATTTTTCTTAAAACTGCATTGTTGGTTAAGGGCTTGTAAGTAACCATTTCACCTGTTGTATTTGGAGCATGTGACAAATAACATTTGATTTGGCCCTTAGAACAGCCTCAATTCGTTGGGGCACGYACTACAAGGTGTCGAAAGCATTCCACAGGGATGCTGGCCCATTTTGACTCCAATGCTTCCCACAGTTGTGTGAAGTTGGCTGGATGTCCTTTAGGTGGTGGACCATTCTTTATACACACGGGAAACTGTTGAGCGTGAAAAACCCAGTAGCGTTGCAGTTCTTGACACACTCAAACCGGTGCGCCTGGCACCTACTACCATACCACGTTCAAAGGAACTTCCTYTAAATCTTTTGTCTTTCCCATTCTCCCTCTGAATGTCTCAATTGTCTCAAGGCTTAGAAATCCTTCTTTAACCTGTCTCCTTCCCTTCATCCACACTGATTGAAGTGTATTTAACAGGTGACATCAATTAGGGATCATAGCTTTCACCTGGATTCACCTGGCCAGTCTGTCATGGATAGAAAGGGAAAAGGAAAGGGGGATACCTAGTCAGTTGTACAACTGAATGRGTCTTCRGCATCAGAGTGGTGCGGAGGGCTGCCTTATTCGACATCCACAAGAGCAGGTGTTCCTAATGTTTRGTACACTCACTGTTGACAAGTCCTTCATAAGCAATGAAACTATACAAGTAAACATTTATCAACTTTAATAACTATCATGAAATGGGTTTATGTTATGGTGAATGTTGGCACTAACCCTACTTTGTGGTCACATTTCATTCATTGACCTGCAASTCCTCAATGTTTTGACTCACTTCACACAACGCTTGAGTGTCTGGCCCTCTGACAGGTGCTCTGGAAGCTTGTTGCAGCTGGCACAGAATTTAAACGTCTCCTCCATTTTCTGGAACATCTCCTTGTAGTTACGGAACGCCCCTCCCTTAGTCTTTCCTTCAATAGCTGCCCTGGGGTGAGACAGACACACAACTGCTTCCACACAAAGAATAATAATCAAATAGTATGTTGTATATTGATGTAAAATCGTGTAACTAGAAAATATTACAGGCTTGGTATGGTGGCCCTAAGGGTCAAAGTAGCTTTTAAAATGTAGTGACAGCGCGCACACGTTTGGGGTTGGTGAAATGGGGCTATTGGTTTGGTGCTTGCTTGGTAATTGAGTTTGTCAGATTACATGTCAGCCTATATTTACCTGTATTCCCCATAATCCTTCATGTTGAGTTTGTTGAGAATGACCTTGGACAGGCCAGGGACGTTGGAGTCCAGAGAGTAGAAGCCAATGCGGTCTGAGAACACGCCGTCTATTCCTGGAGCAAAGGATTCTGGGAGAGCTGGGATTTGTCCAGACATTTTGATGTGTCTGAATGTTGTTACAAGGGGACACAGACACAGACAGACAGACAGACAGACAGACAGACAGACAGACAGACAGACAGACAGACAGACAGACAGACAGACAGACAGACAGACAGACAGACGATGATCAAGCAACTGCAACTCTGCGGCTTCGTCAAGACACCTGGTCAACCAAAATATGTCCTATAGACAGCTTGTCTATGGTATGTTTTAGAACTGGCACACCACGGCGACTTACAAGGACTATTCTATTTGCCAGCCAATTGTCTAGAGCAGTAAATATTCCTAGCATGTGGCCTAAGCCACAGAGGTTCACGAAGTCACTTTAAACTTGATTGACAGGTAGAACCCAGAAACTCTTGGGGTAAATAATGGAACACTGTTATGCCCCAAGAGCCCAGATTGACACTGACAAGGAGCAGGGATAGTAATGCGATCTCAGACAGACAAGTAATTGGGGAGGGTGGGGTGGGAGAGTAATGCGATCTCAGACAGACAAGTACTTGGGGAGGGTGGGGTGGGATAGTGGGGAGGTCAGAAGGACAGACCACTAGGATATCCCACTTWKAAAAAAYAAYWAMATATATATATATTCAGTTACAGATCAAAATGTATAACACATCCACGAGGAAGTCATAACCTTATGTTATGTCCACTAATCTCACTCAATTCAGAATGATTTAAGGAATTAAGTATGACTTAGTTAGAAAGTGCACATGTATTATTTCGCACATTTTTTTTTTTTTACTTAAACGTTTCGCTACGCCCACAACAACATCTGCTAAATATGTGACCAATAAAATCTGATTTMATTTGCATGATTCTACTGGTGTTATTACATCCTATGATGAGTAAAACARTGAAAATGTGGAGTTTAATTCAGTTAAGAAACATTCCTCGAAATGAAAGCCAGACATTAGATGAGTATTTGGATTTTATTTAATTGAGGTGTTTTATACAGGTGTTTCTGTAGCTTTGAGGAACTGCTGAATAGTGTTGATTTAGACGGTTCTGGAGACAATACTGCCTCCTWGTAGTACTGCCTCTTATTGGAACCCTCACAGATTTCAAGGTAGAAGTCTTCATTTGGGCAGCAGGTGGTTTAGCAGTCACTGTATGTCTGTCTGTTCAATACAAAATACAAAAAAAGAGCGACAGACTCAGGTCCCTTGGTGCATCACACCACGGATCGCGTCACGTAGCCAGTCAGTACAGTGCCTTTGAGCCGGTGCTTGGTGGAGTCATAGACCCCCCGTCTAGAGCTCTTGGAGGAGAGCTTGGCACAGATCTCGCTGTGTTTCTCCAGGCGACTAGGATCAAAGCACCGGCCGCAGTGCTCACACTGCTTCAGCTTGGAGTTGGCTGCACTCATCCCAAATCGACGTTTCAYCACCACCTGAATGAATGGATGTTATCAGATGGGCCAAATAATGGGCAGCTGGGCAACAGACACAAGATATACAACATGTACAAACCAGAGGAGGCTGGTGGGAGGAGCTATAGGAGGATGGGCTCAATGTAATGGCTATAATGGAATGAAGGGAACGGTATCACACACATCTATCATATGGAAACAACGTTTGATTCCGATCAATTAATTTAATTCCAGGCATTACAACGWGCCTATCCTCCTATAGCCCCTCCCATCAGCCTCCTCTGATACAAATGCACGTGATCACCAACACTACACTAGATCAACAGTTAGCATGGCTTTGGAATGTCAAGCTACTTTACCTGTCTGTCCTCCTTTGTCTCTTCCATGTTCAAACCCTTCTTGATTTCCTTTGGCTTACTCACAGTGTATCTCATGGCTGTCTGCTTTGGCATATTTGCCACACTGCTTTCTTCTCCATTTCTCCTCACCTCTCTACTCCTTTCTTCCTCTTCTTCGTTGTCTCTTATCATRTCCCATAGGTCAGAATCCACCTTCATCAGGCAGATCTCCTGGATGAACTTCTCCACCTTTTTTCTGAACTGTTCCTTTGCGTTTTTCTCCTCCAAAGCCTGAGCATCCATCTTGGCCCCACTCTTAATCAGTTTCAATTCTTGGGTGACACTGATCAGCTTGGCCTTCATACATGCCATCACCTGCTCAGCCTCTGAGTTGAAGACGTCCCATACCATCTCATCGGGGCATGGCGGTAGATCCTGTACAGTTAGGGTCTGAGTCTTGAACTGAACGTGTTTCTTCACAACCTGCCTTCTGTACTTTGAAGCAGCAGGACGAGGGCTGCCCTCTGGTCTGACTGGCTGGAATGGCTCCTTCTTGGCATCATTGTTTGGCACAGTGACTCTGGCTCTAATGGGAGGCAGTGGCATCTTGGTGACCATTTTGGCTCCATGGACTGCCTTCAATGGCTTGGCACTATGGAGGTAGATGTCTTTCACCACGCAGGTTTGATCCCTCTTGGTCCGGATGGGTTGCAGTGGGATCCGGATGGGAGGAACAGTAGCCTTCCCTGACTGCTGAGATGTTGGAGCTACATGCAGTCCTTGACTCTTCCCATTGCAGATGGACCTCTTCTTCTGCAGTACTGGGATTCTGGAGGGAGGATGTGGTTTCTTTTCCACGGCCTTCAAACTGGCAAGTCGCTGCAGAGCACCCTTTCTTTCTTCAGTCAACTCCAGTACTGGGATTCTGGAGGTGTTAAAACTGTTTTGTTTGAGTGCTGGAAGCTTCTCAGTGGCCTTGGGTTGAGGTGGCAGTGCAGGCTGAACGGAATTGCTACTGGCAGCTCCAAGGTTCCCTGTTAAAGCATTATCTTCCTGTAGCGACTGCAAGAATCTCCTCCTCATCAAGGAGATTGACAGTGGCATTCTTCTAACCTCGTTCTGCAACTAAGTTTGTCTTGTAGCACTTTCTATATTTMATGGTGATCTACTGTCTTAACTATATCTCAGGAGGAATCTGCTAGATRGTCTTGAATACTGAACTGAACTATGTTCAGTAATCAGACACCAGAATGTTCAAACAGAACATTTGGAATTTATTGATCAGTTGTGACATCATAATTGGTTCACATATAATGAGACTTCTAGAATCTCACACACTTATGTGGATGTGATGTCATAATAGACCATAATATACAGCCCAAAATGGTGAATGTGACCTACCTGTGTTGAACTGCTTGCCCTCATCTCATATTTAAACATGCCACTTTTCTTTGAGGTGAAACATATTACTGAACTCTCTGAATTGTCAATTTAAAAGACATTTTGCCAATTTATTCATTACTAAATTTAGCTAACATAGTTAATTCAGAGATTCTTACTTTTTCCTCGGCAGTCTCGTCCAGATCATCATGGCGTTTGTAGTTCTTTATGATAGCCACATTAGCAGCTAATTAGCATTTCATTTTTGGGGGCTAAATACAGGCAAATATATTGGTGTCACCTTGTCCTACAGATATTTACACAGTTATCGAAAAGTCACACTAGGGTAAGCCTACATGAAACACATCCCTTATTTTAAGTGTTTCTAAAATCCCCTATGGGGGAAAATGAATGGTGGAAAAACGGTTGGAACCATTTCCTTGTTTGACCGCTATGTTTTATGGGTATTATGACTCATACTGTGGTACCAGAGTGGTGCAGCAGTCTAAGGCACTGCATCTCAGTGCAAGAGGCATCACTACAGTCCCTGGTTCGAATCCAGGGTGTATCACATCCGGCCATGATTGGGAGTCCCATAGGGCGGCGCACAATTGGCCCAGCGTCGTCCGGGTTTAGCCGGGTTAGGCCGTCATTGTAAATAAGAATTTGTTCTTAACTGACTTGCCTAGTTAAATAAAGGTTCAATAATATAGACACCTTCCACATCTTCCACTACGGTTGCCAGCAATACACTAAAGTCACCGACACATGAATGTAAGCTGAAAATGGGTAACTGGGTCTCCCTTATCCTATTGTGGCCTGATGCACTGATGTCAGAGTCCCCCTAACAGGATGGTAATACTCTGGTAACGGAAAACCTGGAGAATAGAGCTCCATTAGGGAAGGTCAGGAGATACGTCAGAAATGAGGCGACCAGCCTGTTGCCCTCGACGCCAAATCCCAACTGCCACAGTGAATCAATCCCCTCATGGCCACTTGCATAAGTGTGTGTATCATCCCACAGCGTGTGTATTGTCAGTATKAACACACAGGGTGTATTGACAGTCTGTAGCCCCCACCTGCCAGYGTTTACATGACTGTAAATTAACAGGTTGTATAACAATCTATATACAGGGATGTACACAGGGAAATATAGGGATACKAAAAATACCAGTCTRAACGTCAACAGTGAACAGGCGACTCCGGGATGCTGGCCTTCTAGGCAGAGTTGCAAAGAAAAATCCATATCTCAGACTGGCCAATAAAAATAAAAGATTGAGATAGGCAAAAGAACACAGACACTGCACAGAGGAACTCTGCCTAGAATTGCCAGCAACCTGGAGTTGCCTCTTCACTGTTGACGTTGAGACTGGTGTGTTGCGGGTACTATTTAATGAAGCTGCCAGTTGAGGACTTGTGAGGCGTCTGTTTCTCAAACTAGACACTCTAATGTACTTGTCCTCTGCTCATTGTGCACCGTGGCCTCCCACTCCTCTTTCTATTCTGGTTAAAGCCAGTTTGTGCTGTTCTGTGAAGAGTAGTACACACCGCTGTACGAGATCTTCAGTTTCTTGGCAATTTCTCACATGGAATAGCCTTCATTTCTCAGAACAAGAATAGACTGACGCGTTTCAGAAGAAAGTGCTTTGTTTCGGGTAATTTTGAGCCTGTAATCGAACCCACAAATGCTGATGCTCCAGATACTCAACTAGTCTAAAGAAGGCCAGTTTTATTGCTTCTTTAATCAACACAACAGTTTTCAGCTGTGCTAACATCATCGCAAAAGGGTTTTCTAATGATCAATAAGCCTTTTAAAATGATAACCTTGGATTAGCTAACACAACGTGCCATTGGAACACAGGAGTGATGGTTGCTGATAATGGGCCTCTTACTTACATACTTACTGACTTTATTGTCCCCATGGGGAAATTTTGTTGCAGTGTCATGTACACGWTTAAAGTGGCGTATAAATACAAAACAAAATTGACAATACAATTTTCATGACAGTTACATARCAATAAAACATTTATTTTTTAAATGACTAGCCTGCTGGCCTTACTGATTCGATAGGAACATCAGCCCAAGCTTTTTAGGAGGGATATCACACCTGGCACAAATGACTGTCTAGTTCTGTTTTTCCTGCTGAGGGGTGCCCTATACCTGCGCCCAGAGGGGAGTAGTTCAAAGTCCGGGRACAGGGGGTGGCTTGGGTCTAAAATGATTTTGTGAGCCTTGCGGAGGGCCCTGACCTTAAAGATCTCATCCAGGCCTGTCTGTTTGACTCCAAGTACCTTGCTTGCTGTGGTGATAATCCTTCTCAGCATATTTCTCTGGCTGACAGTGGCATTGCCAAACCAACAAACAATACAAAAAGTTAAAACACTCTCAATGGAAGATTTGTAAAACAGAGTCAGTATAGTACAGTCTACATTAAAAGATCCACGTTTTTTGAGAAAGTACAGTCTCTGTTGGCTCTTTTTGTAGATCAGGTCTGTACATTTACTCCACTGAAGTTTATTGTCCAAGAGGACACCCAGGTATTTGTATTCCTCTACAATCTCTATGTTCTGACCTCTGATAGATGGGTGTTGTACACTTCCTGAAGTCTATGCACATCTCTTTGGTCTTGTTGGTATTGAGGACTAAGTGTGATTCCTCACACCACTCTACAAAGTCATCTAGGACCGGGCCATGATGTTCCTCATCGTCATGCAACAGGCTGATCAAGGCAGTGTCATCAGCGAACTTAACGAGGTGTTTGTCAGGATGGGAACAAGTACAACTATTAGTGTACAAGATGTACAGGAGTGGGGACAAACCACATCCGGGAGGAGAGCCTGTGTTGGTATTGCGTATGGCCGACACGTGGGGACCTATTTTGACTCGCTGTGAGCGTTGGCTCAGGAAGTCCAACAGCCACAAAACCAGCCCCCCATCTAAGGAGAAGTCCAGAATGAGTCTCTGTGACAGAATGTAAGGCTGGATTGTGTTGAAGGCAGAAGAAAATTCATCAAACAGAACCCTAACATGGGATTTGGCACCCTCTAGATGTCTATAGACCATGTTAAGGAGAGTAAGAATGGCATCATCAACTCCTCTGCTAGGCTGATAGGCAAACTGAAATGGGTCGAGACGCCTCTGTACGCCTATGTAGATATTCCATAAAAAATATGCTGTTTCCAGCTACAATAGTCATTTACAACATTAACAATGTATACAAGGTATTTCTGATCAATTTGATGTTATTTTCAATGGACAAAAAAATGGCTTTTCTTTCAAAAACAAGGGCATTTCTAAGTGACCCCAAACTTTTGAACGGTAGTGTATATTGTTAACATACATTTCTCTCTTCAAAGAGTGTGTGATATGAGYCTTGTCGAAGCTTGGTGAACAGGGAGAGGGTAAAACTCAGAGACACTGGATGTCTTGAAACTCTATCCTTGAAAAGGCTGGCTCCAAAAGCACTACAGAAATTCACTAAAGATAAAATGACCTTTGCAGACAAATTCCTAACATTTTCTGGCGTATACATATACCCACACACTGACTATACTGTGTAGGTTTGTGTAACTTTAAAATTGTATAGAGGTACAGAAGTTCCATACTGGAACTGTACAGAAAGTTTCCAAGAAAAGTGTGAAAGTGGACATTTCTCTTCGTCAGAAATATTGCATACTGTATGTGCAAGGCATAAAAATACATTTTATAATATTTTTTTWAATACATTTTCCAGACAGAAAAAAAAAGTTATCTTCAAGGGGCCAAATTGAAAGAACTGCAGTATATTAGTATGTTTCATATCTAAAGGGCACAAGTAGGGCAAAGCATAGAATTAATAGATTTCCCACGAGGAAAAGTTTAATTTCTCGACAGATGTTTCTGACCAAGAGGTCCAATCACTCAGTGCACCATACTGTCAACATTCACTACAGACAGGCTGTATATTCTAAATCATTCTAAATCACCACACTGAACCACCACACAGACAAATTACAGCAACACCGGTAAACATGTCAACRTGTTTTTTCTATTGACTCACACAGGTAAACCAAAATAACTTCACAATACCTTGTCTGGCCCAGTTCAGAGGAATGTGGTCTAGACTTTCCCAGATTCCTGGTTCTTCACTGGGTCTCTCTTTCTAGTCTRTCCCTCACTCCAGACTGCCTGGTGAGGGATGGTGAGGGTGATTGACAACTCCCCAGGTTGGGTGGTGGTTGTGCAATGCAGTGAAAAGCTATCCCCCTACGAGCTGGCCTGAGCTGGGGGGCAAGGCAAAGTGCTGATGCCTGAGCTCTGTACGATTCCTGGCATCCGAGGTTGAGGGGGAGATTCGGGGAGGGGGGGGCAAAAGGTTTGAGGGGATGGAGGAGAGAGGGGTGGAGGTTAAGTGATAAACAGCGGCGGTTAATAATAATAATTTATTTATTTTATATAGCGCTTTTCCATTTCAAGTAGAATCTCAAAGATGCTTTAAAAACAAAAGGAGGTCAAGTGAAATACKGGTTGAAAGGGGTCGACGGTAGGGGGGTTGTGAAGGGGTTAGTTGGTTTGGGAAGGGGTTCTGGGTGATTTCACAGGGAGTCTGACATACGCTTCTTGATTATCAGGGCACGTTCCTCTACCCTGCATCAGCCCCACATGCGGAGTTGCTCTCTGCTGGACAGAGGAAGTAAGGACAGAGCACCAGTGAAGACGAGTAGGGAAACTGACACTGAAGAGCAGAGTTCACATTTCTTCCAGCTGCAGCCAATAAAAACAGAGAATACCATTGACATAAGGTTGTCAAGAACTGTCCATATGCTATAAACCTACCGTAGCCAGATGACAACGCAATGAGACATGTTGACTACCTGTACTCTCTGATTGAACAGTAGATGAGTTAGAAGAGAAAGCAGATACATAAGTGGAGGGCATATTAAGAAKCTAACCGTTGTAATGTTTTATTTAAAAAAAAAACTTTATTTGGTCCATTGGAACCTGAGATTGAAAATTAAACATACATAGGTTTTTATACATATACCCATATATTTCCCCCCTCCCCCAAAATCAATAAAATACTCTATATATCACATTCCTGCCCAAATAAGAGATCAATTTTCTGTTACAGCATTATGTTGGATTTGATTAGATTTTTGTACAAGGTAAAACAGTTGGTTCACTGTGTCGGTTGGGGTGGATTATAGCACTGGAGTCTGTACAGTTTACAAAGACAGAACCAGATAGTTAAGAGGCTGTTGGCTATGGACTGTGAATGGCCACAGCCTCTTGTGAACACCACGGGCCAACCCCTACTGCCAGGAAGAGTCACCGCCACAACTCAACACGAGACGAATAGAATTATCCACAGGAACGACATGAAGAGAGAGAGAGAGAGAGCGAAATGACAACATGAATAAAAACAGATATATCAACAACAACAACAAAAAAACTAAATGTAAGCACACGACATGTAAAGTGAAGTCACAGAGCCTCATGATGCTGACATTTGAGGTGCCTTTGATTTCAGGTATTTTTCAGTGCAGGTTTCAGTTTCCAAGAAACGACAGCCCCACTGGGCTAAAACATATAAACATTGATTTTTTCTGTCACCTATCAATCAAATGGATGGTTCACTCAGGCAGTACTCATCACATCCACAGTTCACACATGCATACATACTGTATGTATCCCAACCTTCTCGCACAKATTTTACATTTGCGATAAGAAGAGCAGGTTCTCTTGTGCTTTGATCAAATCATTWTTTTTTMMMMGAATAATAAATGAATTAACACACAGAATAGACAGCTACTTGGCTGCAATCATAGAGAGCAAATAGTCATTCTCCTGAAAGTGTTCCGGTACATGTTAAACATTGACTATAACAGTGGACAACTTGAACTACATTATGGTCATAATACATACAGTACTTGATGACACCGRCATGAAATATGCTACTAGTTGGCTATCCAACAAGTTAGAAGTTGTTGTATTGCACGAGACAGCACGTATCATGACGTTGCCAGGCTATATATTTGTCATGAGTGGTGTCAAAACGGTCATATGTGTGACATCATCGTCAGCTCAAGGTCTTTCTTCCATTATTTTGGGGGGACACTACAGTACATTCGAACACATGCAAAGGAAGGTGAATGTATTTATGCAAATCAATACATCCAAATAGCCTAAACAAATCATCCTTCGAGTGCACCCCCAAAKWWWAWWWTTCTCCCAAGTTTTCCCAATTCATTTTATTACATAAAAGAAAGATTTCTAGTTCTGCCTTAACTTAGACTTAAGTTACATCTTAAGTTCTTCCACTTAACTCCCAAGAAATCTCCCAAACCTCGGCGAACTAAGACGGTATCGCGTTTAAGGATTTTCTCCTCTGACGGGYGATGGAGCGAGTGAATTGTTTCAGCTTAAAATGAGGGATTTGTGTTGTCTTGGTGAAGTCTGGTTAAATCAGACTGAACACTCACCGCATTGTCAACCAGGCTAGAAGTCTGATGGATCTGGCGTAAAACATGACCAACAGTTGTGACATCACTCACATCCCTCACTGCTCCCTGTGCATCCTGGGAAATATGACAGTGCTCCAAGATTGCCGGAGAAGGAAGAAAACGCTACATTCTGCCCTCACATCTACATTTCTCAGGTGCCTCTTCAGTGTATGTGTGTGTGTGTGTGAGAGAGCAATTGTGTGTGTGCGTTTGTGTGTGTGTGTGTGTTTCTGTGTCCAATAAAATCTCTCATTCYTTATTAAAAAGCAGAATTTGTTCCCTAATGTGCTTTTGGGCCGTTTCAAAATCCTGTTCATTCGGGCAAGCAATGAAAAACGTCTTGAATGGAAATGACCGTTTCTTATTGGACAAGTCCAGGTAGTCCCTCCCCGTTTCAGTCCATTTTCTTCCATCTGGTGAATAATGAATACGACACAGGTCTACAACATCAAATGAACTGTAAACTAAACTCACTATCCAAACAATCATGGCTTCCTCAAGTATTCCCTTACTTAGAAGTCTCCACTTCAAGGAGACGACAGACCAACAATTCAGGTAGACCTACAATGGAGACTTTGAATACGCCAACGATCCATTGACCTCCACTGTTGTATTTTCCCCCAACGGGACTTCAACCAGCTTTGTATAGCTGAAGAGTTGATGCTGATGCTGGAGCGAGACTTGATATACCAAATGTGAGCAGACAGGCTTGACTTAATGTGCAGTCAATCAACCTCAGGGAGACAGAGCAGGGGYAAAAAAGAAGATCTCTTGCCTCCTTCGGCATTGATCGCTGAACTGAGGGGAGAAAGTAAGAGGAAGACAGAGAGAGAAAATAGAGGGCAAGAGGTTACATTTCCTCTTTCTCGACACCCAGATAATATTGACCAGATATGCTGGAAGAGACAACTGTGTTTCAAAAAAAAAAAAAAAAAAAATGGCTGATGACGACACCGATGTGGACCGCATGGATAACGAACGACAGCAAGTCGAGTCAAAACAGCGAGGTGCGGCAACTTGAAGATTCCAGCTATGCTATTTGTCCCGTACGGTACAGCTGTCTATGACACACATTGATTTGACATTATCTTCGAAACAGAGTCAAAGTCCAGCGTATATTTGAGGTGGATAGGCTTTGACTTGCGTTGGAGAAATAATAACACAGCATTTCAACAGCAGAGAAACAGGGGAGGGCTTGGACAGTTGACCGACAGAAAGACAGAGGAGACGGGTGGAGAGACGGGTGGAGACGGTAACCTAGACGACTTCTGAAACGATTCAAGCACCGTACAAAATACAGACCAAAGAAAGACAATAAAACTTCTTAAAAAATGTAAATGACTGTGGTAAAATCGCTAGTCGGGTTTGGCTCACATAGTACCATGGTGTAGAGTATTGTACCCCCCCCCCCTCCCAATCCTGTTGATAGTTGACAGCTCCAAAGGTGCAGGGTACAGGAGGCAGGACAGGGGGCTTGGGGGAGAGAGCACCTAACCCTCCCCCTCCCAAACTAAACCTCTCACAGCAGCGCCTATTGGGAGTGAGGCTTTGAGGAGGGGAAGCTYATCCTAGACCAGCTCAAGGCAACTTCTACCTCGAGTATGGTGGGGTGGGTCCATAGACCAAGAACAGTGGGGTCAGGTCAGCGTGGTTGATTGGCTCTGTGGGGAAACAGCCACCAGGTGGCTCAGCAGTTACAGCACTCCACCCTGGCCTCTGAATGACCTTTAGCCTTTGGGATGTGGGGTCAACAGTCAGTGTTCCTGGGCGTTCGTTGACATCTGTTGGGGGTTAGAGAAAGAACGGGCYCTGGTCTGTTCTGGTCAGGGTGTCTGTCTGGGTAATATCCCTGGTCCACAGACAGACAAACAGTACAGTGTTGTAGTTGACGAGGCTAGGTCTAGAATCCTTCCTGGTTGGTTGGAGGTTGGAGGGTCTCAGGCTCAGGACCCCTCTAGAAACACTGACGTCACCTYGGAGGGCTCCCTCATCTCCCATCTCATCCAAAATGGCACATCCACCCACTCTCCTCTCCTCCTTCCCAACTGGATCCAGGTGGTTTGGCAGGATCGAGTCCCCATCATTCATGGATTGAGGAGGAAGAAGAGGAAGAGGAAGAAAACCGCCAGTACTCCGTCCAGTCATCCTTCCCACGGATGTCTCCACAATCCACCCCCTCCCTCTATCCATATGTGTTTACTCCAGCGTCACACAGCCCCCCGCTTTCCGCACYAATGTGTTCACGTACGCGTGTGTCAACGTGAGAATCATCAGCTTGTGTGTGTGTGTGTGTGCGTGAAGGGGGGCCGTGGTCATAGGGGCCGTGGCCGGTGCAGGCCGTCGATGTCGGGGGTGAGCTGGGGGCTGTGCGTGGCCTTGGTGGGGGTCCAGTCCCCTAGGGAGGCCTGGGCGGCCTTACGGTGGGCCAGCCGGTGGGTGATGGAAAAGCCTGCGTTGCCCTCGAGCTGGGATAGCACCACCAGCACCTGCCTGCAGGGGGAGAAAAAGTCAGAAAACACAGTCAGGAAACATGGTCACGCATTCATGCAACACTGTCCCCAGCAGAACGATGTGGTACACACACCGAGTGCACYAAACATTAAGGACACCTGCTCTTTCCACGACTGACCAGGTGAATCCAGGTGAAAGCTATGGTCCCTTACTGATGTCACTTGTTAAATTCCCTTCCATCAGTGTAGATGAAGGGGAGGAGACAGGTTAAAGAGGGATTTTCCAGTCTTGAGACATGGATTGTGTGTGTGCGTCATTCAGAGGGTGAATGGGCAAGACAAAAGATTGAAGTGCCTTTGAACGGGGTATGGTGGTAGGCGCACCGGTTTGTGTAAAGAACTGCACCGCTGCTGTTTAAAACAAAAAACGCCCAACAGTTTCCCGTGTGTATCAATAGTCCACCACCCAAAGGACATCCAGCCAACTTGACACAGCTGTGGGAAGCATTGGCGTCAACATGAACCGGTATCCCTGTGGAACGCTTTCGATACCTTGTAGTCCGTGCCCTCGACGAATTGAGACTGTTCTGAGGGCAAAAGGGGATGCAACTCAACATTAGGAAGGTGTTCCTAATGTTTTATACACTCGGTGTAGATCAGGGAAAGGGCAACGTTGATCAGGGTGGGGGCCACAATAAATGAACTCGTCATGAAAGGCCACAGTCCTGGGTACCCACATCCATATCATTTAAAAAACATGTTTTATAGTTAATGTTGTGCAATTCTACACATTATGCCATAGGGTGGAGAGGAATGTTTGCAGTTTTTAATAGAATTGTATATAACAACGAAGTATAAGACTGCAAGTAAACACCTAAAAAAAGACAGTCTTCAACAGTGGTATATAGGCCTATATACAAATTAAATGTGCTCTAGTTTCTTGTATTTGTATTTAGTACACTTTCTCCTCCATGCACCTGGTAGCCAGTTACGGTGTGTGAGTGTACTTTCTAAACAGGCCATGAAAACAATGTACTGTGTGGTGTACAGTACCTGTGCAGAGGCGGTACACTGTCGATGGTCTTAAGGCTGCCGCGGGTGGACACCACGTTGAAGCTGTCCGTACAGTCACATGACACGTGGAGGTAGTACTTGGGGTGGCGGTTCTCCACCACCACGATCAGCCCCGCCCAGCCGTGGGTCAGGTAGTAGCACGTCATGCCCTCGCGACCCTACATACACAGATAAGAGGCAGACAGACACACAGACAGACAGACAGACCAGTAAGGCCAGCAGGCTAGTCTTTTTATTTTATTTTTTAATGTTTTATTGGTATGTAACTGTTATGAAAGTTGTTTTGTCAATGTTGTTTTGTATTTAAACGCCACTTTAAACGTGTACATGACACTGCAACAAAATTCCCCCATGGGGACAATAAAGTCAATAAGTAAGTAAGACACACAGACAGCCTGTTACTACATCATAATATATACCTAATATGACAGGGTTACACAATAGTTTAACGAACCAGTCTCTAGGAATATCCCCCCCGTGTGTGCTACTTTTGAGAAACGCTCCACATATAGCAGGAAGTGTAACCCAGGTTTTCACTCCAGCAGCGGAGCATTCATGCTGCCACGAACGTTTCCAAAGGTGTTGGGTCACCTTCGCTGGCTAGTAGGTTCAGAGTTGGAAAACMGAATCATTCAACAGAGCATCGCTTACATTTCATAGCCCCGCCGTCCCCCTGAAATACCTGGAAACGTGACAGACCCTTTCAGACAGGCGCAAGTGTGTGAATGTGGAGCGGATACTTCATTTGTGCATCCAATTCACATTCACCCACATTCTCTTACTTACTCTAGCCTTCTTTGGTGTGTGTCTGTGAGTGTGTGTGTGTGTGTGTGTGTGTGTGTGTGTGTGTGTGTGTGCCAGTCTCCACTGTCCACTGTGTGTGTGGGACGTACATAAACTCCAACACACAGTCTTTTGTTCTTGGTTAAGGATGAAAAACGGTTGGTTCTTTGGGAGTGTGTGTGTGAGAGTGTGTGTGTGTGCGGCTCACCCCTCTCCCTTGTTGCCGATCAGGAGGACTGCAATGTGTGTGTCTCTGAGTGTGTGTCTCTCATTGTGAGTGTGTGTGTGTCCATGCCCCTCACCTCGTGTCTCTCCCCCTTGTTCTCGGTCAGTAGGATGATGGCGTCGGCCAGCGTGGTAGCGGTAGCCTCCACCTGCTCCACCATCACCTGACGGGAGCTGTAGATGGCCAGGATGTGCCCTGGGAAGTCCTGGTTGGGACGCCGTGCACTGGTGGGGCTRGCCACTGAGAGAAGACAAGACTCCATTTTATTCCCACTGTGATTGGTCGACCGTAATAAAACCCCGATGAAGGCTAAGGGCCAAAACATTGGTTTTAACAATAAAGAAGTGGCTAGGGTCAACTTCCACTGCCCTCCAAGTTGCTGAATTTACTCTTCGCTTCCATTTTGTTGTTTGTTCCCTCATTTGAAAGACAAGGTTCAATCCACAAGCTGGCAGGGGGATATTCCATAAAGTTCCAAATCCCTACAGAGGGATATTCCAGAAAGTTCCAAATCCCTACAGAGGGATATTCCAGAAAGTTCCAAATCCCTACAGAGGGATATTCCAGAAAGTTCCAAATCCCTACAGAGGGATATTCCAGAAAGTCATCAAAGCGGCAAAGTCGGCTTGGTTGGATGCCGTCTCTCCCTGCTAGAGCGGCACCTCTCCCTCTCCTTCCTCTAACGCTTTATCAGCCTCGGTTAATAAAGTAGCTTAAAAAACAGACTTTTCTCCTGCTTCCCTCACTCGGATCGGACCGAGCCCGGATCCCACCAGGTCTCGACGGAACAGTTGTCCTCGGGTCTGTTCGGAGCGYGTCTCTATATTTAAAAACGCTATTTATGCATACCGGGTCCGGGTGGGAAAGCCCCAGGTCCATTTCGGAACYGGTCCAACTTTTTGGACCCATGGAGACCGCTACCATGTGAGTCTATTATAGATGATTCAGCCCATAAGCACATTCTGCTTATTAAATGCTTTACCGGCTGCTCACACACACATTCAAACACAGCTGACACGTTCACACTATGAGCTGACACATGCATACCATGAAATATGTCAGTTGTGTTTGGGCGGTACTCATCTACCATCCATTCATTCCAATCTGTAGAGGGATATACTGTATATATACTGTGTGTGTGTGTGTACCTGGTGTGGGCGGCCCCACTCCGCCGACGTTCATCTGCCAGTGGTTAAAGGCGCAGCACACCACGGCGTACTCGCCCGGCTCCAACATCACGTCGCAGCCCACAAACTTCTTGACGGCCCGCTTGCTGTGGGCCATCAGCCTGCCCAAGGTCAGCTTGTTGCCACTGCCAAACGATGCTCTGAACACCATGATACACAGGTCCAAAAGGTGGCCGTCTGCCGTGTCCGACCGCCTAGGAGGAGGAAGGGGAATKAAGATTCAGCAGTTTAAAAAGTTGGATTGTTTATTTACACGGTCTAAATGATTCTTTTTCATTCCAACAGGTGGCTGTTGAGCGCGCGCGAGAGAGAAAGAAAGACAGAAAGTACCTGCTGCCCTCCTGGAAGAGGGCGAACTCCAGCGCGGTCCTCTCCAGCATGGTCAGAGCGGTAACCGTAACCGGACCACAGGCTCTACTGGGGAAATAGCCCTGCAACCGCACCTCCTGCCAGTCTGAATGGATCTTACAGATGTCCACCGAGTCAAAGTACCTGTGGAAAGACAAAAAAATACACAGACAGAGTTAGAGTCGCTGACGGTGTAACAGTCGGTTCCATCCTGACCGGGATGTGATCTTACAGCCTGATGTACAATAACACTCGACGCTCAGAGCCAATTGTGATGTCACTGATAACCACTAGCCGCTTCACTACCCAGCCAGTTTCACCACTGCTTCAACTGCGCAGACACAAAAGGCAAAGAAAAGCTGCCCAGAAAATAAACATACAATATCTGTTCTACGAATGTCGATACATCACGTGCTGACACCATTAAATTAAATCTGTAAAGATTGTCAATTTTGCTGTTCTGGGCCAACAATAAAACCATAGTCCCTTGACAGGGTTAATAGCAGTGTGTGATTTCCAAAAAATAGCAGTGTGGTGCACCACAAGGAGTTGTGTTAGGCCCAATTAGAAATCCAAGGTGTGATGCGCCTCTGCAGCATCTGTTYACATCAGCCCACAAACGCGCACGCACAAACAGTCACGCACACGGCTGCTGCATGCCATGACAGGACTCCCTTCCTACACGGTAACTTTACGTGAAGGCTATACTGTATCAAAAGAGCACATAGATGCATGCACACGCGCACACCCTCACGGCAGTACTCCAATAAGCCCCATCTTTGATCAGCACAAAGTCTTGTGGAAGACAGCTCCTTCATTTGACTTCTTAAGGCATGAGCTATCTTGACATCCTTTTCCTCTCCCTCTCTTACAAGTTGATGTTTTCCTGACAACTTTGACCAAAACCCAAGTCTGAAGACCACCCTCTGACCTGACATTCCAGTCGTTCACACGCACACGCGTTTCAAATGTATTTATACAGATCAAAGCCAACACTTTTACCTACCTCTCCACCCCCCCACCCCCCCAGTTTGGCTTGCTAATAAAAATGGCTCTGCTTCAAAGCGACCGCCCCCAGAGACCCAGTGACTGACTCACCTCTTTTCCTCTCAGTCTGTTTTTCACCGTTTTATCACCCCCCCACCCTCCCCCCACCCTTCTGCTTTGTCATCTGTCTGCTCCCCTCTTTTGTCTTCCCAAAAGAAGAGAGGGGGATAAGAGGAAGGAGATGGAAGACATAAAAAAAAAGCTCTGAAGCCAGAGTGAAGGACTACTGTGGTGTTCGTAGTTCTTCTACTAGGCTACACTTGTTAAAACGCTGTGATGACTTAACATCATGTATCTGTTTGTCAAGCACCCTTTACTAGGGATGGGCATTTGAAATGATTTCACTATTCAAACAATATGATTTTTTTCAGCAGTCCGGACAGTCGAAATACAGTGTTCTGGCCTGTATGGACATTGTTTGCAATATTCAAGTGTGTTTACTTCTGTGCAGCACGAGCAGGGAGCAAACATGATGCTGCCCAGACTCCCAGTGCAGACAAAGTCGAGCAGGCCCAGTGCTATAACAGAAGTACCTAAAGTAATAKAAATTCTAGTCCCGAACCGTTATTCATGTTCTAGGCTCGAAAAAGTACAGACGTTTCGGTATACCGGGCAACACTAACAGACAGACACATTGAGACGCATTGAGACGGGACCTACTTGATGAAGTCTCCATATTCTATCCAGAAGACACCCTCGCTGCTGCCGTGGGCCATGAGCTCATGGCGGAGGTGTTGCGGCCAATCAGGCCACTCGTCTGACCAGCTGCCGTTCCACGAGAAGCGACCCCACGGGTTCCTCAACCGCAGTAGTCTGAGCGGCAGAGAGAGAGAGAAAAACAACGCAATTGGGACTGAAAAACTGAAGGACACTTATCAGGGTTCGGGAATAAAGGACACAATGACAGGAATCTGAAAAAGAGACATGGCCCTTCTCACCAATAACTTAAAYCCCCACCCCCTTATCATTTGTAACCAATTAGCCAAACCCCACTAGTAACCCAATCGGCTCTCACCTGTAGCCCTGTACGTCCCGTACGTCCAGGATAGAGTAGGCGTGGCGAGGGCGGAGGCCCAACGACTCGTACGTCACATCATCCACCTTCATGTTCCCTCCTCCGCATGACGCCCCCATTAGAAACCTACCCACCACACACAGAACARAGACAGAGAAGCCTTCAGACTGCCGTGCAGCAATATCAGCCCACAGAGAGAAGCACGAGATTGAACTTCACACAACTTTCTAGAGCACTMGTCACCAACKGGRCGTTCTCKAAGGCATTCCTAGTTGATCGCCAAACATTTCTGTAKGATAAAGCCTTGTGTTCTTTTTTTGTGTGTTCTTTTTTGTCTGTTGGCGGTAGGGTAGGCGACCTGTTGCCATTTTGAACCATTTCATGTYTCTGAAGGTACAAACTCTGCCTTCCCGGCGGGCCCAGAGAGCAAATCAAGTGCACTACAGGCCTACCGCTGGCCAATRGGATGGCTCTGATGACCGTGTTTGCAGTAACGTAGCAGGCYTAAAAGCAAAGCTGATACTGTGAGATATCAAAACGTTTAAAACCATGACTTGAGAGAGACTCAACGAATACAGCAAAGAGATGTTGTTTTCAACACTTTGTATTCAACACTTTTATAAGCKATAAAATGCTCGTTCTACCTATTTCCACTCGGCGCTGCAACAAGCACTGCAGCAGTAATGAATTAGTAGGAATGTGTACTGTATCTATCGGCTTGCATTGTTGTTATTATTAGCGGCTTGGGTCTTTTTTAATATTGAGGAATATTGAACTTTCTCTGTTCATAGGATTAACAACATGAATTTGTGCAGGAGGCAGAAATAATGCGGTGCGWCTCGACTTTCGCCATCAGCTGGAAGACGGTGTCCCTTTTTCAGTCAGTGTCAGTGGAGGAAAGGGAGAGCGGAGGGATGTTGAGAGGCGGACCCTCAGTCTGCTGCTCTCTCCCTCTGCTGAGACTGACCATGAGATGCAGGTACCATCAGCCCAGTAAAATAAAAAGCCAATGATTTAAATGTATGCTCACTCAGCTGTACTTCACAAGTAATACAACAACAGATCTATTACCGGTGCGATCATGGKGCGTACCAACATTTTTTATGTAAATGGGCGAAACAATTCGAGCAAAGGCAATATACAGTGATCATGTATTGGGCCTATACCTTACTGCACAAACCTCATTGCTACAGTACTGTTTTTAATTGGTTKATGTTGCATAGGCGTACATTTTTTAAGTCYTGCTAAWWWWWTTRATCTGAGCGATAGATCTCGGCTTGCATTTTGACTCAAAGTGATCTTGACTCAGACAAGATTGGTGACCACAGTTCTCGAGTTTCCCCAGTTAACACTGTCAACGTTTCCCTTTACTGTGGCAARTGTGATCGAATCAACGCAATATTAGCCACTTACAACGCAACATACCGAAACAAAACGAAGTKGGCAAGYGATTTTGTTGGGAGGCAGAACGCATCGGAGTAGGATTCCACTGCATTGACACGCACTACTCAGCACGTACTCTACACAGACCGCTGTGGAATGAACAAATCAGAGCTGCAGTAGGCTTATATGCAAATAGTCCATTGCCTTATATGGATCTGTGCCATTTACTTTGAACTGGACCGTGTTTACAGCTGTGGTCGTAAGTAGATACGCTTGTTTTGAGATTAAAGCGACAGCTGCATGTAACCGCGTGTACACATTTTGTTCATATCCTTTGCTAGTTAGGGAGTCATTGATCATTTGTAGTCAGCAATAGGGGAGTGATTGCTTCCTACAAGAGCACACAACGTGTACATTTCTAGACATCTTTGAAAAGCAAGTCAGGTAATGGGCTTTTTTCTGTCTTAAAGGGACAGTGTTGTATTTTGAGACATGCATGAATAAGCTAAGTAGCCAATAGGCAGCGGGAAGCATKATTTGTCTGATTCTCTGTAATAATGGTAAGGGAATAATACTGCATTATATTTTGTAAAGTGGTTTCTTGCACCAAACAACACAACAACGTGTCTGAAGGACATGTGGATAATCAGGTTCTTGTCAAGCCCTGCATATTGTTTTTCAAAAGTCTCAAGTGTTCACAGTAAACGTGCGCTGGAAGTTGCACYGAATTTTTGCGRTCAGCAGACCTGAAGTTTGCTCAGTGTCTAGGAAAAYTTAGAGGGAACATTGATCACGTGTCACCTAAAAACTCTTGGGGGCGGTTGCCAAAACAGATCCAGATATAAGCCTACTCAATGGACTAAAAAGCATTCTCCATTGAACATGCTTGTTAGTCAAGGAGTAGACATAATCAGGGTCCATTCAATAGGCCTCTTCATGACTTCTCAAATGAATGGACTTGTTCTTGACCTAGACTCTCGAGTAACTACTTCATACCTCGTGCCATCTGTGCACATCATGATACATATACACAGCTTGAGCAAACCCCCCCCCTCTATCCCCCTTACCCGGCCTCTTTGGAGCTCAGCATCTTGGCCCAGATGAGGTCCGTGTCGATGGGCTCCTCGCGGGGGTTGGTGGAGCTGACCTGCAGCATCAGGGAGTCACACGGCGCCCCCGTCAGCGTGGCCAAGCCCTCGATGGCGCGCCCCGCCTGCAGGGCGAAGTAGGAGCCATGGAGCTTGGCCAGGGCCTTCTCTATCAGGGCCACCCAGAGCTGCTTACGCTGAGCCTGGCGAGGGAGAGAGAGGAAGGAGGATGGAGGAAGGGAGGAAGGAGAGAGAAGAAAAGAGGGATCGTGAAAGGCAGAGGGGGATAGCGGTGGTGAAGTAGGAAGGACGGAGAAAGGTAGTGAAGGGGATAMAGGGAAGTGTATGATGGAGAAAGGGAGCGAGACACAGAGAGAGAGAGAACAAGAGAGAGGGAGAGAGAAGGGTAGAGAGAAGGAAGAATGGAGAGAGAGAGAGAGAGAGCGAGGAGGTAAAATGAATGAGCAGTGAATGAACCGTGCAACGCAATGAACATACAGGGAAGACAACGTTCAGAGTTCACAGAAGCAGTGAAGGACCACGCGTGAGTGCGTGTGGTGTCCCAGCCCTTACCTGGGAGAAGAGCAGGTATCCGTGCTCATCGCAGGGAAGCATGTCGTCCACCAGCACGGTGATCCAGGTACCATCCTTACAAAGCCTGACCTGGTAGGCCCCCTCCTGGCAGATCSCCCTGGTGATCATCACCCTCTCCACCAGCTCCGGACGCTCCGCCAGCACCGCCAACGCACTCAGGAACCTACAGGGGGCAGCAACGAGATAGTCAGTCAGCAAGTCGGGCAGGCATAGCGTCAAAAACCCGACCCTGGGCAACAGTGACTAGGGTCTGGTTTCAACTATGGACTCTTTTGGCACTGCCTACGTCGATAAGGGGAGAGAAAAAAAACTATCCTGGGGACTATCCCAACAAATCACAATGCAGACATGCCAGAACTCCGCGATTCAAAACCAAGGTTTACAGGCACAACCTTTGCAGTGGTTTTAGTTCAGGCAGTCGATACAAACTAGCCACTTGRGAAATGCACTCATTAAAAARAACTTCTGTTTTCTACCATCTTGCGAGCTACGATTCGGGATGTTATTCAAGAGGATAAAGTAATCACATAGTTCCTCTATGCCAAGAGTCCATCATTGAAACCAGATCCTAGTCASTGTGTTTCCGAGACGAAGGCAYGCAGACAAGAAGGTTATACGTATYTAAGTTAGTATAAGTCAGACAAWATAACTTATTCTTCACATTTATGACCAGATTCAGGATTGTGTGGGTTCTTTGTTATTTCCTACTTCACAGTAGGGCCGAAATGCCTCCCTGAACATGTGAACTTTCACATGCAAYCATTTCGCCAAAACCCCCGCAATAACATCTGCTGAACACATGTATGTGACCAATAAAATTGGATTTGATTTTGAATTGATTTGATACCTTAATGACCAACTTGAACGGGATCCGTAAATATGAATAAAAACATTTTTTTTTTTTTTTTTTTAATGACGACCCGAGTTTAGCTAAGGCAACAAAAAAAATCACTGAGCAATGGTGGGAGAAAGATAGGACCCATGATTGGCTAAGATAATGGAGGGATAAAGGAGACTACCTTCTGGAGCACAATGCCGTGCTCACCCGGCCGGTTACACGCAAATTCTTAAAAGAGAAGGGTGAGGCTTAAGGCGGTGTGAGCYATTCTGAGTAAGGCGTAAACAAAGAAGAGGTCTCTATAGAAGTGCAAAGAACATTCAAGGTATTTCCCTCCTACGTGTCTCCAAAGTGGGATAACACGTTTAAGCACATTTCAAAGCAGCATAACTTCCCCATGTTTCCTCCCAACTGCAGCGTATGATACGCCATTTTGTAGCTCTGCATCTGCACCGTTCTCAATCGACGGGTCGACTTGCCACCAACCTAAACCCCTAAAAGAGCAAGGCGGAAGAAGCCAGACGTAGGAGGAGAACATTGAGAGGAAGCAGACTAGAGCGAGGTTATGGAACGCGGGAGATCTTCCCTGCTAATCTACCCTTCCTAGAGCTGAGCCCCTTCGTTTGAGGCTTTACCCAGCAAGCACTCCCTGTGTGTGTGTGTGTGTGTGTGTGTGTGTCTGTGTGAGCACGCGTACATGTGACCTCGAAGCGAGAGAATCGGTCTCAAGAGGGGCCTTCTGCATGATATTTTTTCCGTATCATCTCAACGAGACATTTTTCAATGGCAACTCCATCTCCCCGTCTGCTCCGGGTTACAGTGCTAGACAAGCGTGGCCGATCTGGCCATTCAAACCCATGCAAATCCAATCAATGCAAATCAGATAAAAAAAAGAAGAAGAAGAAGCGAATCAAAATCCAATTACTTTGGGCGTAGCGACGAGAACGCTGGACTATGACGGGTCGCGTTTCGAGCCTCTCCGGCCGCTCAAGCGTGGGTTGATGTGACGGTATGCGATTTGACATGTGGTTGCCTGGCTGGGGATGTTTAACATGGACTGTAAATGTGACTAGGGGTGTGATTCAGAATGGGAATTGGGTTACTTCCTGTAGTGTGAGAGAGAGAGAGAGAGAGTGGAGGGGTGCCTGGGGAGGGTTATTTTTGATAAGCGGCTGTGTATGTGTGTGTGTGTGTGTATTTGAGAGTAAAAAGCGTATGAGAATGAGTGTGTGTGTGTGTGTGTGTGTGAGAGAGAGATGATGAGTGAATAAGAGTGTGTGTGTGTTTGTAGGAGTGACTACACAGGCCCCAAGGACACCCAAAACAAGGGCGTGGAGATAAACCCTATGTGTCCAGACCTACATTCCTCTGAATAATCCTACAGTCAGGTGCTGTATCAGTACATCTGGCTGCCTCACCCCTCCTCTCTCTTCCTCTCTCTCTTTCCCAAGCTCTTTCTATCTATTTATTTATCTCTCTCTCCCTCGCTCGCTCTCCCCCCCTTTTCCACTCGCGCCCTCCCTCTTCCTCCTCCTCCCTCTCTCTTTAGCACCCCCCCACACTCTCTCCCTCCCTTTCTCTATTTCTCTCTGCTTTAGGCCCAGGGAGTACATCTATATTCATTTTTTCAGTGATAAACTACACGGACCACCAGTGTGTTTGTTTATTCTCTCCCACTGACCTTTAAGACGAGCGATGAGAGATCACCTCTCACATGCAGAGTGGAGTTGGTTTATTCATTCAGAAACACCTTAGTAAACAGACCAGGGAGGGCAGAGGCAAACACTGTTTCTAACAAGCACAGCAGGCACACCGAACACGCAGGCCACGTGTATACACGTCGACACACAATCATGCCCACACACTGTTTGAGGAAGGTACCCGCACACCCACACACACTACGACGCCGCACACAGTGAACYCAACTCACCAYCAGTTTCCCAGCAGGCCTTGCAGGATGTCCGAGGGCCGAGGGGTGCGGAAGACAGACCATTTGACGCCCCGGTCCTTAAAGTTGTTGCAGTTGATCTCGTGAGGGCGGAGCCACTTTTTGATTCGCTGCTGGACGCTGTCGCCCTCGGGGAAGCCCACGGATTGGGGGCTGGGAGGGAAGCTGTCGTCCACAAAGTTCACCACGTTCTAAAATGACAGAGAGATATAAAACATGACCCTTAACCTCCAGAAGAGACGGAGGTATCACAACAGTCCAGCTGAGAAACCACACACAGATCAGTAGAGTCTGATGATGTAYGTCAGTGGCCTGGGTACAAGCGTGAGTCATTTGCTTGGAGATTAGAAAGGCTGAACAAGTGCATTATCATACTGGCATCGAGACTAGTCAAAACAAGACTAAGTCACCACACAGAGAAAACATGTACTGTATGTTGGCTGCAGTCTGGAAATCCCACAATATAGGGGAGAGTGGGGTAAGTTGAGCYAAAGGGTTAAATGAGCCACTCCTTAGTTTCTAGGAAACCAGACACAAAATGTGTCATGTGACCACATATTTAGGAAGAGGTCATAATTTCATGGAGTCTGTGAAGGAAGAAACCACATAGAAAAAGTGGTAAGCAAGTTAGCTCCAAAAAACGGATTTACACAAAGTCAAATTAATTTATTGTTATAGGTTTCATGATGCTTGTATCTAAACCAAAGTAGCTCGTTTTAACATTGTTTTAAATATTAGTTGGGGTCTCTATAAGCTACAACATGAGGTTCTAAACCTAGGARGAAAGTGCATCCTTTGGGCTAATACGGTCCAAAAGTTTGCCTTGGGGTAAGCCAAAGGCAATGGGGTAAGTTGAGCCAATGGCCACCATACCCCATACAAATGACTATAACATTTAGTCCGTTTTATGTTTTTTTGTGTGTAATGTGTTATAGATACAGTTGAAGTCGGAAGTTTACATACACTWAGGTTGGAGTCATTAAAACTCGTTTTTCAACCACTCCACAAATMTCTTGTAAACAAACTATAGTTTTGGAAAGTCAGTTAAGACATTTACTGTGTGCATGACACAAGTAATTTTTCCAACAATTGTTTACAGACAGATTATTTCACTTATAATTCACTGTTTAACAATCCGTGGGTCAAGAAGTTTACATACACTAAGTTGACTGTGCCTTTAAACAGCTTTGAAAAAAACAGAAAATGGTTTCATGGCTTTAGAAGCTTCTGATCAGGCTAATTTACATAATTTGAGTCAATTGGAGGAGTACCTGTGGATGTATTTCAAGGGCTACCTACAAACTCAGTGCCTCTGCTTGACATCATGGGAAAATCAAAAGAAAATCAGCCAAGACCTCAGAAAACATTTTTAGACCTCCACAAGTCTGGTTCATCCTTGGGAGCAATTTCCAAATGCCTGAAGGTACCATGTTCATCTGTACAAACAATAGTACGCAAGTATAAACACCATGGGATCCCGCAGCCATCATACCGCTCAGGAAGGAGACGCGTTCTGTCTCCTAGAGATGAACGTACTTTGGTGCGATAAGTGCAAATCAATCCCAGAACAACAGCAAAGGACCTTGTGAAGATGCTGGAGGAAACAGCTACAAAAGTATCTATATCCACAGTAAAACGAGTCCTATATCGACATAACCTGAAAGGCCGCTCAGCAAGGAAGAAGCCACTGCTCCAAAACCGCCATAAAAAAGCCAGACTTACGGTTTGCAACTGCACATGGGAACAAAGATCGTACTTTTTGGAGAAATGTCCTCTGGTCTGATGAAACAAAAATAGAACTGTTTGGCCATAATGACCATCGTTATGTTTGGAGGAAAAGGGGGAGGCTTGCAAGCCTAAGAACACCACCATGGCATCACGAAGAAGGAAAATGATGTGGATATATTGAAAAAACATCAAGACATGAGTCAGGAAGTTAAAACTTGTCGCAAATGGTCTTCAATGGACAATGACCCAAGCATACTCCAAAGGTGGCAAATGGCCTAAGGGCAACAAAGTCAAGTTTGGGTGCCATCACAAGCCCTGACCTCAATCCTATAGAAAATTTGTGGGCAGAATGAAAAAGCATGTGCGAGCAAGGAGGCCTACAAACCTGACTCAGTTACACACTCTGTCAGGAGGAATGGGCCAAAATTCACCCAACTTATTGTGGGAGCTTGTGGAAGGCTACCCGAAACATTTGACCCAAGTTAAACAATTTAAAGGCAATGCTACCAAATACTAATTGAGTGTATGTAAACTTCTGACCCACTGGGAATGTGATGAAAGAAATAAAAGCTGAAAGAAATAATTATCTCTGCTATTATTCTGACATTTCACATTCTTAAAATAAAGTGGTGATCCTAACTGACCTAAGACAGGGAATTTTTTATGAGSATTAAATGTCAGGAAATGTGAAAAACGGAGTTGAAATGTATTTGGCTGAGGTGTATGTAAACTTCCGACTTCAACAGAATGAACWCGAGATGTGCATTTGTATTGTTACAGAGCAGACATCATCATGCCCCGTGTTACAAACCTAAAACAAGCAGGGGTCTGGCCCCTCTTCAGGTGCTCGAGAGAGCTCTCGAGAGTCCCTTCGAGCAACATCAAGGGATGAAGAAAAAAAATTGACTGAATGACACTGTAGAGGTACACTGACAAAAATTTTTTAAACGAACATGTACCCGCGTGAGAGACTCTGAAAGAGTAGCAGAGGCACACAAGGTCTTATCTGTTGACATGGAGTCTGAGCTTGCTAAACTCATAAAGAATCTCGCAGACCAGTTTCATGGGCTTAGAAGCCTCAAATGCAGAGAAATTGCCTACAAAATTGGCACATCCTCCCCTATCCCGGACAACTGGTCGAGAAATGGATGTGTAAGTGATATTGAACAGAGAGATCGTTATCTGAATGAAGGCATACATTTAAGATGTACAATATACCACACCCCCATTCCATTAAATAAACTTTCACCTACCAGCACCCTCACGGGACACCCTCACAGACTTACCCCAAAGCGGCTCAACGTACACTGTCCCTACGCTCAACTTAACCCAAGAGACCACTTTTTTGGACAAGCGACCTTTTGAAAACTGTAATGTTTACATGAATACTGATTATTTCCTGGGATACGCGTCATCCTGCAATATATGTCGGCATCTGTCTTAGAAAGAACACTATATTTCCCTTAACGTAGTGATGCCGAATGTAAAAAATGGCTCAACATACCCCACTCTTCCCTAGTGTAAATATAGTATGCGTAAACTAACAACACATGTCAAATATCCTAAACATGCCAGAGTAGCCTAAACATGCAACTATCAGAGATCTAAGGTTAGGACTATAAACCACTATAGTCCCTAGCCTACATGTTTTCTGTCTGACGTCTGTGTTAAAAGGATAATGATTAATTCGGAGGCCTGCAGGCCGCCGTAGGAGCCACAGAACGCTGAGTCGTGTACCAGGAAAAACATTGGCAGCGAGTATTCATGTGGCTAAAGGAGCCCTCTCCCTGCTGTTAAAACATTAAGATGCACACGCAGCATGGAAGGTGCCAAGACACATCAAAACGCATATTCCGAGATCAAGAAGACGGCACGCTGAATCACACAGCGATGCTTCTAAAACACACCGACTTGTGCACCCCGTGAAGCACTTTCAAGCTAAATCGTGCTTCTTTGAAATGTGCAATTGAAATAATCTGTTCAGAATTTCTACTTCAATTCCAAATGTAAGTGATCACTGTTCAACAAAACAGTTTGAATTGAGGCTAACCAACTTACAATAATGACCTGACACTATCACTCTGTCAAAACCCTGCTCAACAAACCTTGAGGGAACTCATACAAAGACTAGCCTGTGCTATTTCCTCTGTGCACTGTTGGTAGTGATGGGATCCTGCATCCTGAACCAGTGGAAAGTACTGAAAGCACCCCGGCAGTGCACAGTCAATGGAGACAAATTGATTCGTCACCCTAACCAAAAAGCCACTCCTGTTGCCCTCGACACCGTGGCAGACAGCGGCACATTGGCCCCTGCCCCCGTTTCCCATCATGCCCCAGAAGATTTAGCCCCCCCGGGGTCCATCGGTGGCTCACTGGCTCAGTGGCTCTGCAGTTCAGAGGTTTACACCGCCCCCTGTTTGTTGTCGGGGTTTAGCCAGCAACCGATAACATTTTCCTTTGCTTCACAGCAGTTGGGAGGGCTTTCAGCGTCGACTGACCTGCAAACAGAGAGGCCTCTTTTAACTTGAGTTCCAAAAGCCACTCGCCGACAACACAGGACCTCGGAGACGGCAGCGTATAAGAAATGGGATAAACATGCACAGTGTATGTGGCGCGTATCCACTTTCAGCACATGTGGAAATCAAAGGCAAACGGAGGACGAAGCAGATGACTCATCGTGACACGTGTAGAAACAGGACAGACTGCCACGGCGAGACAGACAAGACACAAACAGTCCCACGCAGCGTTAGTGTCCCTTCAGCTATTCTCGCCAGGGCCAGCTGTTTGAGGCCTGTTGTGACGGCGACATTGCAACACAGTGCTGGTCTGACTGCCTGACTGTCTCCGATGGAACCGTGTTGGGTAATTCTCAAGGCTGGGCCAATGCCAATGCCTGAGAGCACTCTACTGCATTCGCAGTCACAGTTCATGGCTAGGCTAGTCCGGCTAACAAAACACACAGCACTCCAGCTGTCTGAGTCTCTATAGAAACCTGAATCAATACGGGGACATTTTGAATGCGGAGAGGGAGTGACTGGCACTCACTGCAACCAAGTGCGACGCTACAGTCAACCTACTGATCGTGGCAATAGATGGCTATTGAGCCAACATGACAGTGTGCCACTGTCATGTTGGCTCAATAGCCATCTATTGCCACTTATTGAACTGCCATTACATAGAAACAGCGGCGATAACTTTTACACTGGTTTATTGTACACTGGTTTATTGCCAATAGGGCCCATTGAAACATGTGGCGGTTGAAATTTGTCCCAGAAGAAAGTGGCGCCTGGCGCCTGGCGCTGGAAGCTTTCGGTTAAAATCCACCTGTATGCCTACTGTTTGAATCGTGCTGTCGTTCAGCCTTGGCTATTCAATGAAAAGTAGAATGGAACATATGACGTCAACAGAGGGAACATAATTGTCGTCAACAGAGGGAACATAAGCAATATGTTTAGTGTACTCGGCATGCTCCGAAAAGAGAGTTAATTACAATGTTTCCACCAGACAGGGCTTCACAGGTCAGAAAGAACAAATGCTAGCATGCTAGCACGTTGTATAACCTGTCTGAAATGCTACAGTGGACCAGCACACTTCCCACTGGGCAAAAACTAGTTAAATGAACGTGGCTTCAACGTAATTTGTCAACATATTGTGACGTGGAATCTACACGGGGGGGTTGAGGGTAAAATTTCAAACCACATGATAATGTCATCATGGTAATACATTTTCAACATATAGAAAATATGTTGGAATTTGTACCTGGGAAACAACGTCAGATCTTCAACGTAATATCCACTATTAGGGGAAAAAAACTATAGGCTGGGCAGCACCTTATACTGGATAGTTGATCTCGCTACAGCTATCCTTTCGGTCTCCCATCCAGGGTTTTAACCAAGCCCAGCCCTCCTTAGCTTTGATATTTGTCCCTGACTATATGTGCTATGGTGAGAATGATCGTAGAGAAATCTCCACTATTAGATTCACTGCTGCTGTTGAAGGTCATTCCAAAGTGTAGTTTCAACAGAGAAAACGTAATGGAACCATAGTTTATCACTCATATATCAGKAATTATACTGTTTAGGCATATGTAGTGTTTGGGAAGTCAACAACGGCTATTGTTTAAATTCGACCCAGGATTCAAKAAAAWAAATAGACAATGCATATATGTCTAGGGTTTCAAGCTTTGGTTGATTTCAAATGGAATCTACAAGTTAATAACAAATATGTTGAATTCACATCTCCAGGTCAAGCTAAAAATCTAAGTTAAAGAATAGGATTGAATCAAATCAAACTGTATTTAAAAGTGCATTTAAAGTTTGATGCGATTCGGTCCCATTCTTTAACTTCGACTTTTTTGGTTGAAATGGAGACGTGAATCCAACACACCAATTACTAATTTCCATACAAACTGGAATTAAAGCCAGACTAAATCAGTGGCACAGATGGAGCTATCCAKGCGGAAGATACATCTCCTTTAAAATGTTGATATTTGGTTTCGTTGTCAACCAAACTCAARTCAATATTACTTTTGTAAAACAGTCAAATAGCTTGTGCAAGCTACCTTACAAACTAACGTAACAGTATTTATTCAACCTTAAAATGAGCAACACATCCATGGTCACATTTTGAGGTTACTGTAACAATAAAATGTCCTATTTAATCATAGGAAGCGTGCTTGTTCAGGGTCGCAGGTCTGTGGAAACCTTCACAATTGCTATAATAACCTGCGCAGAATCTCAAACGGCATTGATCACTCGCACCATGTACTTTAAAAGTAATCTCAACTGCAATCCAGGTCATTTGGTTGTGCTATTAGACGAAGCACAGTAATAGCGCATGAAGTTATTGTATAAAGAAACAAAATGTCTGACATTGTATTCCCTTTTGAACTGTATTATGCTTTTAACATGTTTGAAAGCGCCGTGATAACACATTTGGGAATTCAACAAACTTTTGGCTGTRTTTTTGAGTGGGTGAAAATAGGCGGGAATCTCATTGATCAACGTATCTTAACAAATACTACCCAATTCTCCACGTTGAAAAGACGTGGTGTGCCCAGTGGGCTGGGACATTTGTATTGCTTAAAACCTCAAGTAATAGATTATGGGACAATGTCTATCTGGATGGATGTCTTTGTCCTTATATTGTCTAAATACCATCTTTGCTCCACTCTCATATAGCTTCCGTTCTTGATCTACTTGTCTGTGACAACTCGTTAATGAAATAATGGCTAGGCAGTGGTGGAAAATGTACGCAATTGTCATACTTGAGTAAAAGTTAAGATACCTTCATAGAAAATGAGTCAAGTAAAAGTGAAAGTAACCCAGTAAAATCCTACTTGAGTAAAAGTCGAAAGGTATTTGGTTTTAAATATACTCAAGTATCAAAAGTAGATGTAATTGCTAAAATATACTTCAAAAGCAAAAGTAAAAGTATAAATTATTTCAAATTCCTTATATTAAGCAAACCAGATGGCACCATATTCTAGTTTTTTTWAAATTTATCTACAGATAGCCAGGGGCACAGTCCAACACTCAGACATCATTTACAAACAAGTGTGTAAATTGGACCATTTTCCTGTCCTGCTATGCATTCAAAATGTAACAAGTACTTTTGGGTGTCAGGGAAAATGTATGGAGTAAAAAGTACATTATTTTCTTTAGGAATGTAGTGAAGTAAAAGTAAAAGTAGTCAAAAATATAAATAGTAAAGTAAAGTACAAATACCCAAAACAACTACTTATAAATTATTTTTACACCACTGTGGCTAGGAGATATGCCTCTACAATGTTGTGGTCATCTAAGCACTCTTTGGAGTGGTCTGACGACTCCTGGTGGTCCCTGTCCCCAGTCCACCTGGTCGTGCTGCTGATCCAGTTCTGCCTGCGGCTATGAAACACTGACCTGTTTCACCGTGCTACCTTGTCTCTCTCGCGCTCTCGTCGCAAACCGGGAAGTTCCATGGCATAAATCCGCTAAAGAGGGGTCGGAACCCAGTGTAAATCTGTGACGCCTCACAACATGTCAAACAAATCAAATGCCTTGCTTGGGCGGAGCTCCAAAGGTCAATAGGAGCCAAAGTCAATAAAACAAGATGGATGACAAAAAAACATTTTAGAACAATTGCAGTACGCTAGTTCTCAGCATTTCTCTGTTATTTCAGGATGAGCTAAAGCTGCAGCAAGAGGGGGGAAATGGATGTTGCGTATCATGTTTAGCCAGTCAGGTTGCAGCAGTCTGTTCTTTTAACCCTGGTCTGATAGTTTCAAAATAAAAAAAGACTGCTGCAACCTGATTGGCTCAACGAGATACGCAACATCCGGTACTAGCATTAGCTACTCTAGCATGGTGGTGGAAAATGGTGTTTCATAAAGAATGTATACATATTCTCCCCTGTTTTCTTCCGCCTTCTCACCATTACATAGAGTTAAAGACATTCTGCGGTCCATTTGTATACRTTTTAGCCAGTAGTTCTGAAAGCAGCGCTCACGATCCAAAAGTGGTCTCTCCAAAAATTGCGTACTACGTCACATTTGTGCACCTCTCTCGCTCTCTGACGTGCCTCTTTGCTAGCTGTCACTCYAGTGGCTGAAGCTCATTGGTTGAACTCAAATTGCTCGGGGGCTGGATCACGTGGGGGAAAATGTGCAGAAAATGGCGCCGCCCAGCTTCCAGATAAACGGTCGCTTTAAAACTAGGGATTTCGTGGCTAATTGAGGTAAGACGGTAATTCTGCTCATAGATTATAAACGTATGAACTACACATTCACATATCCAGCCCAAACCGGGAGGTTTAAATAATAATTAGTAGTCACCAAAGTTCCGGAGCATGTCTTTAAGGAGGAAAATGACACCTTTGCAGCCTAAATGAAGAACGTTTTATGTACAAACCGGTCCATGGGGGAATACGAATGTATGGCCGGCTGCATGCATTCCCTTTGGACGGAAAAATTAAATGACTCAATATCGCCATCTGCCAGCCTTTGGGCTACATACACAACAACTCTCAAAATATGTCCTACCCGGACGGAAAACAGTGGAAGTGTCTACCTTCTACAAGCATGTGGGGATAGGGTTCTTGAAATGTAACACCCAATCAAAATCCCACTGGACCATTCAAACCGTTTTGCAACACAAAATTCTCCAGCGACATGGCAGCACGAGCCTACACCTTCTATAACCACTGTGGTTATTATTTGARCCTGCTGGTCATCTATGAACGTTTAAGGTCTTGAAGAACTATCTGGCTTTAACGGCCATGTACTCTTCTAATCTCCACCCGGCACAGCCAAAAGAGGACTGGCCACCCCTCGGAGCCTGGTTCCCCCTCTAGGTTTCTTCCTAGCTCCTTGCCTTTCTCGGGAGTTTTTCCTAGCCGCTGTGCTTCTGCATCTGCATCGCTTGCTCTTTGGGGTTTTAGACTGGCTTTCTGTATAGCACTTTGTGACAACAGCCTCGTGTGAGGCTGAGGCAGTCATGAGGTACCCTGGGGGTGATAGATTCACTGCACGGGGGGGGGGGGGGGYGTGTGCTTAGCCGACTCCACCCTCCCTAAACTAAGCTGTGCCGCTCGATGCTCCCGCTGATTACATTTGCTTTAGGGAAGCGGATAATTGCTGCTACTCTACTTCCCCGTTTCTAAAAATAAAATGTCCCGTGTTCACCTTAGCGTTCACATGGGTAGCACCACAGCCGCAAAGGAAAAAGGGGGGGGGGGGGGGGGGGGGGCCCCGGGGGGAGGAAGGGGGGGGGGGGGGGGGGGGGGAGGGGGGGAGGGGGGGCGGGGGGAGAGGGGGGAAGGAGAGGGGGGGGGGAAAAAGAGGGGGGGGAGGGGAGGGGGGGGGGGGGGGGGGGGGGGGGGAGAGGGGGGGGGGGGGGGGGGGGGGGGGGGGGTATGGTGCCCTGGGGGATAGAAGTGAGGAGAGGGGGAAGAGAGAAGGGGAGTACGGTAGCACTGGGGACAGAAGGGAATAGAAGAGAGGGGGAATAAAGAAGGGGGGAATGGGAAGAGAGGAGGAGGACGGTGGGATGGGATATTGGGAGTGAAGGATGAAAGAGTAGAGATGAAGGGATACATTTAGTCTAGGTGTTCAAGAGGAGGAGAGGAGAGGCTCTCCAACATCCTTCCTGTATAAGCCGGCTTCCCACCCACGCTCCCAAAGGTGAACCCGCAACTRGCAGAGCAGCATTTGACATAAATAATGCATGGTAGAGCCAACGTTGTACCATTATAAAAATGACACGATACCCTCCACATGGAATGAAATGTATACGTGTGAGTGACAACGTTCCTGTATCAGTTTAAATTTACCCCCCACTTTCTTGCTTATGACAAATAGCGTAGGCAAACATGATGAAATTCTGTGGCTTTTTTAAATCCAGAGTCCATGGTGTCGAGATAAAGCAAACTTGAAAAAGTCAAAAAGTGAGGCATCGTCCTTCRCTACCTCTCCCTGGGGTTAGTCCTATGTCCCCTCACCCAGTGTGTTTTATACACTGCCAAACAAATAGCGGACTACTAACCCTTATGTGGCTGGCTACTTAATTGACTAATACATTTTTTCGGGCCAAACATTTTGCTGGGGGGCATGCCCCCGCACCCCCCCTAGCAGGTAATTGTTTTCCATTACGCTGGCTACTTCAGGTTTTCAGGAACACACTGTTCACCCAAACAGGCGGTTTCCACTGGTTACATCAAGCTGGCTACGAGACCAACCACTCCAAAGGCGAATCAAAATCAGACCAATCAAAACGCTTTACGCTAGAGTACTGAACCAAAACGACCCGTCGGGTCTTTTAGTATTTAAAGATGAGCACGAGTGGTGGGGGCAAAGGGACGTCACTCTACATTAGGTGTTGTAATCTGGAGATTAGTTTGTAATTACAAAGGGTAATTAGGGTTTCTCCATTAAGAAAAACCCTTGATTAATTCTTCCAGACTGACATTTATGCTGGTTAATGAAAATTCATTGTTTCTTGAAGGGGGTCAGCGTCATTATGGTTAGAGAACCTAAGCTTTTCTTGGCCATTTCAGAACTTTCCACCCTCTTGTAATCTTGCAAAAGTTTATTCAAATTGTTATTTCTAAGTTTACTTTGAAAAATGTCAATATAAATGTAATTGTACTGACTGAGGTTGATTTGTATGCATTGACTGACGCCATTGTAAAAACACACATTTCACCGTTTCWATTGATCCCCTCCGAAATAAAAAATGTATTATGATTCACGTCTCCTTGTGTGAACTGAAGACTGAAAACAGACTGGTAGTGTCTGTGTGAGAGAAAGAAAAGCCAGAGAGACAAAGTCTTTATGCAGATCAGAAAGTGTTCCCGGGGGCGACATGGTGTAGTAGCGTGAAGTTGCCCCTAGACGCTGATCTTCAGTCAGTTTAGCATTTCCCCCACTAATGGTTAAGGTTAGGATTGTGGGAGGGGAAGCTGATCCTAAATGTGTATAGCTCACTTAAAACACCTGCCCYGACATGATCGAGAGATCCTTATGGGCTTTATAACAATCTATCTCTCAAAGTTGTGTTGTTGCGCCACACATATTGCAACGATAAATATGATACACACAGACTCTGGGCTTGCGAGTAACTTACTCATGGACAAACAAAACCCTTTCACGTCGGAGCATTTTTAGGACAAACAACTACTAATTACAAACCATTATGAGATATGGGGAAAAAACGTCATCCGACTTGGGAGAATTGTCCCGGTTTCAGAATTACTATTTGGGATAAACAGAGATGTTCGGGACTGCCGGTGTAATCAAGGGACAAACGTTCACCCCGTGCCCCATTAAAAATCCACTAATGAGCAGAGAAGCGCAAACAGAAACTACAACAACAAAAGCCTATTAGGGTCTCCTGGCAGCGTCTTTAAAAATTAGGCAGATCGGAGTTGCCTGCTAATCACTGGAACCATGGTAAAGAAGCCAGAGTATTAGAAAGCTGTATTGTGCCGCTTGGCAGTTCACAGTTGCAGTGTGACGCATGTAAAACGTCCCTACTGCATTTATTATTCATGGCACAATGAAATATGCTCTTTGGGAAACTCGTTGACTATTCATCTCTCCTGAAAGTGATGCTGACATGTCAGTGGCAAACTCTTGGAAACTGATGTAAGTTGCTCGAGTATGATGTCAGTTCTCTTGACACATGCTCTTTACAAAAGACACTATTAGCTTTTGAAAAGCATAAACACAATCCATTTCCCCAACCCCCCCGGGTTCCCAGGGTGACTTACCTCTCGACAGAAGGTGGTGATGTTCTCCCAGAGTTCCTTGGCTTCGCCCTCGTCGTTGCGCCGCCGTGCCTCCACGTGCATGCTCTCCCTCCTCTTCAGTGGCTTGGCCACCTTGCGCAGYGTCAGGTACTGCTGGGCCGTGTGGCATGCCGCGCAGTTCTTAGACTTGACGTCGTTGAGCAGCGTGCACGCCGGACAGCCCCACTGCTTCTCCTGCAGTAGCGTGCACGAGGAAGAGGASGASGAGGACGATGAGGAAGAGGAGGAGGTGTTGGTGGCCGAGGGCGAGGGGTAGACCCGGGCTTGTTTTCGGGCCTTGTGTCCAGAAGACGATGAGGAGGAGGCTGAGGAGCAGGAGCAGGGGCCGGGGAGACCGCATTGCGGGCAGCAGCGAGAACTAGGCTCCTGGAAGCCATGCAGCTTGGAGGAACCGCAGGCCGAGCACTTGGCCACCCCCGTGGGGTTGCGGAGGGTACATTTGGAGCAGGCCCAGGTGCTGAAGTCCGGACTGGAGGGGCTYGCCGGAGTAAAGCGCACCGTCTCGCAGCCCACCAGGTCGATGAGGTCGGCACCGGCCCGCGACGAGCGACATGCCTCACACTTGGACGAGCCGCTCAGGTTGGGCAAGGAGCATCCTGGGCACTTCCAAGTGGGGGCCGATGTAACGGGGGCGTGGGAGGTGTGATGGGGGTGGGGGCCGTCCTCCTCCTCCAGGATGCTGAGGCGCTTGCTGGGGAAGGAAGGCTCCTGAGGCTGGGCTTGCTTAGGCTTGGCAGGGCGGAGGGGAGGGCAGGGCGGAGGGGGCACGTAGGCCGCGGAGGGCGAAGTGGGGCTGGGGGCGTTGGGGTTAGGGTTGGGTGGCCGCCCTGGCGGGGGCACCTCTCTCCTGCTGCGGGGCACTGGGTTGTTCTGGAGAGAAGAGAAGGGAGTGAAAGGGGAGGAGAGTGGCGTAGGGGGCAAGTTGGTGTCGGGGGGCTCCTGGGGTTCGCAGGGAGCAGCTGCGGGGGGCGAGTCGTCTGTCAAGTCAATGAGGAGTGGAGGGGCGGAGGCCCCTGCTACGTGGACGGGAAASCCTAGCACGGGCGTGCGAACCTCGGGCACCACCAGCGCCTCGGGTGGGATCTTGGGCAGCGACAGTTTCCTTGGTCCCCCGCAGGCCGAACACGACAATGCAACAGGAGTATTATGAAGCGTGCATCGTGGGCACGCCCAGCCTGAGTGGTGGTGCTGCTGCCCCTCGGGTCCACCCAGACCGCTCAGGCCCCCCACCTCCCCGTTGCTCTCCGACCTCCTCAGCGCCTCCTCCTTGGCCGGCTGCTGCCCGCGGGGCTCCAGGAGAACCGTGGGAGTCATGACAGGCGTGGGAGTCTCCGGCGGCACGAGGCCATTGGCGATGGTGGCCATGGTTGTGGTCGGTGTGGGGGTGCTTGGCGAGGGTCCAAAGCCACAGATGGTGCAGGCGCCGGAGCCCTGGGGGTTGTTGAGGGTGCAGGCGGGGGCAGGCCCCAGCGTTGCTGCTCCTCGGTGCTGCTCAGCCTCAGGATCTGGTTGAGGTCGGGTTTCTGGCGCGGCGCCTCGCAGATGGAGCAGCGCGCGCCACCCCCGCGTTCAGGAAGGTGCAGCGGCCGCACGACCACTCGCTGCCTTGCACTGCAGCCGCCATGGAGCCGGGGACTGAGATGGCTGTATGAAAGAAAGACAGAAAGAGAAAGAAGAGGACGAGTGGGAGATGGGGAGCAGAAGTTAAAAGGGAAGTTTGGGATAAGTGGGGGGGGGGGGGGGGGGGGGGGAGTGAGGAGAGAAGATGGAAGAGAGGGGGGGGGGGGGGGGGGGGGGGGGGGGGGAGAGAGAGATTAGCCAGTGGCAAGTTTGGAATGCAAAATCTCCCTCTTCGGGGAATTGAGGGCAGTAAATCCATGCACAATGCCTCTGTGATGAGAGGAGCCAGCCAGACAGCCAGGCAAACAGCCAGCCAGTCAGACAGACGAAGCTGCTGCTGGTACTACTACGGGAGAATACTGAGTGAATCCTCTCACAAACATACTCAGAACCATCCACCTGACTGACACTTATTGGAATGYAAAAACYCCGGGACCTTCTGATCTAGCACCTCCTATCATCCTCTCTCTGGTCAATGTTAATGGAGAGGACAGGAGCGGAGGGCCAAATAGAGCGAGAGTTAGAATCAAAGCAAAAAATGATTTTAAAATGTGCACTGGCTTCTGTGTTAGCGTTTACGATCGGGGRTTTGGGCCTTCTGATGTGAAGACGAACTTCTGATCCAGGTTGATCCTCTTGGATCAAMATCCCTGTTGCCTAAATTGTTTTGTGCATAAAAAAAAAGCACCCCTTGTGTGCACTTCTGGTAATACAGTATACCCCGGTATGGTACAGAAAGGGTATGATGTCTGAAAATCTGGATACCACRCAAACCTAACTAGAATAACTAGTATGTGTTCAAACTAGGATAGCATGTCCTAACTAGAATCACGTAGATGTGTTCATACAGCCCGTCCCCTAGGGGACTAGCACTGTTGGCCACCTCTAGACTGTGCCCAGGCTGATGGAGGGACTGGGGGGCCCCTGGGGACACTCGACATGGGGTGCCGTTCGAGCGGGGCCCATAAATGCCACTGTCACTCAAAGCGCTCATGTGTGAACACTGCAACAGGGAGAGAAATGGACGAAGTGCTAAGAGCTAATGCCACTATCACCACGCTAGACTGCCCCGGCTGCCCCATTGGCTAGCATATCATCAGCTGACCCAGTGGTTCTCGAACCTCTCCTCGGGGACTCCCAGCCGTTCCATGCATTTGATCTATTCCAGAGCAGGTAAACCTGATATTTAAATGTGTCAACTAATCATTAAGGCTTTGGCTAGTTGAATCAGGTGAGCTAGTTCAAAGCAACAACTCAATTGTGAAATGTCTGGGAGTCCCCGAGGAGAGGTTTGAGAACCACTGATCTGACCGACTCCGGCGCTCGCTGGCCCAAGAACATCTATTACTATTAATAATACAGCATTTAGTGTTGCACGGTATACTGGTACCATGGGAATATCACAGTACCGAAACGTCACAATACTTATGATACCAACATTTTAGAATACTGTACCTTCGTACCGTTTTATATGATACTACCATATTTTTCAGCCCTACCAATCTAAAGAAACTGCTGGCTCCTGTTATAAAATGTTTATAAAGTCAGTTTTGTTTAAACATTTTGTTGAATTTAAGCAAAAGCAAAAGTCTCTTGTATGCGCAGGTCCAATAACATCTACTTGACTTTCATGCACATATCAGGTGTGGCAGCTGTAATCAGCCAGCCGCATCCACTACCAGCACTCAACAAACCTGCTTCTCTCCGCATCCCGTACTAGCCCTTATTCACCTGCTTCTCTATGCAACCCCTACTAGCCCTCACTCACCTGCTTCTCTATGCATCCCTCCTAGCCCTCACTCACTCACCTGCTTCTCTCCACATCCCCTACTAGCCCTCACTCACTCACCTGCTTCTCTCCACATCCCCTACTAGCCCTCACTCACTCACCTGCTTCTCTATGCATCCCCTACTAGCCCTCGCTTCCCTGCTTCTCTATGCATCCCCTACTAGCCCTCACTCCCCTGCTTCACAATGCACCCCCTACTAGCCCTCAATCCCTTGCTTCTCTATGCATCCCCTACTAGCCCTCACTCGCCTGCTTCTCTATGCATTCTCTAATAGCCCTCACTACCTGCTTCTCTCCGTGTCCCCTACTAGCCCTCACTCACTCACATGCTTCGCCCCGCAACCCCTACTAGCCCTCACTCACTCACTCGCTTCCCTATGCATCTCCTACTAGCCCTCACTCACCTGCTTCTCTATGCATCCCCTACTAGCCCTCACTCACCTGCTTCTCTATAGATCCCCTACTAGCCCTCAATCCCCTGCTTCTCTATGCATCCCCTACTAGCCCTCTCTTCACTCACTCGCTTCCCTATGCATCCCCTACTAGCCCTCTCAGTCCACTCGCTTCCCTATGCCTCCTACTAGCCCTCAATCCCCTGCTTCTCTATGCATCCCTACTAAGCCCTCACTCACCTGCTTCTCTATGCATCCCCTACTAGCCCTCAATACCTCCTTCTCTCCGCATCTCCCTACTAGCCCTCACTCCCCTGCTTCTCTAGCCATCCCTACTAGCCCTCACTTACCTGCCGCCACTATGCATCCCCTACTAGCCCTCATCTTACCTGCTTCACTATGCATCCCCGTACTAGCCCTCACTCACTCACCGCTTCCTTATGCATCCCCTACTAGCCCTCACTCCCCTGCTTCTCTTCGCACTCCCCTTACTAGCCCTCACTCATCTGCTTCTTCATATGCATCCCCTACTAGCCCTCACTCCCCTGCCTTCTCTATGCATCCCCTACTAGCCCTCACTCACCTGCTTTCTCTATAGATCCCTACTAGCCCTCAATCCCCTGCTTCTCTATGCATCCCTACTAGCCCTCTCTCACTCACTCGCTTCCTCTATGCATCCCCTACTAGCCCTCATCCCCTGCTTTCTCTTCGCATCCCCTACTAGCCTCACTCATCGCTTTCTCATGCATCCCCTATAGCCCTCACTCCCCCTGCTTCTCTATGCATCCCCTACTAGCCCTCACTCCCTGTCTTCTCTATGCATCCCCAATAGGCTTCCAATCACTGCTTCTCTATTGCACCTCCTACTAGCCCTCACTTACCTGCTTCTCTCATCCCCCTACTGCCCTCACCTCAACCTGCTTCTCTCCGCATCCCCTACTAGCCCTCACTTCACCCACCTGCTTCTCTATGCATCCCCTACTAGCCCTCCCTTCCTGCTTCTCTTCCTATCCCCTACTAAGCCCTCACTCACCTGCTTCTGCTATGCATCTCACCTACTAGCCCTCACTCCCCTGCTTCTCTATCGCATCCCCTACTAGCCCTCACTCCCCCTGCTTCTCTATGCATCCCCTACTAGCTCTCACTCCCCTGCTTCTCTATGCATTCCCTACTAGCCCTCACTCACCTGCTTTCTCTATGCATCCCTACTAGCCCTCACTCTCACTGCTTCTCTTTCATCCCCTACTAGCCCTCCACTCTCCCTGCCTTCTCTATGCCACTCCCTACTAGCCCTCACTCCCCTGCTTCTCTATGCATCCCCTACTAACCTCACTCACCTGCTTCTCTATGCATCCCCTACTAGCCCTCAATCCCTGCTTTCTCTATGCACTCCCTACTAGCCCTCCACTCCCCTGCTTCTCTATGCACTCCCTACTAGCCCTCACCTCCCCTGCTTCTCTATGGCATTCCCTACTAGCCCTCACTCACTGCTTCTCTAATGCATTCTCTAATAGCCTACTAGCTTCTCTATTCATCCCCTACTAGCCCTCACTCCCCTGCTCTCTTTATGCACTCCCTACTAGCCCTCACTCAACTGCTTCTCTATGCATCCCTACTAGCCCTCACTCACCCCTCTAGCCCTCACTCCCCTGCTTCTCTTTGCATCCCCTACTAGCCCTCACTCCCCTGCTTCTCTATGCATTCCCTAATAGGCCTCACTCACCTGCTTCTCTATGCATCTCCTACTAGCCGTCACTTACCTGTTTCTCTCCGCATCCCCTACTAGCCCTCACTCACCTGCTTCTCTCCGCATCCCCTACTAGCCCTCACTCACCTGCTTCTCTATGCATCCCCTACTAGCCCTCACTCCCCTGCTTCTCTATGCATTCCCTACTATCCCTCACTCACTCACCTGCTTCTCTCGGCATCCCCCACTAGCCCTCACTCGCTCACCTGCTTCTCTCCGCATCCCCTACTAGCCCTCACTCACCGACTTCTCTCCGTCCGCTCCTCACGTGCATCTTTTCCTCCGTCAGTTAAAAAAAATAGATAATTTTGCAGTAATGGCGAGCGAGGCTGTAGACCCAGACGAGTCTTCTGTTGTTATATTTGTACATGTGTTACACTGGAGCTGCGCGCAAAGCGAGCAATGTTGATATATGCTATAATTTCATCGCCTGTTGTAACCAAGGGCACTGACCAGTTTGTGTAGACTTTGCAAGTTCACTGTCGTGCAGCCTCTAAGTGCTAGAGAGCTTTACAGCAAAGGAAACAGCTTGTCTCTACCCTTAACGGTTAAAAAACAAAATCACCCATATTACCTGAGATGCCTTTTTCCCCCACTCTATCGGGATTCACACGCATTTTATATAATTTCACAAACCAAGTCCTGGCCCGTTTTAAACTAATCCCAGGCTGCTAATTATTAGTTTGATAAACAACTTTTTACAAATATGAGCAAATCAGCCATTCTATGCAGTGTGAAGTTAAATTCAATGTGCTGTATTGAGTAGAAGTGTGAATTTCAGTGACAGGTTTTTAGAGAACGTTTAGAAAACAGGAACAAGTGTCTGGGCGAAGGGGCGAACGGGATGCTAAGCCACAGTTTTTTTTTAATGTTCACCGTTAAATCGCGATACTACTCGGTATCATGATACTTGGCCTGGTACGTATCGTTTGTAAAATGTTGGTATCGTGACAACACTACAGCGTTATACATTTTCAATGCACGGTCCAGTGGTGTTATACAGTAGGAAAATACATCTATCTCGCCCTTTGTCTGTGTAAAAGTGTAGTAGAATTGACTGGAGGCTACATACTTTCGCATTTCCAATGAAACGGAGCCTATGGCGGTACAGAAATAACAGCGTATGTCCGATTCGGTTCTTTGTGATGATCATTGTAAAATGCACATGAAGCAGAACTGACTGTAGGCTACATATCCTTAGAGGTGTGTATCGTCCCTTTTAAGACGATTCTGTGCACTCCTTTGAAAAGCATTGCGAGTCTATATTCCTTGTACTGTGTGTTTTATGCAATAGGGGAATATGAAAAACATTCTCTCTCAGATTGACAGCCATTGGACTGGCCCGGGTAGATCCCTCTGCTGCACTACAGCTCCACTGAAACACCATGTATCCTGGCCAGCTTATTGCCCTTAGTTCAACTCCATTAAACCCTTTCAGGCAGGAACACAGCTAAAAACCCGAGAGGTCCTTTTAGAGACCGCGCTCTCTCTCGCTCTACTCCTGTTCTCGCCATGGGTCCCAGAGGTTAGAGAAGGGTCATTTGAAGCTGGGGAGGACATGGGAGAGGAGGAGTGACAAGAGGGTGGAGTGCAAATGCTGCTGTTGTGCTGTGTGTGTGTCCCCGCTAGTAGCCTGGGGCAGCGTGATGGGGAGGAAGTCACATCGCTTTGTGTCAGACGCCATTAGTGATCAGCTCTCACTGGCCCGGCCAGCACTCTACTCACCAACAGGGAATGGACTTAGTTACTATCCGGGAAGTATTTCTTTTTTCGTTTTTGTAACCTTTATTTAATGGAAAGTTAACCCTCCAACACAGAGAGAAGTTAGGAAAACGCTGGCCTTGGAGCAGAGTAAAAGAGAGCCTGATTAAGTCATCTTAACCCTAAGGACACTAACTGACAGGAAGAAAGTACCTGAAGGCCATTGTGCAAACATTCATCTTTCCCCAAAAATAMTTAAAAAATGTAGGGGTAGACATTACTAAAACACTAAAGAGGATAAGAGGTTTGGGGAATAGGCCCTTCTCTAAAAGCTCTAGGGTAACTCAGATTGGAGTCCAACTCATCTAACCAAAATAGTTCTGGGTGAAGGCCACTTTTCACCTAAAACAATGACAGCAGAAACTGGATTCATGCTAATCTGTCCTCACATTAGAGGTCTTCACGGGTCCAAAAAGACTACACGTTAGTCGAGGTAATTTGTAAAGTGAATATGCATAGATATTAAACAGCGAGTAGCAGCAGTGTAAAAACAAGGGGGCGGGGTTAGGTGTCCATTTGATTAATTGTTCAGCAGTCTTTTGGCTTTGGGGTAGAAGGAGCCTTTTGGTGCTAGACTTGGCGCTCCAGTACCGCTTGCCATGCGGTAGCAGAGAGAACAGTCTATGACTTGGGTGACTGGAGTCTTTGACAATTTTTTGGGCCTTCCTCTGACACCACCTCGTATACAGGATGTCACTACCCTTTGTAGCGCCTTATGGTCAGATGCCGAACAGTTGCCATACCAAGCAACTGGTCAGGATGCTCTCGATGGTGCAGCTGTAGAACTTTTTGAGGATCTGGGGACCCATGCCAAATCTTTTCAGTCTCTTGAGGGGAAAAATATGTTGTTGTGCCCTCTTCATGACTGTCTTGGTGTGTTTGGACCATGATAGTTCGTTCGTAATGTGGACACCAAGCAACTGGTCAGGATGCTCTCGATGGTGCAGCTGTAGAACTTTTTGAGGATCTGGGGACCTATGCCAAATCTTTTCAGRCTCTTGAGGGGAAAAAGATGTTGTTGTGCCCTCTTCATGACTGTCTTGGTGTGTTTGGACCATGATAGTTTGTTCGTAATGTGGACACCAAGGAACTTGAAACTCTCAACCCGCTCCACTTCAGTGCCGTCGGTGAGAATGGGGGCCTGTTTCAGCCACACTCGTTGCTGACAGGTGTATAAAATAGAGCACACAGCCATGCAATCTCCATAGACAAACATGTATCAGTAAGTTGGTCTTGCTGAAGAGCTCAGTGACTTTCAACGTGGCACCGTCATAGGATGCCTAACAAGTTAGTAGGTCAAATTTCTGCCATGCTAAAGCTTCCCCGGTCAACTGTAAGTGCTGTTACTGTAAAGTGGAAATGTTAAGGAGCAAAGTGGTAGTCCACACAAGCTCACAGTATGGGACAGCCAAGTACTGAAGCACGTAGTATGTAAAAATAGTCTGTCCTTGGATGCAATACTCACTATCAAGTTCCAAACTGCCTCTGGAAGCAACGTCAGCCTAAGATCAGCATGCGCAATGCCAAGCGTTGACTGGAGTGGTGTAAAGCTTGCCACCATTGGACTCTGGATCAGTGGAAACGCGCTCTCTTGAGTGATGAATCACGCTTCACCATCTGGCAGTCCAACGGACAGATCTGGGAATGGTGGATGAACGCTGTCTGCCCCAATGCATAGTGCCAACTGTAAAGTTTGGTGGAGGAGGAATAACGGTTTAGGGCTGTTTTTCCAAGCCCCTTAGTTCCAGTGAAGGGATACAATGACATTCTAGATGATTCTGTGCTTCCAAATTTGTGGCAACAGTTTGGGGAAGGCCATTCCTGTTTCAGCATGACAATGCCCCCATGAACAAAGCGAGGTCCATACAGAAATTCTTTGTTGAGATCGGTGTGGAAGAACTTGACTGGCCTGCACAGAGCCCTGACATCAAACCCAGCAAACACCTTTGGGATGAATTGGAACGCGGACTACGAGCCAGGCCTAATCGCCCAACATCAGTGGCCGACCTCACTAATGCTCTTGTGGCTGAATGGAAGTCCCTGCAGCAATGTTCCAGCATCTAATGGAAAGCCTTCACAGAAGAGTGGAGCCTGTAATAGCAGATAAGGGGGGACCAACTCATATTAATGCCCTGGAATTTGGAATGAGATGTTTGACGAGCATTTTACATGACTTTTGGTCATGTAGTGTATATGTACAGTGCCGTCAGAAAGTATTCAGACCGCTTGACTTTTTCGAATTTTTTTTAGGTTACAGACTTATTCTAAAATGTGTTAAATAGTTTTTTTCCCGCCTCATAAATCTACACACATGACAAAGCACAAACAGGTTTTTAGAAATGTTTGCTAATTTATAAATAAAACTGAAATATAACATTTACCTAAGTATTCAGACCCTTTACTCAGTACTTTGTTGAAGCACCTTTGGCAGCGATTACAGCCTGGAGTCTTCTTGGGTATGACGCTACAAGCTTGGCACTCCTGTATTTGGTAGTTTTTCCCACTCTTCTCAGTAGATCCTATCAAGCTCAGTCAGGATGGATGGGGAGCGTCGCTGCACAGCTATTTTCAGGTCTCTCCAGAGACGTTTGATCGGGTTCAAGTTCGGGCTCTGGCTGGGGTACTCAAGGACATTCAGAGACTTGTCCTGAAGCCACTCCTGCATTGTCTTGGCTGTGTGCTTAGGGTCATTGTCCTWWTGGAAGGTGAACCTTCGCACCAGTCGGAGATCCTGAGCGCTCTGGAGCAGGTTTTCATGAAGGATCTCTCTGTACTTTGCTCCGTTCATCTTTGCCTCGACACTGACTAGTCGAATAGTCCCTGTCTCTGAACAACATCCCCACAGCACGATTATGCCATCACCATGCTTCACCATAGGGATGGTGCCAGGTTTCCTCCAGACGTCACACTTGGCATTCAGGCCAAAGAGATCAATCTTGGTTTCATCAGACCAGACAATCTTGTTTTTCATGGTCTGACAGTCTTTAGGTACCCTTTGGCAAACTCCATGTGCCCTTTAGTGAGGAGTGGCTTCCATCTGGCCACTCTACCATAAAGACCTGTTGGTGGAGTTCTGCAGAGATGGTTGTCCTTCTGGAAGGTTCTCCAATCTCAAAAAAGGAACTCTGGAGCTCTGTCAGAGTGACCATTTGATTCATTGTCACCTCCCTGACCAAGGCCCTTCTCCCCCGATTGCTCAGTTTGTCCGGGCGGCCAGCTCTAGGAAGAGTCTTGGTGGTCCCAAACTTCTTCCTTTTAAGAATGATGGAGGCCACTGTGTTCTTGGGGACCTTCAATGCTGCAGAATTGTTTTGGTACCCTTCCCCAGATCTGTGACTCGACACAATCCTGTGTCTTGGAGCTCTATGCACAATTCCTTCGACCTCATGGCTTGGTTTTTGCTCTGACATGCACTGTCAACTGTGGGACTTTATATAAACAGGTGTGTGCCTTTCCAAATCATGTCCAATCAATTTAATTTACCACAGGTGGACTCCAATAAAGTTGTAGATACATACACCACCATTCAAAAGTTTGGGGTCACTTAGAAATGTCCTTGTTTTTGAAAGAAAATCACATTTTTTGTCCATTAAAATAACATCAAATTGATAGGAAATACAGTGTAGACATTGTTAATGTTGTAAATGACTATAGTAGCTGGAAACAGCTGATTTTTTATGAAATATCTACATAGGCGTACAGAGGCCCATTATCAGCAACCATCACTCCTGTGTTCCAATGGCACGTTGTGTTAGCTAATCCAAGGTTATAATTTTAAAAGGCTAACTGATCATTAGAAAATCCTTTTCCAATTATGTTAGCACAGCTGAAAACTGTTGTTCTGATTAAAGAAGCAATAAAGCTGGCCTTCTTTAGACTAGTTGAGTATCTGGAACATCAGCATTTGTGGGTTCGAATACAGGCTCAAAATGGCCAGAAATAAAGAACTTTCTTCTGAAACGCGTCAGTCTATTCTTGTTCTGAGAAATGAAGGCTATTCCATGCGAGAAATTGCCAAGAAACTGAAGATCTAGTACAACGCTGTGTACTACTCCCTTCACAGAACAGTGCAAACTGCCTRTAACCAGAATAGCAAGAGGAGTGGGAGGCCCTGGTGCACAACTGAGCAAGAGGACAAGTACATTAGTGTGTCTAGTTTGACAAACAGACGCCCCACAAGTCCTAAACTGGCAGCTTCATTAAATAGTACCCGCAAAACACCGGAGCAACTCCGGGATGTTGGCCTTCTAGGCGGAGTTGCAAAGAAAAAGCCATATCTCAGACTGGCCAATAAAAATAAAAGATGGGCAAAAGAACACAGACACTGCACAGAGGAACTCTGCCTAGAAGGCCAGCATCCCGGAGTCGCCTCTTCACTGTTGACGTTGAGACTGGTGTTTTGCGGGTACTATTTAATGAAGCTGCCAGTTGAGGACTTGTGAGGCGTCAGATGGTGAATAGATTGACCTCCACATGTGTAGTTCCCGCCGTGAAGCATGGAGGACGAGGTGTGATGGTGTGGGGGTGCTTTGTTGGTGACACGGTCAGTGATTTATTTAGAATGCAAGGCAAACTTAACTAGCATGGATACTACAGCATTCTGCAGTGATAAGCCATCCCATCTGGTTAGCGCTTAGTGGGACTATCATTTGTTTTTCAACAGGACAATGACCCAAAACACACCTCCAGGCTGTGTAAGGGCTATTCGACTAGGAGAGTGATGTAGTGCTGCATCAAATTACGTGGCCTCCACAATCACCCGACCTCAACCCAATTGAGATGGTTTGGGATGAATTGGACCACAGAGTGAAGGAAAAGCAGCCAACAAGTATTCAGCATATGTGGGAACTAGAGGTCGACCGATTAATCGGAATGGCCGATTTCATGTTTCATAACAATCGGTAATCGGCATTTTTGGACACCGATCATGGCCGATTACATTGCACTCCACGAGGAGACRGCGTGGCAGGCTGACTACCTATTATGCGAGTGCAGCAAGGAGCCAAGGAAAGGTGCTAGCTAGCATTAAACGTATCTTATAAAAAAACAATCAATCTTAACATAATCACTAGTTAACTACACATGGCTGATGATATTACTAGTTTATCTAGCTTGTCCTGCGTTGCATATAATCGATGCGGTGCCTGTTAATTTATCATTGAATCACAGCCTATTTCGCCAAACGGGTGATTTAACAAGCGCATTCGCGAAAAAAGCACTGTCGTTGCACCAATGTGTACCTAACCATAAACATCAACGCCTTTCTTAAAATCAATACACAAGTATATATTTTTAAACCTGCATATTTAGTTAATATTGCCTGCTAACATGAATTTCTTTTAACTAGGGAAATTGTGTCACTTCTTCTTACGTCTGTGCAAACAGAGTCCAGCAGTATATGACGCAAGCAGTTGGAACGCGCCTAAGGCCTACCCGTGGCGGAACCTGTGTGAACCGAACTATTTAAAACAACCCTCCCATAACCACAAAGACAGAAACCAACTTCCACACTACAGCGCGCCCAAAACAGAGGGCGAGGACCATTGATAACCAAGAACAACAAACGCGGCAATTTGCGAAAAAAAGCACAATCGTTGTAACATACGAACGTCCACAACAGACCTAACCGCATACGAACCATCAATGCCTTTCTTAAAAATAATACACAGAAGTATATATTTTAACCTGCATATTTAGTTAAAAGAAATTCCGTGTACGACAAGCAATATTAAAACTAGGGAAATTGTGTCACTTCTCTTGCGTTCATTGCACGCAGAGTCCGGGTATATGCAGACAGTTTGGGCCGCTTGGCTCGTTGCGAACTAATTTGCCAGAAATTTATGTAATTATGACATAACATTGAAGGTTGGCATGCATGATGTACGCAATATTTAGACTTATGGATGCCACCCGTTTAGATAAAATACGGAACGTGCCGTATTTCACTGAAAGAAAAACGGTTTGTTTTCGAAATTATAGTTTCCGGATTTGACCATATTAATGACCTAATGCTCGTATTTTTGTGTGTATTAATATTAGAAAAGTTTAATGTTGAGGTAGGTCTGACTGGCGGTGGTAGGCAGCAGCAGGCTCGTAAGCATTCATTCAAACACTTTACTGCGCTTGCCAGCAGCTCTTCGCAATGCTTGAAGCATTGCGCTGTTTATGACTTCAATCCCGAGAAAAGGCTGGCAATCTATTAGAACATCAATAGTCAAAGGTATATGAAATACAAATGGTATAGAGAGAAATAGTCCTACAATAACTAACAACCTAAAACTTCCTACCTGGGAATATTGAAGACTCATGTTAAAAGGAACCACCAGCTTTCATATGTTCTCATGTTCTGAGCAAGGAACTTAAACGTTAGCTTTTTTACATGGCACATATTGCACTTTTACTTTCTTCTCCAACAATTTGTTTTTGCATTATTTAAACCCAATTGAACATGTTTCATTATTTATTTGAGACTAAATAGATTTTATTGATGCATTATATTAAGTTAAAATAAAAGTGTTCATTGTTCATTCAGATTTGTTGTAATTGTCATTATTACATATAATATATAAATATAACAATTCTTTGGTTACTACATGATTCCATATGTGTTATTTCATAGTGTTGATGGGCTTCACAATTATTCTACAGTGTAGAAATTGTAAAAATAAAGAAAAACCTTGAATGAGTAGGGTGTGTCCAAACTTTGGACTGGTACTGTGATATATATTACACTGAGTGTACAAAACACTAGGACCACCTGCTCTTCCAGACTGACTGACCAGGTGATCCAGGTGAAAACTATGATCCCTTATTGATGTCACCTGTTAACTCCACTTCAAATCAGTGTAGGAAGGGGAAGAGACAGGTTAAATAGTATATTTTCAGTCTTGAGACAATGAGGACATGGATTGTGCCCGTGTGCCATTCAGAGGGTGAATGGGCAAAGATAAAAAATGTGTCTTTGAACGGGGTATGGCAGCAGGTTGCCAGGCGCACCGGTTTGAGTGTGTCAAGAACTGCAACGCTGCTGGGTTTTTCATGCTATCATGTATCAAGAATGTCCACCACCAAAGGACATCCAGCTAACTTGACAACTGTACGGAAGCATCGGAGTCGACACGGCCAGCATCCCTGTGGAACGCTGTCGCACCTTGTAGTCCGTGCCCGAACGAATTGAGGCTGTTCTGAGGGCAAAGAGTGGGTGAACTCAATATTAGCGACCGCGGTACACCATTTGAGTATGGCTTCTACATGGCTAAGTGGAGGAACCCCATACTAGGGAGTGAGAGCATGTTCACACACACACACACACACACAACACACACCACACACCACACACACACACACACACACACACACACACACACACACACCACACACACACAACACACACACACCACCGACACACACACACACACACACACACACACACACAACAACACACACCACACAACAAGACCACACACACACACAGCAAGCACACACACTTGCTCTTCACAGCCCTGTATGCTTCCCACTGAGAGGGAAGAAGCTGCAGAGATGACAGAACACAACAACAAAGGGACACAGGTTTTGTCAGACAGAATTCCCTCTCTGGCCATTTTAATAACTGTCAGATCTTCTGCATCACCAAAAGCTAAACTGTCAGCCAAGGAGTGCCACTGTCAAATCAATTGATTTGGTGCTCACCGGAGCAACGTGATGATGAACTCATTAAATGGTACTCGTCCGTAGCGGCCGTTGAGGGATTCCTATTGATTTTATCACATTTTTTTTAATGGTCATCCGTTACGGGATTCATAATAGTAGGAGTGGCTCATTATTTTGCAGTGAAGCATTATTAAATCGAACTAATGGAGAGATCATGATCTGGCATAGCCTGTGGTACAAACTGTCGCTTCTTGCACTGATGTGACGCACGCACGCGCACCCCTTCTGTCCTTGGCCTTGTGTTTAGTGGAGCTGTTCTAAAAGTGCCCACTTCAGCTCCTTAGTGTGGCGGACCTGGGCTCTGGGCCAAGAGCTCACAGTGGCAGAGAGAACTGCAAGATGACTCCTTTCCTGCACAAAACCCCTGCTGCYTTCACATTTGTTTCCACCGGCCACCCTGCAGCCAAGCTGCCCATTATACTCCTCCTCATCTTCATTCACTGTAGCCCTGAGGAGAGGACGCTAGATGCATCACTGACACCGGGTTCCCGAACCAATCACAGAGCATGTCAGTGAACTAGAAAAGCGGGCAAAACACCCACCCTCCTGTAATGAGGAGARGGAAAGGTAGATGGAGTGAGGTTAGGGTTAGTGGTTAGGAGTAGGGTGAACAGAGGAATGAATGTTAAATAGTGGGGTAGATTATATCCACGAAAAGGTAGTGAACACTAGGAATAAAGGGACGAACAAAGAGGGGAGAAGAATAGAGTCTCCAATGGAAGGACCGGATAAGAGGTCAACGGTTAAGGGACGGAAGGCCAGGTTAGAAGCGGTCTGGTCAGTGCTGCAGGCAGCGATGATGGAGTATGCCACCATAGCCGGCTGGCTGTGCCCCACATTCTGAGCGTCGGTGTGAGAGCCAATGAGCCGAGCCGCCAACGGCTTCCCCCGCCTCGCCGTTAGACATTTGGCCTTTGTGTGACAGTCATTAGCGCTGCCTTTCCAAGGTTGGCCCACAGCCCAGTGCCTCAGCCTGTGGAGAAATATTACCCTCCTTGGCCACCGGGGGAACTGTTTGTTTGTTTCTATTCGTCACAACATTAAAAAGGGACAAATGCCAACACCAAGGGACTGGCCTAATCACACTATCCTTGCCAAGTAAGAATAAAAGGCATAGGCCTAAATAGATAAACYATTGCACAGTATTGCTCACATATTTAGCATATAATGTCCCCCTTTCCAACAATAGTGATTCAGCAGATAGACTATTATATTTATTTACTTGACATTTACTTCTTAGAATTCAGAGTAACCGTTTTTTGTAACGTCCGCATATTCACATGTTCAAAGGAGACGGTCATTTTCCTTTAACTCGGTACAATAAATATATACTTTCCCCACCCTTTTTTTATTACTCAAAGAAAGTGAGCAGGATCTATCTAAGTGGTGTGGGAGAATGCTTTGATTGCAACATAAATTAAATGTACTGCCTCTTAAATAGCCATCCCTACGAGCCATATTCTGGAAGACAAATAAAGCATCAGTTTTTGCTGTGGATTCTCCAAACCTCCATTATTCTGTGAAGATGGGGAAACCACGGCGCAATTACAAAGTAAATATGCACAGCAGTATACACAGTGCATTCGTAAAGTATTCAGACCCCTTGACTTTACACATTTTGTTACGTTACAGCCTTATTCTAAAAATGATGACATATCCCCCCTCAATCTACCTTACAATACCCCATGATGACAAAGCGAAAACCAGTTTAGAAATTTCTGCACATTTATAAAAAAAAAATTAAAAAAGAAATTCCTTATTTACATAAGTATTCAGACCCTTTGCTGTGCGACTCAGGTGCATCCTGTTTCCATTGATCATCCTTGAGAAGTTTCTATGACTTGATTGGAGTCCACCTGTGGTCAATTCAATTGTTTGGACATGATTTGGGAAAGGCACACACCTGTCTATATAAGGTSCCACAGTTGACAGTGCATGTCAGTGCAAAAACAAAGCCATGAGGTCAAAGTAATTGTCCGTAGAGCTCCGCGACAGGATTGTGTTGAGGAACAGATCTGGGGAAAAGTACCAAAACATTTCWGCAGCATTGAAGGTCCCGAAGAACACAGTGGCCTCCATCATTCTTAAATGGAAGAAGTTTGGCCAAACTGAGCAATCGGGGGAGAAGGGCCTTGGTCAGGGAGGTGATCAAGAACCCGATTGTCACTCTGACAGAGCTCCATAGTTCCTCTGTGGACAACCATCTCTGCAGCAATCCACAAATCAGGCCTTTATGGTAGAGTGGCCAAACGGAAGCCACTTCTCAGTAAAAATGCACATGACAGCCCACTTGGAGTTTGCCAAAAGGCACCTAAAGGACTCTGACCATGAGAAACAAGATTCTCTGGTCTGATGAAACCAAGATTGAGCCCTTTAGCATGATTCTTTTAAATTTATTTCACATTTATTTAACCAGGTAGGCCAGTCGAGAACAAGTTCTCATTTACAACTGCGACCTGGCCAAGATAAAGCAAAGCAGTGCGACAAAAACAACAACAAGCGTCACGTCAAGAGGAAACCTGGCACCATCCCTACGGTGAAGCATGGTGGTGGCAGTACAATGCTGTGGGGATGTTTTTCAGCGGCAGCGACTGGGAGACTAGTCAGGATCGAGGGAAAGATGAACGGAGCAAAGTACAGAGAGAWCCTTGATGAAAACCTGCTCCAGAGCGCTCAGGACCTCAGACTGGGGCGAAGATCCACCTTCCAACAGGACAACGATCCTAAGCACACAGCCAAGACAACACAGAAAAGGATTTGGGACAAGTCTCAATGTCCCGGAGTAGCCCAGCGAGAGCCCGAACTTTAACCCGATCAAACATATCTGGAGAGATCTGAAAATAGCTGTGCAGCGACTTTCCCCATCCAACCTGACAGAGCTTGAGCGGATCTACAGCGAYGAATGGGAGAAACTCCCCAAATACAGMCATTCCAAGCTTGTAGCGTCTTACCAAAGAAKATMTGAGGTTGTAATCCCTGCCAAAGGTGCTTCAACAAAGTACTAAGTAAAGGGTCAGAATACTTARGTAAATGTAATATTTCAMTTTTTTTGCAAACATTTCAAAAATTCWGTTTTTCCTTTGTCATTATGGGGTATTGTGTGTAGATWGATGAGGTAAAAAAGTAATTTAATACATTTTAGAATAKGGCTGTAATGWAACAAAATGTGGAAGAAGTGAAGGGGTCTGAATACTTTCCCGAATGCACTGTAAGCCTCCTCTCCACTGGCTGCAAAAAAATTCAATAAATTCAGACACAAAGAGAAGAAGGAAAAGGGCAGAGACAAGGCAGCCATTRTTCAGAGTCTTGTGCTTATCATGAAAGAATAAAGCTTGATGAAAAAAAACTAAAAAAAACTTGCTGGATGTTTCATAAATCAGTGGCTTGTTCCGAGAGAGCCCTCGTCTGAGGACACAACGCTAATGGGGTCGCTCTTCAGACGACGCGGATCTCCTTTGTTGCGACTCATCTCTCACATAAACGTCAAGGACGTCTCCCTTTAACTAGCACTGCTTGACAGTTCTTTTGATAATAAGGTCGTCAAAAAAAAACATCACATCAAATACGACGTTGGCTTCTACTGCGACGACACTTGAGAATACAAYGAACAGCTAGGCCAAGCAGTAGAGKAACCGCAGTCTGGAATTTCTGGACAATGATGAACATGTCGGCTAATCATGCAGGATGCTAATCCATATAGCCTATACGTGGTGGTGATAATTAGCTGCACCGCTAAAAGCTTTTCCTCATAGGTTCCTCTGTGGCTGGCTACAGGGCATCCTGGCCCYATCATTGGGTGGATGTAGTGGTGTGCTGTTCCCAGCCTCAGTCCCCTGGGGGGGCTAGCTGCTGGTTAATAATTCAGGCAATCCATTAGGGCTGTGACGATACCACAATCGCAATATTTTTTTCCCATGGCAAAAATGGAAACACAAAGCAGACCTAACTCTTTGGTCCTTTAAAAACCTGTTGTATGTAAAATAGGTCATGCATAGCTTGGGAAATAAATGAAAGGTGACTCTGGATGACAACATAATGATGCTCGTTTCCAACATGAGGCCTGGTTTTCCTGAAGAAGTTCAATCTGCTTCGTGTTTTATTTCCGTGCCACCATACTAATGAGTATTGGGACACTGGTATCGTCCCGGCCCTACAATCCATACAGCACGGCCGCTAAGGACAAGACTGTCACTGGGGCTGGGACTGCTGGGACTGCTGGGACTGCTGGGACTGCTGGGACTGCTGGGACTGCAAGGTCTGACAGCAAGGATCCTGGTGTTGGGGATTTTTATATATTCAAGTATGAAGTGTAAAATCAGGGAAGAGGCAGGACAATGACATAAAAGGCAAAATAAGAAGTTATTTACAATGCCTAGGAGCAAGAGTTTGACAGCTAGAACAAATAAAAGCAGGGGTTAAAGCAAGAATAACTAACTGCACCGCCCTCAACCTCAAGGCTCTCCAGAGGGTGGTGCGGTCTGCACAGCGCATCACAGGAAGGCCAAAAAGATCATCAAGGACAACAACCCGAGCCACTGCCTGTTCACCCCGCTGTCATACAGAAGGCGAGGTCAGTACAGGTGCATCAAAGCTGGGYCCGAGAGACTGAAAAACTATCTCAAGGCCATCAGACTGTTAAACAGCCATCACTAACATTGAGTGGCTGCTGCCAAAATACTGACTCAAATCTCGAGCCACTTTAATAATTAAAAAGTGGCCTCTCGRGCCTCGAGAGGAATATTTCTCTAGCAATGAAAACACAACAAGCTGACTTGGTAAATAGGTCAACTATTCTACTTTGGTGTCGTCCGATTTTGTTAGACAAAAATTACATGGCAAAAATGGTAGCACAGGAAAGTTACATCCTGCGTTATAAAGTATAGGCATTGAATTGCTTTGCTAGCAGCTAGAGCAGGCTGCACACCACTGTTATGAGTTAAGCGCTGCTGTGGTGCGCATTATATATTATTTTACCCCCTTCATCTGAACATCAGCAACAATCATGCATGTCAGTTCAGTGCACCATAGCTTAAAAGTGAATATAAAATATTTGAGAATACATTTTTGGGGGGAATATATTTTGTAGAACAGACATGGTTCTGTATTAGGCTGTGATCGCCATACCCAAACTTAACCCCCTGCATAAAAGGATACATCATATCTGAAGACGGAGGCCTGACTTCAGTTTCTATCCCTTCAATCTATCAGCATGCTAGATGCTACTTTATTATGCCATTTCAGCATTGGGGGGCACAATATATTTAGGGAATGTAGGCCATTTTTCTGCTGCCCGCTGGGGCTAAGACAGCGAAGGCCCAGTCATGGCGAGCTGTGCCCACATAAGAATGGAGCTTCAGCAGGTAATTAGCCCGAGTTACCTTCGCTTAGCGTAGCCGACGCTGGAGGAGACACTAAGGGGTAAGGTCACACTCACAGGGAACTGATGGGTACAGCTACCATCTGCCAGAGGGACACTCTGTGTAGCTTCCCTGAGGGGGATGAACTTGAAGATGTGGTAGTGGCTTCTTTCACACCTCACAGCTATGGAAATTAATCACTTACACTTACAGCACACTGACCAGTAAGCTCTTTATAGTGATTTCTTATTATTTATATATTTTTTCCCTCAGGGGGGGGAGGGCTTTTTATCCCCAATTTCATGATAACCAATTGGTAGTTYCAGTCTGCAACTCCCGTACGAAGGTCAAGAGCCATGCATCCTCCAAAACACGACCCCGCCAAGCCGCACTGCTTCTTGGCGCACTGCTTGCTTGACCCGGAAACCAGCCGCACCAACGTGTCGGAGGAAACACCGTACGGCTGGCGACGAAAGTCAGCGTGCATGAGTCGCTAGAGCACGATGGGACAAGGACATCCCACCAGCCCAAACCCTCCCTTAATACAGGCGACGCTGGGCCAATTGTTCGCCGCCTCAAGGGTCTCCCAGTCGCGGCCGGATGCGACACAGCCCGGGATTAAACCCAGATCTGTAGTGACGCCTCTAGCACTACGATGCAGTGCCTAATACCGCTGCACCACTCGGGAGGCCCCTTCATAGTTATTTCTGCTTTACAAATGAGTAAAGCAAGTGGTTGAATCAATGGCCAAATATCCTTTGATCTAGAGTGTGTAGATCATACATCTGAAGGATAGAAACAGTGTTCAAATCGAGGGATACGTTGGAACATGCCTAACGTCACTGGCATCCAACTTCCTAAAGAATTTGTTAAGCTCAGGAATGCCATCTACCCTACGGCAAACCAACTCATTAAGCAGCGGGACTTATTCATGGGACTTTACTGCTCTGTTCACTGCTTCCTAGCGAGATATCTCCCAGTCTGAGATTAAAGCAAACCTTTTCCACTTGAAAGTCTTTATTTTTTTTGCCGTTCTTCATTCCCTCCCTTCCACTCCCTGTCTGTCAAGAGAGGAAATGATGAGTCAGGCAGGGCCTGAGACTCGAGGATTAGCTTGAAGAGACTCTTCTGTAACCGGCAGGTAAAGCATTCTGGCACCGACATGACTCACTCGAGCGGTTGGCTTCACTGATAAGACAGTTTTCCCTTCTGCTCCCTCCGTCCCCTTACGTTCCTGTCCCTATTGTGGTGGAGCAAATTAACACTGTGTGATGGTAGAGGGGAGTCGTGCGACGAAATCTGAGCATGGCCAGACTTACGGCAAAACTTTTGTTCTGCTCTGCCCACTGCGCACAGACGTCAATTCAACGTCTATTCCACGTTGGTTCAACGTCATTTCATTGCAATGACGTGGAAAAAAACYCTGATTCAACCAGTGTGTGCCCAGTGGGTGGTGGCTCAGAGCCGAGTCAAAGAAAGACGGGGACGTAAGAGTACATTTCCACTCTACTCATCAGATTCTACAGACAACACTAGTGACAGACTCCTCTCGACTACAGTGTGAGCAGAGGACTGAGGCTCAAGACATTGAGGACTACAGTGATAGCAGACAGAACCTCAGCTGTGACACACTGAAACTGGTGACTCGAGACAGAGGGCTTGATGACATTGAGACTTGGTCAGTGTAGACGGACACTCTGGTGATAAGTGAGAGGAATGAAAGTAAGACACTGAACTGAAGGTTTCGTGACAATTTGACTAAGTGGTTTTAAGGCTAAAGTGTTAGCGGTAGAAGCTGGAAAGCTTCGGTAGCAATGTACTGGGAGGGAGACATCCACAACAGGGGTCTTTTCAACAGGTCCCCTTGAGCCACTTAAACATTCAAAACCACACAACTGACTGTGTGGTAACAGAAGYGAGAAGAAGTATCCTGCACTTCGTAATAATGGTCCATTCTCTTCTTCTAAAGAGGGCAATATGGTAACTGTCAAAATAAAAAAATGGGGCTTTGTATGAACGCCAGGTCATAGGAGGGAATTAATAGCATATCAAGACCTAAATATGTTTGGCTTCTTTCTCTAGGTGTAAACAGCTGGATGTACTTCAGTATAACGTAACCCATGGCTTCTGGTGATAGTACAGAGACAAAACTCATCAGCTCTTGCCCCATATGCAGATGAATAATGATCCAAGCACTACTTAGCTGATAGAACAGTAACCTTACCGAGTAGCAAGTCCCTGAGAATGTTCTTACCGGAAGGGGAGTCTGTAGCTTTACAAGCTGGAACGAGAATCTGTGGCTTTCCGAACCCAACAAAACATTTWTTTTGAAACACCTGACCTCTGGCTGTACTGTTTGTGAATATTTCACGACCGGCGCTCATTTTTGATGGGTGAATCTGTCAGTGGGGGAGACAGCTGCAGACGTTTGAATCTCTAAACAGAGAAAACTGTCCGACCGTGTTTCAGCAGACAAGGTGTTGCAGAGCAGGGTTGGGTGGTATACCGTATATACCATATCCCGGGGTATTTTGAAATCCCATCAGTATGATTTTTCCAATGCTGTTAATACTTTTATTTGATATATTAGTACTTTTTAAACAAATACCTGCAATCAACTTGTGCACTAGGTAATAGATAAAGCATCTCGCATTCATCATTTCGCCTGTCAGACTATTTTTTCATTATGAAACTTACCGGAACTAGTTAAACGAAACAGCTGTTTGAGCCAGTCATGTGTGTTTGTTTACAAAGAAGCACAACGAGCAAAAATGGGAGCTTCGTGAGGTGAGTCACTTCTGCAGCACAATTTAAGTTATCAAGTTACACTTGTATGAAATGTACAAATGTTTGCCAGCTATATATCTTATTAAGTTAACTATCTAAGACGTGCCAAATAAATTATCTCCAACTGCGCTTCGTTAACTTGCTAATGTTAGCTAATTGGCTAAGGCTAACTTGCAAGTTCAAGCTTCATGGTAACAGCAACAGAAACAATCATCTTCTGGATTAAGATCCCTGCTGTTTGTTTTATGCGTTCTGCAAACTTCATTTTGCGATACTTGCATAACTTTATGAGCTGGGTTGTCTGTCTTAGTAGTAAATGTTTGCATGGGCTCGTTAGCATTTCCCTAGCACCCGCTATGGGGATTCCTTAGTACTAGTTAGCATTTTGGTAGCATTCTGGTAAGTTGTATTTTTGGCAGGGGTTTTACGTCTGCAAAAAAAAAATTGCGCCCCTTGTTTCACTACCGGTAATACGGTCTATCCCGGTATGGCACAGGCACGGTAAAAAGGTATGTAAATCTGGATACCGCTCAACCCTATTGCAGAGACAGAGAACCATGCATGGACGGATGGGGCAAGAAGCTCTGTCTTTCAGGAGAAGGAAGAGGAAGAAATATCAGGGGCACAGGCATCGCATGATGCTGTGCCGCTAATCTGATGTTCCTAACAAGCACTCGAGCCTCACAGGCAGCGTTGGTGCTGACAGCGCATCCGTCAACCAGGAAGGAGCTTCGGAATGGGGAGTTGCAAAACTGAGCTTTATTCTCCACAATTACCCTCTGAATTCAACAATTATCAGGAAAGATCAGTGAAAATAATTTGCACAGAAAATGTCCCCACTCCAAATTGGCTTCAATCAAGCATTACTGGATATTTAGTTGAACAGAGTAGCTGGAGTAGGATATTCTGAGGGTGGTGGCATAGTAAGATATCTACGGAACATACGTTATGATCTCCATGGAAACAGGGAGGCAACTCTAAAATCATAACACAGATGGCGTTAACTTCTCTAGGATAGGGGGRAGCATTRGGAATTTTGGATGAAAAGCGTGCCCAAATTAAACTGRCTGCTACTCATGCCCAGAAGCTAAGATATGCATATTATTAGTAGATTTGGATAGAAAACACTCTGAAGTTTCTAAAACAGTTTGAATCATGTCTGTGACTATAACAATACTTATTTGGCAGCCAAAACCCCGAGGACAAACCATTCAGATTTTTCTTTTTTTGAGYTCACTCTCTTTTCAATGAGTTTTCATTGGGAATCCAGATTTCTAAGGGACCTTCTTGCAGTTCCTATCGCTTCCACTTGATGTCAACAGTCTTTAGAAATTGGTGGAGGTTTTTCCTTTGAAAAATTAAGAAGTAACACTGTTTAGAATGAGGGTAGAGGGAAGTGTACTCTGTTAGAAGCACGTGGCCTGAAAGCTATCTACACTTTGTTTTCCTCCGGTATTGAACACAGTATATCCCGTCTTCAATTTTATCGATTATTTACGTTAAGAAATACCTAAAGTTGTATTACAAAAGTAGTTTGAAATGTTTGGACAAAGCTTACAGGTAACTTTTGCAGTCATGTTGTGCGAGTTGGAACCAGTGTTTTTCTGGATCAAACGCGCCAAATAAATGGACATTTTGGATATATATCGACGGAATTAATCGAACAAAAGGACCATTTGTGATGTTTATGGGACATATTGGAGTGCCAACAGAAGAAGCTCGTCAAAGGTAAGGCATGAATTATATATTTATTTCTGCGTTTTGTGTCGAGCCTGGAGGGTTGAAATATGATGGTCTGTGTTTGTTTGCTTGGTTGCTATCCTCAGATAATAGCATCGTTTGCTTTCGCCGTAAAGCTTTTTTGAAATCTGACATGTTGGCTGTATTCAATACAAGTGTAGCTTTAATTTGGAATATTGAATGTGTGATTTCATGAAAGTTTAATTTTTATAGTAATTTATTTGAATTTGGCGCTCTGCATTTTCACTGGATGTTGGCCAGTTGGGACGCTAGCGTCCCACATATCCCAGAGAGGAAAATATACCAACACTTCGGGTGAGTCAATGCACTTACAAAGTGCACAACAAAACCGTGCATGTGTGCTGAATCCATTTTCCCTAAGTAATGGCGCCGGAGGAGATGCCTGACGTTCTACGTTCTCCTAACCAATTGTGCATGTTTTTCGCATTATTTGTAACTTATTTTGTACATAATGTTTCTGCCACCAGCTTGTATGACCGAAAAGAGCTTCTGGATATCAGGACAGAGGTTACTCACCTCGTACTGGACAAAGATTTGTTTATTTAACGAGTCAGACACAAAGGATTTACTTCAGACACCGGACAAGGCCCAAATCCCCGTCAATCGCTTGAAGTAGAGATGGAGATATCGGGGAAGTAGGTCGGGGTGCCTTGTAAGGATCCGACGGCGAGTGGGTAATCTGCCTCTACCATCAGTCCTATTAGCCAATGTGCAATCATTGGATAATAAAATGGATGAGCTCCGATCAAACTAACCTACCAACGTGACATTAAAACTGTAATATCTTYTGTTTCACTGAGTCGTGGCAGAATGACGACATGGATAACATACAGCTGGCTGGGTTTTCAGTCCTTTGGCAAGATAGAAAAGCTGCATTACGGTAAGACAAGGGGTGGTGGTCTGTGTCTATTTGTAAATAACATCTGGTGCACCTAATCTAATATTAAGGAAGTCTCGAGGTTTTGCTCGCCTGAGGTAGAGTATCTCAGCTCTGTAGACCACACTGTAGACCACACTATTTACCAATAGAGTTATCTATATTTTTTCATAGCTGTCTATTTACCACCACAAACCGATTCTGGCACTAAGACCGCACTCAACGAGCTGTATAAGGCCATAAGCAAACAAGAAAATGCTCATCCAGAGGCGGCGCTACTAGTGGTCTGGGACTTTAATGCAGGGAAACTTAAATCCATTTACCTAATTTCTACCAGTGCAACCAGAGGAAAATAAAAAAATATATAAAAAAATAACTCTACACCACCTTTACGCCACACACAGAGCTCTCCCTCACCCTCCATTTGGCAAATCCGACCATAACTCCAACCTCCTGATTCCTGCTTACAAGCAAAAACTAAAGCAGGAAGTACCAGTGACTCACTCAATACGGAAGTGGTCAGATGATGCAGATGGTAAACTACAGGACTGTTTTGCTAACACAGACTGGAATATGTTCCGGGATTCTTCTGATGGCATTGAGGAGTACACCACATCAGTCACTGGCTTCATCAATAAGTGCATCGATGACATCATCCCCACAGTGACCGTACGTACATACCCCAAACAGAAGCGATGGATTACAGGCAACAACCAGACTGAGCTAAAGGGTAGAACCGCCGCTTTCAAGGAGCGGGACTCTAACCCGGACACTTATAAGAAATCCCGCTATGCCCTCTGACGAACCATCAAACAGGCAAAGCGTCAATACAGGACTAAGATTGAATAGTACTACACTGGCTCCGAAGCTCGTCGGATGAGGCAGGGCTTGCAAATTATTTACGGACTACAAAAGGGAAGTACAGACGCAAGTTGACCAGTGACACGAGCCTAACAGAAGAGCTAAATGACTTCTATATTCACTTCGAGGCAGGCAACACTGAAGCACGCATGAGAGCACCAGCTGTTCTGGAAGACTGTGTGATCACGCTCTCCATAGCCGATGTAAGACCTTCAAACAGATCAACATTTACAAGMCCGCAGGGCCTGACAGATTACCAAGACGTGTACTCCGAGCATGCGCTGACCAACTGGCAAGTGTCTTCACTGACATTTACAACCTGTCCCTGACCGGGTCTGTAATACCAACATGTTTCAAGCCATAGTCCCTGTGGCCAAGAACATCAAGGTAACCTGACTAAATGACTACCGACCCGTAGCACTCACGTCTGAAGCCATGAAGTGCTGACCATGGCTCATATCAACATCATTATTCCAGAAACCATAGACCCACTCCAATTTGCATAACGCCCCAACAGATCAGACACTTTAACACTTATTTTTCTTAAAATTGCATTGTTGGGGGCCTCCCGAGTGGCGCAGTGGTCTAAAGCACTGCATCGCAGTGCTAGCTGTGCCACTAGAGATCCTGGTCCGAGTCCAGTAGGCTGCGACCGGTAGGCTGCGACCGGGAGACCCATGGGGRGGTGCACAATTGGCCCAGCGCTGTCCGGGTTAGGGGAGGGTTTGGCCGGCAGGGATGTTCTTGTCCCATCGCGCACTAGTGACTCCTGTGGCAGGCCGGGGGCAATGCACGCTGACACAGTCGCCAGGTGCACGGTGTTTCCTCCGCCACATTGGTGCGGCTGGCTTCCTTGGTTAAGCGGGCATTGTGTCAAAAAGCAGTGCTGCTTGGCTGAGTTGTGTTTCGGAGAACGCACTGTTCTCGACCTTCGCCTCTCCCGAGTCCGTACGGCAGTTGTAGCGATGGGACAAGACTGTAACTACCAATTGGATACCACGAATTTGGGGAGAAAAATAAAAAAGTATATATATAAAAAATAAAAACTGCATTGTTGGTTAAGGGCTTGTAAGTAAGCATTTCACTGTATTCGGCGCATGTGACAAATACAAATTGATTTGATCACTTGGAGACGAGTTTCCCGATGTGGCCTGCCCATCAGACAGGCAATAGTCCTTGTTGGGAAGACACACTGAAATAAGTCAGACATAAACACAAACACAACACATGCTTGCCAAATCCATGTGTACCCGTTTTAATCCAATTAAAGGGAAAAGAGCCAGTGGAATGGAGCAATGGTAAACGCTCGCATGCGTCATACTAGGACAGACACAGATGCTTGCAATAGGAACCAGCCAGGGAACAGCAGACAGGAACCCCAGGAGGGGCTGAGGGAATTTGCCATAAAGTCAGTCACTGTACGTACTGCACATAACCACCTAGTTGCCCTCGTGGGGTTATGGGAAGAAACAATGGAAAAAGACTGGTGCCGAGATGATGTGAAACTACCTTGAAAAGGTCAATCTGGTCTCTGGATAACACACTTTAGCATTTCCTGGAAGCATCACAAAAGGAGGAAAAACCTTCTGCAAACCTGATACAGTGCYTTCAGAAAGTATTCACACCCCTTTTTCTAATGTAATTAATTTTTATTTTTTWGTKATTTTTTAGTCAACAATCTACACTAAATACTCTACTGTCAAAGTGGAAGAAAAATTATAATATTTGTAAAAAAAAGTATGACAAATAAAACTAATATATCTTGATTACATATATATTAGTATTCATAGTATTCAACCCCCTGAGTCAATATGTTTGAATCACCTTTGGCAGTGATTACAGCTGTGAGTCTTTCTGGGTCTCTAAGACCTTTGCACACTTGGATTGTACAATAGTTGCACATGATTATTTTTTTAATTCTTCAAGCTCTGTCAAGTTGGTTGTTGATCATTGCTAGACAGCCATTTTAAAGTCTTCCCATAGATTTTCAAGCCGAKAACTGTAATTAGGTCACTCAGGAACATCCAATGTCGTCTTGGTAAGCAACACCAGTGTATATTTGTGACCCACCGCTTCGATTATGTATTTACATTGAATAAAAGTAGAGACTCAGAGCTACAAAATGTATATCATACACTGCAGTTGAGGACCTACTGTAGAGTTCTTCTTTGTCTATACCCATTCAGAATCATTCACAACCTCTTAAGGATTCACATGTGAGGCCATGTGCTAAACAGAGTGAGTAAGGCAGTGTAGTAGACAACCAAAGATTTCAAGACTAAAAGTGGTGAAAGTAGTAGCCTTGGCCTATATCCTAATCTGACATTGTTATAATATGTTATAAATATGTTATAATTATTAGCTGATGCTTACACAGACACTTGTCTAAATTGATGGGTCATGTGAAATAAATGCTATAACCTCCTCCAAGCCAGCTAAGTGGATGGGTCACTTATTGTCTAGACATGTACACGTTCATGAAATACAATAGATGGACAAAATCACCCACAYACACACCTGGCTAACTTTTTTTTTTAGCTACAGTATGTTTGGCCAGTTGTTGTGTCAAATTACTCCGGTTCTTTGTCAATAGCGCCTGCTAAATTCTGTGCAGCAATGTTGTTGAGAGCAGTAGCAACACTTTTACAGATCTCCATGGCTAACGTTATATCTTTCAAAAAAGCAGCGGTGGCAAGGATTATCTACACATACTGAGCAGAGATGTTATAGACAGAGGCGTATTACATAGCAGACCAATCCGAACTCATCTCTTGGCATGTACAGCCCATCCATTATCTCKGCCAATCATGGCTAGTGGGAAGGTTCCTGACTTTTTCCGTAGCTAAACCAACTAGGCTCGTAATTTAACAATTTTATTTGTATTTACAGATGGCATACAAGTTTGTTATTAAGGCACATGAAAGRTCACATGTTCCAGGAGGCATTTCTGCCAAAAAACACATTTTGATCAAATAAATACAAATAAACGTTCAAATGCCTCTCCTGTAAAGTAGTGACGTGCAACATATGCCTACACTTTTTCTGCTGAAAAGTGAATTTGTCTCCCATCTAGGATTTTGCATGTACTTAGCTCTATTCTGTTTCTTTTTATCCTAAAAAACTCCCTAGTCCTTGCCGATGACAAGCATACATACCCATAACATGATGCAGCCACCGCCATGCTTYAAAATATCAAGAGTGGTACACAGTGATGTGATGTGTTTAATTTGCCCCAAACATAATACTTTGTGTTCAGGAAATATAGTTAATTTCTTTGCCACATGTTTTCATTTTTATTTTTGGAACATATTGCAAACAGGATGCATGTTTTGGAATATTTTTTTTATTCTGTAGAGACTTTCTTCTTTGACTCTGTCATTTAGGTTAGTATTGTGGAATAACTACAATGTTGTTGATCCATCCTCAGTTCTCCTATCACAGCCATGCAACTCTGTAACTGTTTTAAAAAGTCACCATTGGCCTCATGGTGAAATCCCGGAGCTGTTTCCTTCCTCTCCGGCAACTGAGCTAGAGAGGACACCTGTATCTTTGTAGTGACTGGGTATATTGATACACCATCTAAAGTGTAATTAATAACTTCACCATGCTCAAAGGGATATTCAATGTCTGTTTTTTTATATTTTTACCCATCTACCAATATGTGTCCTTCTTTGTGGATGAATCTGTGTTTGAAATTCGCAGCTCGACTGAGGGACCTTACAGAAAATTGTATCTGTTTGGTACAGAGACGAGGTAATCATTCAAAGATCAAGTCCATGCAACTTATATGACTTGTTAAAAAAAAAAGTTTTACTCCTGAACTTATTTAGGTTTGCCATAACAAAGGGATTGAATYCTTATTGACTCAAGACACTTCAGCTTAAAAAAGTAAATTAATTTGTAAACATTTCTAAAAATATAATTCCACTTTGACATTATGGGGTGTGTAGGCCAGTGACACAAAATCTCAATTTAATACATTTTTAAAATCAGGCTGTAACACAACAAAATGTGGAAAAGGTCAAGGGGTGTAAATACTTTCTGACGGCACTGTATAGGCTTACGTTTCTTTAGAGACCTGTTACRATCATAGACCCAGGCAAAAAAAAAKAACATTGAATGCATAGGTAGTTTAAGTGTTTAGTTCATGTGTGGGTTGCTTTCTTAAGCAAGCCTAAATCTGTGATTAAAGCGAAGTGAAGAATACTGATTTAGTACACGGACCCTTCCCATGACCAATGAGTCACTGCTGGGAGAAGCTGAATAAAAAAAATGAGACAAAGACAGGACAGTTTGCCAATTTTCAGGGGCTGGGAAGAAACAGCCAGAGAAAGAGTCCAGTGTATTACAGGAGGACACTAGAACTATTTTTCGGGGACTAAACCCTCGACATGGATCACCAAATTTAAGCTGAGCTGTTGTATTTATGTATCATCCTCTGCCACGGCTCAGCTAGGCTTGCCTAACCTCGTTAGACTCATGCAGAAATGTGTGTGTGTGTGGGGTGAGAGAGAGGGCGACGGTGCGCTCCAAGCATCATTATACATTGCTCCTCAAAGCCATGTTGTTAGAGGATCTGTGTGTGAGTGAGTGCATTGTGTGTGTACGCAGACCCTCTTCGCTACCAAAAGCAGTGTTATGAGAGCATGTGTGTGTGTGTGTGTGTGTGTGGTGAGATGTGCATGCATGTGTGTATATGAGCTCAGCTGACTGAGGCTCGAGTCTGATTGGTGATGGAGACAGAGGATTGTTGCTATGGAGATGCCCCTGAACACAGTGTAAAAGGGTCTCCTGAAACAATAAAGGAGTTCAAATCAAATCAAATCTTATTTGTCACATGCGCCGAATACAACAGGTGTAGACCTTACCGTGAAATGCTTACTTACTTATGCTTACTTACTTAACCAACAATGCAGTTCAAGAAATAGAGCAGGTTACCTTAGCGTTCTTGGGCACAGGAACTATGGTGGTCTGCTTAAAACATGTAGGTACTACAGACTCGGTCAGAGAGAGGTTGAAAATGTCAGTAAAGACATTTGCCAGTTGGTCCACGCATGCTTTGAGTACACGTCAGAGCKGGTGTAGTAGGTTTCGATCTTAGTCCTGTATTGACGCTTTGCCTGTTTGTTGGTTCATCTGAGGGCATAGCGAGATTTCTAGTAAACGTCCGGATAAGTGTCCCGCTCCTCGAAAGCGGCAGCTCTAGCCTTTAGCTCGGTGTGGATGTTGCCTGTAATCCATGGCTTCTGGTTGGAATATGTASGTATGGTCACTGTAGGGARGACGTCGTTGATGCACTTATTGATGAAGCCGGTGACTGAGGTGGTATACTACTCAATGCCATTGGATGAATCCAGGAACATATTCCAGTCTGTGCTAGCAAAACAGTCCTGTAGCGTAGCATCCGCGTCATCTGATCACTTCCGTATTGAGCGAGTCACTGGTACTTCCTGTTTTAGTTTTTTCTTTTAAGCAGGAWTCAGGAGGATAGCATTATGGTCAGATTTGGAGAGCTTTGCAATGCGTCTCTGTGTGTYGAGTAAAGGTGGTCTATCGTTTTTTTCTCCTCTGGTTGCACGTGACATGATGGTAGAAATGAGGTAAAACGGATTTAAGTTTGCCTACATTAAAGTCACTGGTCACTAGGAGCGCTTCTGGATGAGCATTTTCTTGTTTGCTTATGGCCTTATACAGCTCGTTGAGTGCAGTCTTAGTGCCAGTATCGGTTTGTGGTGGTAAATAGACAGCTACTAATAATATCTATGAGAACTCTCTTGGTAGATAGTGTGGTCTACAGCTTATCATGAGGTATTCTACCTCAGGCGAGCAATACCTCGAGACCTCTTTAATATTAGACATRGCGCACCAGCAGTTATTGACAAATAGACACACACCCCGCTCCTTGTCTTACCAGATGTAGCTGCTCTGTCCTMCTGATTCACGGAGAAGCCAACKAGCTCTACATTATCTGTGTTGTCATTTTGCCACATTTCGGTGAAACATAAGATATTAAAACATTTTATATCTCGTTGGTAGGATATTCTTAATCGTAGATCGTCCAGCTTGGTTTCCAATGATTGCACGTTGGCCAATAATACGGAGGGTAGCGGTYGTTTACCTCCTRGTCTGCAAATTCTTACAAGGCACTCCGCCCTCCTCCCCCTTTTTCGACGATCTGATGACGGGGATTTGGGCCTTGTCTCAACAAAGCAGTATATCCTTCGCGTCGGACTCATTAAATAAAAATCTTTGTCCAGTTCGAGGTGAGTAAATCGCTGTTCTTATGTCCAAAAGCTATTTTCCGTCATAAGTAGCAGCAACATTAAGCAGCAACATTAAGTACAAAATTAGTTACAAACAATGCTAAAAATCTAACAAAATAGCACAGTTGGTTAGGAGCCCGTAAAACGGCAGCCATCTCCTCCGGCGCCATTATCAGTGTCTGATGATGCAAACCGACACTGACAAAGCTATTATTATTGGGGTGGCAGGTAGCCTAGTGGTTAGAGCGTTGGACTAGTAACCGGAAGGTTGCAAGATCGAATTCCCGAGCCGACAAGGTAAAAATCTGTCGTTCTGCCCCTGAACAAGGCAGTTAAGCCACTGTTCCTAGGCCGTCATTGAAAATAAGAATTTGTTCTTAACTGACTTGCCTAGTTAAATAAAGGTAAAATTAAAAATTACGGAGACCGCAGTCATCCAAAATTCCACGACCGTCACCGCCCTACTTACAAGACCTCTCCAAGCGATAGTATAGTTTGACTTAACTGAGGGGCAACAGCAGAGTAAGTATTGACAAGCTCAGACAATAGTAGTGAGAGATGAAAGAGCTAGAAAAGGTCAACACTGAATAAATAATGACATCCATTGTAAGGACATTTGATAAGTCTCAGAAAATCAATAACTAACAACCGGACTTGATTCCCCCGGRGACTCAGCAACAACATCAATACACCGGAGGAGGAAGCCGATAGCAGCTCCACTGTTCTCCTTCCCGGAGAACTGACATTCAAACCTATTACACACCTATAGGCGGGAATAAGAAAGAAAGAAACACGTCTTTCCCATAGCTCCTCTGAAGGCAGTAGACAGATCACTGGTTCGGTTAACGGTATGGGAAGTTGGAGCCACCTGTTTCAATTATCATGAGCTAAAGGTAAAAACGGGTTATTCAAACTAGGCTGTCCTTTCAGATTACTGACTAGCTAGGCCTATATCCTCAATCATTCAAAACTCAGACTCAAAGAGTGGCATAATCTAGGTGGGGAAATATTCAATGAAAGCACATGCTGCCAACATGACAAAACATCAGGACTCTTTCAAACAAAAAAACGATAGCAAGCTGTTTCTGAAACGATGCTTRGTCCGGTTTCACATTCACTTCCTTCTTGGAAAAATGACCGGGCCTCTAACGCTAACCCCCCCCTAAGCTAACAAGATGTTTAATGAGACTGGCGAATCCTCCAAGGTTTTATAGACTACAACACCATTAATTACACTAGGCGGTCGGGTCAGTTTGCAGGGAGGACTCTGCCATCTGCGCGGCGGCGGCCATCTGTTGGTGTGACGGCAGGTTCCGACAGAGGTCAAACAACAGAGCCAGGTGTAGCGAGTGTTCGCAAACTAAGGCGACAGCATGGAATCAACAGTTGTCTAGTCTGGGAGCCCTCCAAAGTATTTGCCATAATACGAGCTCCCCAAACAACCCGGCGAGAGAGTTTGTGCCCGGGTCACTCCATGGGTGCAATCAACTTGGCACACCGATCCAATCAGCTTTTCCTCAAATTCGGCACATAGAGTTGAAGAGGGAGGTACTAAGAGGCGGGATTGTCAGATGTCAAATCCAGCTTAAGTGGATTTTGGATATCATATTGGATATAAAACATGAAAGTGGAACTATGATTAGATCAAATTTGGTGGTGGAACAATAGTTTTGATTMAATAATATTTTATCAGATTGAATGATACTGCAATATTGTCAGTGCATGTAAAGAGATTTTATTGAAAAGGCTTGAATATGACATAATAGTCGACAGTAAATCTGTATAGCGCAACGGCAGATGTCGGATTTAGAGTGGATCTGAGTGCTCTGAGAATTTCCACACTAAAAATAACAAAACACCCTTAGGATAACACTCAAAGACAACACACAACACCTATCACAATATTGTGATTTGCACAACTAAGCTATCTGTCCTTTATGCTCACTCTTACTGCTCTCAGTAACAGCAGTCCCTGTGTAATACAAGCCCTAGTGTTACAGAGCATGGCCAATTTCTCTCCTTGCTGCCCATCAACAGGCCTGACCAGTCTGGCCCTCTCGCCAAGATGCAGTGGACTGAGGAGTGAAATGTTGGCTCTTACCTGCGCTCTCTGTGTGGAAGRGGCGGATGCTGCTGGCGCGTAATGAAGGTGGTGCCCCACACAGGACTGCTGTGGCTGTTCCTAAGCCAGCCCATAGGAGGSGACGACGGGTACGGGGTGCTCCGGAAGCCGTGGTCCGACTCGGTCTCCGCGGTGAGAGAGGAGGCGGAACTCCCCATCCTCCTTTTGCAGTCTACTTGGGGTTCTCACCCTTTGAACCCGCAAAATGTGCGGGACGGGGAGGAGCGGAGTGACAGTGCCTTGTGTCTCAATCTCAGGCTTACAGTTTAAGGGTGGGGGATGGGGGAAAGGGGGAGTCTAGYGCTGGGTGAAAACCCTGCTCATGTGTTCTCAGTCCTGACAAATTTCCAACTGGCACAATTCGAAACAAGCCCCATTTCAAAAAGGGATGGATTTCATCCTGTGAAGTGACTCCAAGTGTGCTTGAAGATGGCTATAACACCAACAAATCTAATAGAAAGGCAATAATGAGGAAATCAAAGCGAGGGTATTCAAAAAACAAGTGAAACACGACAACGTTTCAAACTCCAGATCAGGATGGATTTCCCACACTAAGGAGGAAGTGCTCAATACAAAATGTAATTGCTTGCCTCGGGCACTGATTCCAATTTGACACTTTCTCCAGGAAATAACTCACACTCCTCTTTTCTCTGTAGTGGGTACCAATGTTTCTCTGTCGTAGACTTGTAGGCCTCTTAACTAACTCTCTGGGCCATGTTGTCTGGAGTGTCATTCAACTATTCCTTCTGCACTATTTGCAGTGTTCCTCCCTCGCGTATGCAGTCTCATGCCTGATCCATCATGCTTGAACCCTTTGTCACACACAGACACAGGCAGTGGAWGGAGCACACACAAAGATGACCGGGTCCTCCGTCAATCGACATCTCTGAGATAATATGGCACAGTTGAGGCACTGGAATGTTTTTTTGTTTGTTGACAAAAAAYGAATCAAACAGTTTTTACCAAAAAATAACTGAAAAGTGACTGGCAGAGGTCTGGGGCGTTGGTTTTGCTTAAGCCAGAATTAATTAATGTCAAATTAAAGGACAAACCATGGCATGGGTAACAAACCAAGTGATTTTGCTATTGTCAAATATGAGGCTATTTTTGTTATGTATTTATATGGCTTTGAATAAGCTTTAAACTCAAAAGAAAATCTGAATACACTAAACCAATAAGTCCTTTAATTTTGTATTATTTTTACTGTAATGTTTATCGGAGAAGCACAGTCTCAGTCTACTGTCTCAGTTGACTTGTAGTCCAGATTATGAGTGATTCTCTGTGTGCAGGCACTGCTGGCACACTGACTGAAGCTCTGGTATCCAAAGCTCATCTTTCAAATTTCGACACTTGCCCACAGCTGCTAAAGCGGATTACCCAGAATATTGCTCAAATCACCCCGTTGCATTTCTTAGTGGCTGAAATGTGGGATACTGAGTGCTTACAAAATGTCGCACTCTTCACAACTAGGCTACTCTGACTGAGGTAATGTCCCGAATAGCTATTATAACATGAAAACAAACATGAACTTCGGGAACTGAAATTGAACAAAACCCAAACAACGTGTACGCAGGTCTACAAAAAGCGCAGGGAAGAAAACGAACAACACATAATGAAATATGGCTAATGTTCCTAGACAGTCCCAATCCAAAGAGAAGTTCTACTAAATATTCGACACGTGCGACCTTTATAGCGGAGTGTCCCGTTATGGTCTGCAGTCCTTTGCCGGTGCGTCCACCGTACGAAACGCGAGATGATCCCGGTTTTCGCTCCGCAGTCTGGGTAGCCTATTCGCAGCTTTATTTTTAGTCTGATCCCATCGATGATGCGGCGGTCTGGTGGTTCATTTGTATACAGTAGGCTTTATGTGTGCCAACCTGTCATAGCGAGTAGGCTAACTATGCCAGGGGYACTACGATGGTGCATTCCGGTGCAATGAAGGCGTGAAGTCTAATTATATGCACATGCATTTTCTATTCCCATGGAGACAAAAACTGTAGCCTGCCTGGTGCCTCTAACACGCGAATACAATACCCCACTTATATTATTCAATCTCACGTATATTCATTATCGYCATAAAAAGCTATATAAAGGCACATAGCCTATCACTATCAAATGAGCTGCGCCAATATTGAAGATMAAACATATTTCATTCATGCCAATACAGTCTTGCTTATTACAATGTAGTTAACTACAATGTAAAGCGTTGCCTACACAGAAATTGAACAATGTATCGAATTACCGTCAGTACCAGAGCTGCAAAACAGGCGAATTCACAATAAACCATGTAGGCTACAATTGTAGCAATCTGCCAGTTTCCAGTGACTAACTCCGGAGCTGACTAAATTGTATTGAGGGCAGGGACTCATCATGCCAGAGCCGACATGTCAGGCTATTAAAAACGTGAAAATGGTACTAAACAGTCTCATCCAGAATTGATTTTAGACTCAAAATTCCACTGTCTTCTTCCCGGTCCATTCTCGTGCGATCATAATTCCAGTGTTTTATGATGCTGATCCTCTTTGACTTCTATTAGGAAACATCCTCGCTTCCGCCCCGTCGTGGCTTCAGAAATAAATGACTACCCATACTGCAATGCTCCATCCTGGACACACTGTATGTTTTGCACCGGTGGCTGTTTTCATTGCGTTATATTTAAAAAATATATAATTCTCCCTCTCTGATAAGTGCAGTGGATGCAGATGCAAATCTCTTCTTAACAGAGAATGACAGCGAGTCAAGCAGCGCGCAGGCGCATTAGGATGTTGGCAGAGAAAGTGAAAGGCTTATTTCAAGAGATCAAAACTGATAAATACGCTCCATCAAGTGTTACTCTGTAGCAGGACTGATACTGCCGGTGTTGTGTTCGAGACCACCTAAAGCGAGACCGATTCAGAGTAAATGGAGTCCAAACCAAGACCGGAGATGTTGTGTGTCCATATTTCAGAAGAACATATGGATTCTTTAGACATTTAGACTGCTGAACAAAATGCATGTGGAGGGAAAATAGTGAGCCACTCTACAAATTACCACTATCCCAAACAGGTCTATAGTATAACGAACAAAAACATAAAACGCATTTAAAGTGTTAGTGTCATGTTTCATGAGATGTTTCATGAGATGAAATAAAAGATCCCAGAAATGTTCCATATGCACAAAATGTCYTGCAAAAATGGATTTATATCCCTGTTAGTGAGCATTTCTCCTTTGCCAAGATAATCCATCCACCTGACAGGTGTGACATATCAAGAAGCTGATTAAACAGCATGATCATTACACAGGTGCACCTTGTGCAGGGGACKATAAAAGGCCAGTCGAAAAATGTGCCGTTTTGACACAGAACACAATGCCACAGATGTCTCAAGTTGAGGGAGCATGCAATTGGCATGTTGACTGCAGGAATGTCCACCAGAACTGTTGACAGATAATTMAATGTTCATTTCTCTACCATAAGCCACCTCCAATGTAGTTTTAGAGAATTAAGCAGTATGTCCAACCGGCCTCACAACCGCAGACCACGTGGAACCACGCCAGCCCAGGACCTCCACATCTGGCATCTTTGCCTGCGGGATCGTCTGAGACAAGCCACCTAGACAGATAATGAAACTGAGGAGTATTTCTGTCTGTAATCAAGTTTTTCCCAACAAAAAGGCTTTTTCTGATTGGCTGGGCCTGGCTCTCCAGTGGGTGGGCCTATGCCCTCCCAGGCCAACCCATGGCTGCYCTCCTGCTCAGTCATGTGAAATCCATAGATTAGGGCCTAATTATTTTCAATTGACTGATTTCCTTATATGAACTGTAACTCAGTAAAATCGCTGAAATTATTGCATTTATATTTTTGTTCAGTATAGATAAAAATACAAAATATGTTATAACTTCCCCGGTCTTCCCTTACTAATAGTGACTGTGCAACTTTCAAACAATTTCCCTGATTCTTCCCTTCCAAGAAAATTCTGACAAGACGGACAAAGTTTGAGGATATTTTTCAATGAAAGTAAAGGACAGTAATGTTACGAGTAAAGTAGGAAGCCCAGGTTTCAATAGGCGATAAAAAAATGTGTCATGAAAGGAGAATGGACATCTGGCCTGGCGAATAAGTTTTATGGACTGACTGAATGGATGCTGATAATGTGTATGTGACAATATATCTCTTTTTTTTATTATGAGTTTTTTACTCTGTTGGTCTCGGGAAGAAATTACAGTCCTCATTGTCCGAGACCTTGTCAACAAAAGTAAAAATGTGTCCGACAACGAAACACTCAATATGTGGTCTCGAGACCGGACTTGAGTACGATAACACTGTATACTGTAGCCTATTTGTATTATTATATGATAATTACAGGAGGCTAGGTTTCTTATCATAAACTGTGAAAATGAAAGGAGAGGTATTAAAGCCCAAAAAGTATTTAAAAAGGGAAAATGGCTATCATGTGTCGATAAAGGGTTAATAAGCCAGTGTGGAACAGCACCACCAACCACTGCTCAACTGTCCCTTCACATTGCTGAGATAAGCCTTCAACTTCCGAATCTCCCTTTCTTCCTCTTTCCACTCCTCTCTTCCTTTATTCTCCCCTCCGTACCACTTTGACCTCATTCCTCCCTTCCTCTCTTCACAATATTCCTTGGTAGAAAACACTGAAAAAACGATAGGCCTATATTTTAGACAACCTCTAAGACACAACAACTGCACTCAAGTCTGGGTTCCACGGKAAAACAGTGGGTAAATCATTAGCTACATAGCAAGCAATAGGAAGCAGCACACACAGTCTATTCRCCATTGCAACACATAGGCCATTTTGTTTAATAGAACAGGGAGTGGTGAATTGGCTGGCCCATACTTGTCTGATAACTGGAACTGTGTGCGTGTGTACCTGGCAAGGAAAGGTAATGCCTCTCTGTAGAAGACCTCTTCCTGTTTTGTCACACATGTTGAAAGAAGAACCCAAACTGGTCTGACTAGTCAGAACTACTGGATCATTCGCATAGCAAAGCTCTACTGTACGAAAATTAATAATATAACACTATTGACATTGGTGTTGATCAAAAGTGTTATAGTCTATAACACACTTCACCTATTTTACTTTAAAATGTATGTCAAACCAAGTTTCACAAACCACACAACTCTATGCACAAGGACTACTTCTAACATGTTCCAATGAAAAATGTACAAAAACTAATTGCGTGGAAAAACTGAAGATGCAAACCTTGGTAATAGAATTACGGTTAAAATCACCCTCAGGTTTTTATTAGGGCTGGGAATTGGGGACCTCACAATACGATATTATCACGATACTTTGGTTCCGATACGATATGTATTGCTATTCTATATGTATTGCGATTRGATACTGTGAATTTATTGAGATTCGATGTTCCATACATATTGCTCGCCATATGTCTCCTGCAGAGGGACAAGAGAGAGCCACGAGAAAACAAGTTGATCAGTCATGGAAATAAAAGTGCTGTAAACAAATTGGCTCCCTATTTAAAAAAGAAGATGGAGAACAAGCGCCGAAGGAAAAATATTGGCGTTTTGGTGCAGGTAGAGCCAACAAGCACAAAAATAATATTGCGATAATGTCAAAATGATACGATATCTCATCAAAAATAATATCCAGATACGTAACTGTATACATTTTCCCCCATAATTCGTTTTTAATGTGACAACGTTTGACAAAAAAAACTCTAAATATCTGCTCCGAATTAAGATTCAAAGATCAGAAAGAATGGGGTGTCAGCTATGACATGGAACCTTGAGGTTGGGGAAAAAAAAATCTGTGGACATATATCCAGTAACGGAATTACGGTAACGGAATTACATCATGGCTCCCTGATCTGTACTACACAGAGTTGCAATTTATGGATATGAAGGTCCTTCTCCTCATATTTCACAGGTTTGGACATCACAGCACAGTGCAGTACGATACAACACAGCAGAATAGAGTTCAGGACAGTGCAGTAGAGTACAGTAGAGTTCAGTACAGTAGAGTATAGTATAGTTCAGTACAATATACTGTAAAGTTCTTTTCTGGACGTCCTGTGTCGGTCAGTGATCAGTGGGTGAGGATTCTGGTTAGAGTAAATGGAAAGAGGGGGCTCATGGGTAGGTGTTAAGCCTTCCGCACGCGTTGGTTCTGCTAGCGCCCAGCCAAACTCAGCTAGGTGAACTGAACGAGYGCGCTCGCATACTTCCTTAAAAGACCTTGCCGTAGCCAATATACACTTTCTCAAAGTAGTCAGAATTCATCTAAGATCATTCTAGAAACATGTCATTCATTTTGACGTTTTTGCAGAGGAGATCTTAGTCGRGGAATTTTACATCTAACTAATCAAATACTAATCAGTATTTCTTAAGTGAACAAAAGGTTCATGGAAATGAGTCGTCTCTCGTTGAATGACAACAAACAGTGCACTGAAGAATCCCTACTGTTGACCAATCACCGACGAAGGGGCATAGACTTCGGTAACAGAATTACCCATTTTAATCACTTAATAACTCAAACAAAATTGATATCAGTAAAATCACTATAACTAATTGTTAGGACTACCATTACTTGTTACTTCTGTGAACTTTCATTATCCTCCGACCTTATGAGGGAGAGACATTAGAAAATATATTTTTGAAATTTGATTTTTGGTAACGGAATTACAAGGCACAAGGCAATATTTCTTAAACCTACAGAAGGTAAACAATTTCTCCAAAACTAAATCTAAGTGTTGATATTAGTTGGCAGGGGGTCTTTACGTTAACATTGTGTTTTGATGTATTTCTGATGCCCTTTAAGACTTTTTCTGGTAGATGTTTTCTAAAGCCCTTTTTCCCTCTGCTTATCCGGAAATCTAAGCTAGTGATAAACATTTTTTGTGGCCTTTTAAGCATTCTAGTACAGTTAAATAGCTAACACACACACACATGGACATAGTGGTCTAAGGCACTGCATCTCAGTGCAAGAGGCGTCACTACAGTCCCTGGTTCGAATCCAGGCTGTATCATACACAATTGGCCCAGCGTCGTCCGGGTTTGGTCTGGGGTAAGCCGCCATTGTAAATAAGAATTTGTTCTTAACTGACTTGCCTAGTTAAATAAAGGTTACACACACTGACCAAAAAGTTATTTTGTTGGCATTTACGTATGTCCCCATTACCAGTAAAACATAATCAAAACCTATTCCTTTCACTTACTTGCTGTGCTATTTTGTTGTTCATTTGTTCAGCCGTTTCATTCTCAAACAGGATTTCATCATACATGTCAAGCAGTGAAGTTTCAGCTCTGTCTGCCCGTGGCCTCTCTTCCTCGGTGCGCACTGTCACTGTGTCCATTTCCATCTTGTCCAGCTGTGTATGTAACATTTCACGTAAACCCTGTTTCTTGTCTGCATCGAAGTAGTGGTCCTTGTACATAGCATTGAACATGGTGGCGACACAATAAAGAGAGAATGCCACCGAATCGCTTGTTCACAGCCTGTGTCGGCAGTTTTGTTGAGCAGGCGTTTCAATGCCATGACAGAGTGTATCACGTCTGCTGCAGGCGCAGTTGATGAGCCTATTTCTCGAGTCAGTTGTTTTGAATGGAGCTAGGAGTGTGTTCATGTTTCCAAGTTTCAAACATGTTCTCAAATGTCATTGACATGGCAGCAGCGGTATGACCACCAGCATATTCATGAGCATGCAATACGACTTTCCTCAGTATGAAAACCTTAATGACCCACTGTGCTGTCAGACTCAGGATGCTCATGAGGCTGATATCGCTGGTCCAAATGTCAGTCGTGAAGATAATAGCAGTGACGCTATTACTGTGTAACTCCGGTAGGGCAACATCTGAAAAATAGCGCCCTTGGTGTACCGGTGCTCGACCAGTCGGCGAAAGCCAACATCACCCACGACAGAGAACGGTTGATTGTCAAGGGCAATGAATTCCATTATCTGAAATATTCTTACTCTTTCAAATGACTGCTCAACTTGTTGACTGCTCGATCCACACAGCAGACATTGTGGGCTAGGTTAGGAATGCTGTGTTGCACGTGTAGCGCTACATTTTACTTGCCGTCATTACGTCATGTATCTACATTATATAGGTATGCACGTCAGCTTTGACATTGGTTTTGCACATCGGCGTTAAACTCGACATCGGGCCGATGTTGGCATTTTTAGCTAATGTCGGCCGATTCCGATAAGGTCACCGATATATTGTGCATCCCTAATCTAAGCCTTTCATTTTTTTGCCTAATTTTAAGATGGAAAATGGTTTAAAAAAATTATCTATGCCTATATTTCTCATAAATATAGACTCTTAGTTTTCATTTGATACCCAATTGATATGCTCCTATGAACTTCACATGTTTGTGCTCATGGATCCTTTTTGATGGAAATTACCTGCATTTAGGTTGCCAGTACGGAATGCTGTCCTGACAGAGTAGACAAACACAAGCGTTGTCATAAAACTTAAGAGTGATGTGCATGTTCCCTGAAGCAAGGAAATTTAAATTTAAATTTAAATTTAAATTTAAATTTTAAGGAGTGCTCTTCCATGTAGCAAGCTCCCTCTCAAACAGAAAGCGGTTTTCAGTAGATAAAATATGGCTATGGTGCAGTCTTCAAACACCAGTTTGAAAGAGTAAGACACTTATAGATTGGAAAAGCATTACATACATTTATTTGGCAACGTTTCTTCCTTAGGCCATGTCGGTTCTATTTAGCATTTAGGAATCAGTTTGATTCTACTCTACTCTATGGTAAGCTAGCCTAGCCATAGCTGGAAAAATTGTAAACTGCAATTACGTTAAGAAACGTCAATAATCATCGCTTGCGAAACGTTTTTCGAAACATATGGCCTTTATCTTTCATTTCAGCAAGAAAGAATCTTTTAAATAAAAAAAAGATACACTTACTGTAGCAAATTTTACAGATCCATACACTGTGTGCAGTGGTTGAAAAAGTACCCAATTGTCATACTGGAGTAAAAGTAAAGATACCTTCATAGAAAATGACTTGAGTAAAAGGGAAAGTCACCCAGTAAAATACTACTCGAGTAAAAGTCTAAAACTATTTGGTTTTAAATATAGTCTACTTTAGAATCGAAATTAAATGTAATTGTTAAAATATACTTAAGCATCAAAACTTAAAGTAAAAAMAATTTAAATTCCATGTATTAAGCAAACCAGACAGCACCATTTTATTTAATTTACGGACAGCCAGGGGCACACTCGAACACTCAGAGGTCATTTACAAACGAAGCATTTGTGTTTAGTGAGTCTGTCAGATCAGAGGCAGAAGGGTTGACCTGGGATGTTCTCCGGACAAGTGCGTGAATTGGACCATTTTCCTGCCCTGCTAAGCATGCAAAATATAACAAGTACTTTTGGGTGTCAGGGAAATGTATGGAGTAAAAASTACATCATTTTCTCTAGGAATGTAAGTTAGTGAAGTAAAAGTTAAAAGTAGTCACAAATATGAATTTATAGTACAAATACAAAAAAAACGACTTAAGTGGTACATTCAAGTATTTTTACTTAAAGTACTTTACGAGAAGAAAATACCTTCACCAATTTGTAAGTCGCTCTGGATAAGAGCGTCTGCTAAATGACTTAAATGTTAAATGTAAATAGGRGCTAAGGGTAGTTCGCGTCTATGAATGGGCTAGACTAGCCATACAGGGGCAGACAGACAGTCAAAGCATATCATATGTTGCTTAGGTTCAGCTGGAGAGCAATGGCTAGTCCAACTACCATCACGTTCCTACCACCGGGAAATAAAATAACTTGCAACAAAGTTTATAAAAGCAGCACAGCGTGACAGCTAAATTAGCTACAATGTATGGGCAAGAAATCATTGCATAGTCAACCCATAGGATGACGCGGGACAGCGGGAGACAAGAAAGCCGGGGGACAATTGTAAACAAAGACAACCACGAATATAGATTGGCATAATCGACATTGTCAAAGGTTTGAGTCCATTTATGATTATACAATCTAGGTCGAAAGGATTCTTACCTCAAAACACGTAGCTGGTGATGTAAGGTTAAGGACAAGCTGCTCCTTTCTTGATTGTCGAACGTACTAACTTTTCTCTGTTAGCAGCCAAATGTTAAGTTCTATCCGAAATTGCAGTTTGATCTGCGTTAGCTGCTGAATACATTGTTCACCGTTACTGCCTCACTCCAGTGCATCCTTGAGCTATTTGTTTTACTAGCTAATATCTAATTTCTCGTTCCACTCCATCGAGTTAGGTATTGAATACAGTCATCATGTACGTTACCTCAAAAACACCAGGAAGGGGAATCTCCAAGGAGCCAAAGCAAAATAAACGTACGTTTTCTTCGTAGACTTAAATCAGTTTAATTGTGTTTCTACGTTCAGTATGCGTAGAGTTCATTCGGGAATATGACCAAAATAACTACGTTTCCCTTGGTACATCGCAACTCTAATAAGTAGGATATCCGTTCCCCTTTTRTTTACACAAATGTCGTCATCATTTGAATTTGACACTTTATTAAAATACCACTGTATTATTTTCTGACGTTGTTTAATACATATTGTATTATTGTATTGAGCACGTTATGCATAATGACTTAAGGTATTCTTGTTTTAGAATTGAAAATAATAATWATTATATATTGGTTACAGGTAGCCTACATCTAATGTATTAGGCTACAACAGTTTACACACCCTTCTATCAATAGGCACACAAAACATCACAAACAAACAAAACCCCACAGAAACCAGTGTTGGGGAGGAGTGAACTACAACTAGTAATTGGGGCTCCTGAGTGGCGCAGCACTCTAAGGCACGGCATCTCAGTGCTAGAGTTGTCACTACAGACCCTGGTTTGACAACTGGCCATGATCTGGCCCAGCATCGTCCGGGTTAGGGGAGGGTTCGGCCGGGTAGACCATCATTGTAAATAGGAATTTGTTTGTAACTGACTTGCCTGGTTAAATAAATAAAATAAACTCAATTTTGCAGTAGCTTAGTGGTAGTTGAACTAAATTTAAATCTAGGTAGTGTTTTCAGTAGTTAATTACTTTTTTAACATGTAGCGGTGTAGCTAACTACTAGAACTAGCCTACACACTAACTACTGGAAGTATCCTACACACTACTTATTTTGCTAAAATAAAATATTGTTGTAGGCAAGAATGTCCTTTCTTTTTCMGCATCATACCTGCCTAGTTCTCACTTGAAACAGTTATTTTGTTTAAAAGGCCAAATTACACATTCTGTTAACATACACCAGAGTTGATCTGTTCTTGCAATTCGTAGAGTATGACATTTCAGATTTAGATATGATAATTTATCATYAAGTAGTTTGGATTTAGTGAACTACTTTTCCAAAGTAACTTTAGTTAAGTAAACTATATTTTTCTTGAGGGTAGCTTTAATGTAGTTCAACTTCTTCCAGTGTGATGTAATAGTAGCTTGGTAAACTATATTTTCAGCGTAGCTTCCCCAACACTGACAGAAACACATAAAACACATGTTTTACAAATACCAGTCAAATATCGAATCTTTTGGAATATCTTATTCAGTGCATTGTTAATTTTCCATTTCATTGCATGTTATATGAAAATCACAGGGTCTCACAAACAAGGCCATAATAACTGTCCCACCTATTCTTATTATTTTTGCAGACATATGCTGTCATCTAGTGGCACTTACTTACGTGCACCATTCGAACAAAACTAACAAAACTAACAGATGTTATATTTAAGAAATACAAGGCTTTTCCCAACTCAGTTGACGCATATAGAATAGAATAACATTTTTTTCCCACCAGAACTAACTTCAGTTCTAGCATTTGGATTAATAAACATGTAATAGCAAGATACACCCCCCCCCCCCAATTATTAATAGATATAGGGTCAACATCCATGCCAAGCCTTGAGCGCGTTCCACGCATATCAGGGTCTCAAATTCATCTCAGCTAATCCGAGTTGGTAGATATCTCTTTAAAATGGTAATGTCAAAGTCCCTGGCTGTAGGCTAGGCATGAATGAATAGCCTAATATCATAAAGTAATAATGTTATCATTCACTAGATGTAAATTATAGACCTTTGAAGTCTCCTTTATGATGACAGTCTTTGAACTCATATACACATTTTTTTTTCATGGCCTTTAAAAAAAAAAGTAATCTCCCTTCGTGTAGAGTGGACTGATGCCAACAGGGGATTTTGTTTCAGCAATCGTAGGATAATATTTCATTTTAATGTCTGACTGCCCGAATAAAGAAATAGGCCAAAAGAAAATAATTATTATTAGTATTATGTATATGTTTTTACAATTTGTTAGAGGACAACTAACATCAATAAACAGTTTATACATATAATTATTGCAGGCGTTTTCTACGCCATCAACATTTGCTAAAATCTGTGAAAGGGCTAATAACATATTTAACCAAAGACATGCCTTGTATAAACTACTTTTATTTTACGTCAATGTAGGGCCTAAAGCTTAAATGCACAAAACCTTTTGCATAGCACGTGAAAGAATTTGTGAGCACGGATAATCTCTAATGCTGGTGTCACTCCATGTGTTTGAACCGCGGAGGGTTCAAGGATTATGTTCGTCAGAGTTATGACTTTAAAGTGTGTCATGAGAGAGATTGAACAGGGACTATAGTATTCATTCTACATTAATTGTACTGTATTACGTTTTGAACTGGTCCTAAAACCCTTTGATTTATTTGATTTATCTTTCTCAATACTAGAAATGGCACCGTTATCAAGTGGGCAATTAAAACAAACTTAAAATTAAACATATTTTCTTAAAATAAGGGTTTTCGATAATGTATCAAAGGGCCCATGTGTGTTGGGAAACGTTCCGGCGGAGTTCTAGTGAAGTGAGGCGGAGCGAGCAATCCTTTCAGGGATGAAACGCGGGCTGAAGAATAATGAATGAGAGAAACTGGGCGGAGAAAGTTCGAGTTGATTTTCACATGTCTCTTAGTGCCATGGTAAGTGTACTTTTTTGGAGTAATAGGACAGCTATTCTGCAGTGGATATTTATTTGACTTTATTTGACTGTAAAGTAGCCTAAATAAACGAACATTCTAAAACGGTCTGGACTGGAGTTAGCCACTTTGGATTGGAAGACTTCTTTGTGAAGAAGGTATGTGAATGTGATGAAATGGGATTGGAACACATTATTTTTGCGCTTGTCGCTTTGAAAGACAGTGCACTTGTTCTGCCTTTGTTTGACAATCCAGAGCTCCGGGTTATGATTAACTTTTTATACATTTCAAATGTAGCCTATGCTCCAATGTTTTAGACCAAGCAACTAATTACATAAGTAATTTATTCGGGGTTTTAGTGTGTGTATTGTTTTCAAAGGCCAGTAGCTCTGCGTACACACTGTTGTCATGACAATGCTACGGAAACAGCGCATGGCGCGTTTGTTAGCCGCTACTGCGTTGAACTTCTATTCAACTACTGCCATTCAAGGCAGTTTACAAATAATCCACTCTCACTTCAAACTAAGTCTACTTTCATTGGCTATGAAGTCTGGAATGRCATGGTTCATGACGCCAAATCTTTTAAATACAAACGTTCTATTGGGTGTTAGCTAGGTTCTCAAAATGAATCTTTTTTTCTCTGTCCAGCTGCACTTGCTGATGTTTGACTCTTGTTGTAGCCTATTTATTCAACAACACATGGCCATAATTATACAACTTGCAAATAGCTTTATTTAATGAGCTGTTGTTTTCTATGTAAAGAAGAATACTTCATAGTGGTTAATAGCGATTAAGGTTAAGGGGTTAGTAGGGAATGGGATTAAGGAAATAGTTGAGTGAGGTGTGTCCTGTGTTTCTGTGGGACTGAGACAGCTTGTGACCCCGCTAGTCAGGAAAGGGATGCTTTTAGGCAGACCGTCTCTTGTTGTTAATAGCCAGCACACATGTGGAAGTGACAGCCTCTACAATAGGGCCAGGAAAGAGTTTGGGCTAGCTGCTTGGAGGAAAAAGGAAAATCCAGAGGAGTGTGTGTGTGTGTGTGTGTGTGTGTGTGTGTGTGTGTGTGTGTGTGTGTGTGTGTGTGTGTGTGTGTGTGTGTGTCTATTCGCCAGTGTGTGTACAGTACAAAGACAGTTTGTGTTGGTGGGAGGTTCGCTGCGATTACAGGGTTATGGACTCACGTGAGAGGATGCCAGTTCACAAGGGGCTTTCCTTTGTCCTTCATAAAACGATGTCATCATTGGAACGGATCCGACCTGTATCCAATTTGATGGCTGTAACAAAGTCATAAACAGGATATGAATCTCCTGCTCTGCTCAGCTGAGTCTGATAGTTTTATTCATTTATGAGTTTTCCAGTGCTTTCCTCGATGCAATACGACCATGTGTCATTGCCTATGGACATTTTAAGAAGTACCTACAGTGCTAAACGTCAACTTGCTCTCRGGGATGACTATAAATCACTTGAAAATTCAAGGTTGTTGTGTACATGCTGTTTGCTCCCCTGCCTCTATGTCAGAGCACGCAATGACGCCTCTCTCCAGCTATACGATCGCCCGTAAGGCACAGATACAAGCACAGAGTCACAGACAGAGGCCTGGCAAAATGAATACATCAAAGATACATCTGTTACTTATGCATGTTTGATGGCATAGGCAGACTGTAGACACTCACTGCCCCGAGTTACAGCATTTATTAGCATGCATGACTAGGTGGAAGCTAAGGCGTGAATGTAGATGACGTGGGTTAGGGAGAGAAGGTAGGGTATAGCTCAGATGCTGTGTCAGAAGAATAGGGTTGCACTTAGTAGGCAGGAAACAAGGAAAAACTGGTTAAACTAAGGCAGGGGTACAGGAACCTGTCCAATGTGTTAATGTTCATTTTGCATTGGAAAACCTTTTCAACCATTTGGGTCCACTGAACTCGATTCAATCGCCCCCAAACGGATCCCCTTGGTTATAGCTTCTATGTGCTTTAATGGAATCAAATGACTTGGTTGATTCCAAAAAGTGCATTCACAGGGGTTTTAAAAAGGGTTCAAATGGAGTCTGACATGTATAGGAAATATGTGTTTACTGTGGGCTCGTCCCAAATGGAACCCTATTCCCTATACAGTGCTGTACTTTTCACSAGTGCACTTTGTAGGGAATAGCATGCCCTTTGGGACACTGACCTTTTATTATAACTGTGCTCGGGGCGTATGGGTGTCAATACCGAAGCCCACTTTTCAGCAGGTGCTGTGGCCGTGAATGATTAGCAGAATAATTATGCTGAATAAATACATGCATAATATTATTAATCATATTCATGGTATGTTTTCATAACTGGGAAAAGCTCTGTGGCGTCGGAATAAAAAATACTTCAACAGAGATGAATTCTAGGTTTGTTGCTTTTTTAGAGTTAATCAAACAAGAAGTGTGTTTTATGTTAACTCAGCAAAAAAAATGAACGTTCTCTCACTGTCAACTGTGTTTATTTTCAGCAAACTTAATATGTGTATATATTTGTCTGAAGACAACAAGATTCAACAACTGAGACATAAACTGAACAAGTTCCACAGACATGTGACTAACAGAAATGGAATAATGTGTCCCTGATCAAAATCAAAAGTAACAGTCAGTATGGTGGATCCCGCTCCAGAGTACAGGCCTCTGTGTAACGCTCATTCCTTCGACGATAAACACGAATCTGACCATCACCCCTGGTGAGACAAAACCGCGACTCGTCAGTGAAGAGCACTTTTTGCCAGTCCTGTCTGYTCCAGCAATGGTGGGTTTGTGCCCATAGGCGATGTTGTTGCCGGTGATGTCTGGTGAGGACCTGTCTTACACCAGGCCTACAAGCCCTCAGTCCAGCCTCTCTCAGCCTATTGCGYACAGTCTGAACACTGATGGAGGGATTGTGCATTCCTGGTGTAACTTGGGCAGTTATTGTTGCCATCCTGTACCTGTCCCTCTGGTGTGATGTTCGGATGTACCAATCCTGTGCAGGTGTTGTTACACGTGGTCTGCCACTGCGAGGACGATTAGCTATCCATCCTGTCTCCCTGTAGGCGTCTCATAGTACGGACATTGCAATTTATTTCCCTGGCCACATCTGCAGTCCTCATGCCTCCTTGCAGCATGCCTAAGGCACATTRACACAGATGAGCAGGGACCCTTGGCACCTTTCTTTTAGTGTTTTTCAGAGTCAGTAGAAAGYRCTCTTTTGTGTCCTACGTTTTCATAACTGTGACCTTAATTGCCTAACGTCTGTAAGCTGTTAGTCTTCACATTGAAGATTGTGAAGTTATTTAGATTTTTACTAATTATCTTCGAAGACATGGTCCTGAAAATGGGACGTTTCATTTTTTTGCTAAGTTTAGGTAAGTGTATGGGCAGTATCTATGGATYTGTCATAGATGTGTTTGTGTGTGACTTGTGTATGTGCGTGCGAGTGTGTATATTTAGTGTTTCCTCATACCCACTCTGAACTAACTACTGATCGGATCCTTCTCATATCAATGTCCAATAAACAATCGACCATATCGACCATCCAAGCACAATCAGCACTAGGCCTTAATAGGACTCAGCACTGGAGAGGAAAGAGCTTTTATGTGATCATCACATACCACTAAGAGCACTTGACAATCCCAGCCATTGCTGAGTTCATCTCCATCTCCATCATTGTTATCCAATAGTGTCTATGTGAGAGGAGGCCCAGGGCAGAACATTGGAGGAAAATAACTTAGAGAGCATACAGGACAGTGAGGGAACAGAGAGGCTACTACTCCACTAAATCACAAGGCCTAAAGGACAGCTTTGAAATCCAAGACACCAAGATCTGAGAGGACTTAGGAGGCCCTGGAGAGAGAGAGAGGAGAGAGATGAGAGAGAGAGAGAGAGAGAGAGAGACAGACAAAGAGACTCAGAGAGCAAGAGAGAGAGAAAGAGAGACAAAGAGACTCAGAGAGCAAGAGAGAGAGAAAGAGAGACAAAGAGACTCAGAGAGCAAGAGAGAGAGAAAGAGAGACATATATATGTGAGTTAGCTGAGCCATGCAAGTCTTCATGGAGCCTCCTCTGTAGATGACATGTGACAAGGTGAGAGTGAAAGAGATGCGCCTACCTTCCCACAACACCCCCGTCACCCATCCCTCACCGCACCCTTTGGGACACTGCATACTTAATGAGTTCCTTGCCCCCCCTCCCTTCCACCAAGCTCACTCAATCGATCCCAGGTGTGTGGTACAGTAGCTGGTTAAATATCTTAGCCAACTGCAGGCTACTGCAAGAGGCGGCAGGTACCCTAGCGGTTAAGAGCATTGGACCACTAACCGAAAGGTTGCTGGTTTGAATCGCCGAGCCGACTATGTTCTCTTGAGCAAGGCACTTAAAATTGCTCTTGAAAGTTGCTCTGGATAAGAGGCTCTGCTAAATTGCAAAAATGTTTTCTCTGTAGGTGATGGTTTCACTGTAAAGAGAGGGCAAACTGGGGAGTCGGAGGAGCCAGAATGGAGGACCTCATAGGGTAAGAGAGCTGACCATTTCCTTTCATCATGCGTGTGTGTTATTGTGTGTTGTCAAGAGGAATTCCTGCCTCTTTTTTGGTCATTTCCCCCC
>NC_036858.1:14106094-14131094 GCF_002910315.2 Salvelinus sp. IW2-2015
CTTTTTGCCAGTCCTGCCTGGTCCAGCAATGGTGGGTTTGTGCCCATAGGCGACGTTGTTGCCGGTGATGTCTGGTGAGGACCTGTCTTACAACAGGCCTACAAGCCCTCAGTCCAGCCTCTCTCAGCCTATTGCAGACAGTCTGAGCACTGATGGAGAGATTGTGCGTTCCTGGTGTAACTTGGGCAGTTATTGTTGCCATCCTGTACATGTCCCTCTGGTGTGATGTTCGGATGTACCAATCCTGTGCAGGTGTTGTTACACATGGTCTGCCACTGCGAGGACGATTAGCTATACGTCCTGTCTCCCTGTAGCGCTGTCTTAGGCGTCTCATAGTACGGACATTGCAATTTATTTCCCTGGCCACATCTGCAGTCCTCATGCCTCCTTGCAGCATGCCTAAGGCACATTCACGCACATGAGCAGGGACCCTGGGCACCTTTCTTTTAGTGTTTTTCAGAGTCAGTAGAAAGGCCTCTTTAGTGTCCTAAGTTTTCATAACTGTGACCTTAATTGCCTACCGTCTGTAAGCTGTTAGTGTCTTAACGACCGTTCCACAGGTGCATGTTCATGAATTGTTCATTGTTCATTGAACAAGCATGGGAAACAGTGTTTAAACCCTTTACATTGAAGATCTGTGAAGTTATTTGGATTTTTACGAATTATCTCTGAAAGACAGGGTCCTGAAAGAGGGAAGTTTCTTTTTTTGCTGAGTTTAACTCTGTGTCAAAGGGCAACATCTACCCGGAGTGTGGTGCAGAGTATGGGTAGTGTGGTCATACAGCTTCAACTGTTATGAGAGTGCCTGTGTAGCGCTGTCATAACCGTGGGTTGATTCAACAATGTAGCTTCCATGAATGGCTAGGTGTCAGGTTAGTGCTTCACAGAGACATGAAGAGGGCCATGAAGTAAGGGCTGAGCTCTTTAATTAACTCAGTTTGAGCATGAATCATTGAGCAACAGGACCAGTAGGTGTCCAGACTAGAGTAGGTTGGCAACATAATTTATTGAGGTATTTCACATGGAGTGTTTGAACAGGCTGCACAATGTGTATCAATAGATAGGTCAACCCTAGTAGGAAATAAATATAATATAATAATATAAGTTCCCATGGAAACGTTGTGACATCTTCTGCATGAATATCAACTCCAAGTCATTTGTCGAAAAGAGACAGATAACAGTACATAGAACTGCCGTCCATCCAATTCTCTTTACGCTCATAGCGGTCTTCTGAACCAACCAGCTCCCTGTTCAAAACCACAAAACAATACTGCCCTCTACTGTCCCTCTACTGAACTGCACCTCCTAGATCCTTGAGCCTTACCAACCGTCACTAAGAACACCAATGCTTATCATAATAATATAGAAAGCCAGTGTCACAGCAGCGCTAATAGATGTCAGTTTATATCAGCCCTGTTGTTGATTGTGCCTCTTGGGCTTTGTTTAAAATAGAATAACTCCATTATTGTCGTGTTGATTATGGATCATTATGTGTGTGCGTGTGTGGTTAGGATTATGCTTGTCGGTGACTAACTGGTGAGTCAGAGGAGTAACAGAAGATTGTGCAAGCCACGCTACGGTCACCTCATCAGGGTGCCCACCTACTATACCACAGCGGTGGTGTGTGTGTCTGTGCGTGCGTGCGTGCGTGCGTGCGTTTTGTGTGCAGATGTGTGTGTCAGAGACGGCTCACAGCTTGTCTCCAAGGGTGTGTACAGCATAGCTGGCAGGTCTCATGCCCCTGCCTGACGAAGGGTACGTCGTCTTGTCAAACTGTGAACTTCCACCTCCTCCCTCCCTCCCACACACATACATACAGTACACACATGAGTGTGCGCACACACACACACGTGCACACACACACACAGACATACACACCAGGACATACACAACAGGACACACACACACACACACACACACAACACCACACACACACACACACACACACACACCACACACACACACACACACACACACACACACACACACACACACACACACACACAGACACACAGACACACAGATCTGACTGTGCTCTCACCACTTGAGGAACACTCATCTTTCCGGAGCCCGATGCTCTCAAAATGGACACCCTAATAAGTTTATGGAGGAGTACGCACCCTCGTCCGCATTAATACGCTCACTCTAATATATCACGGGAGGTCATTCGCGGACGTCAGTAAAAATGAAACACAAACAAGAACAGCACTTCCTTAAATCAGAGGACAAAGTGTGTGTGTCACAGAAATCAGCAGGTCTGTGACGAAGACTCAGAGTGATGATGTGTAATGGAAAGATATTGAGTTCAAGCCGCTGACGTCAACCGCGGCCTTTTGGTTAAGCGGGGTGCGTTTCATACAACAAAACCTAATGAACAACACGCCATTAACGAAACTCGTGTCGCGAAGTTTATCTCCGCAGCTCAATTAAAGGCCCCGGAAGACAATTGATTCGTCTTTAATCAGTGCTGATTAGTCTGGAAAACGCCTGCTGAGAAAGGGAAACTTCATGCGGCCCGGAATATCGACATCTACATTATGATTAATATTTTAAACCCCGGCTCTTCTAAACAGTCCTTTACAGACTAAAAGAGAATATTAGAATTGTAGGTTTTTCCTGCTGGTGGTAGAGGTGAGACAATTATCCGGCAGGTATTCTAGTGGTTAGAGTGTTGGGCCAGTAACCGAAAGGTTGCTAGATCTAATCCCTGAGCTGACAAGGTAAAAATATGTCGTTCTGCCCCTGAACAAAGCAGTTTACCCACTAGGCTGTCATTGTACATTGGAATTTGTTCTTAGCTGACTTGCCTCGTTAAATAAAGGTTAAATAAATCCAAATCCAACTCCTAACCTCACAATGTGATAAAGTAGCTCAAGGTCCTTTTTAATTGGGTATAAATATAATAAATAGTTTTCTTTAACACTTTTAGCCAGTGCCCCCCTCCCCTCCGGCTGTAATTCATCTTAAACTGAGCTGCTGGAAGTTGCGGTTGGGTCTTTGGGGGAGTTCAAAGTTCTTCCCTCTGACATTGCGCCAGAGGTTCATGATTTATTCATCTTGGCTACAGACCGCATGCTCTCTGATTTATGTCTGACTGGCTTAGAGAGTGAGAGAGAGCAAGAGAGAGAAAGAGAGACTCCTGCAGAAGACAAGGCATTTACTTCCAAATCCTCCCTGCCAAACATTGACATTTTTCTCTGAAGATGATTCATTTAGGAGCATTAGGCATCAGGGGTGGTGTGGGAGAGTGTGCACGACAGAGAGATGAAAACGAGGATGAAATGCAAATGTATGTGCTTGTAATTTCACTGTGTGCATGTAATTGTGGAACTGTGTTCCTGAAGTTGCCAAAGAGAAATGGCCAGTAGGAAGTTGGACGGAAAATGTGCGCGTGTTTGTGTGTGTGAGTACGTGCATGTGGTGTGATTCAATCCCTTTTGAGTCCGTGCCAAATGAAAATCCCACCTCCAAAAGTCGTTGGACTGTTAGTAAGAGGAAGAGACAGACAAATAGGTGAACAATAAACGAGTGAGCGAAACAATGAAAGAGACAGAGAAACAGAGTTGACGGAGGAAGAGAGAAGGAAAGAAAAACAAAGGAGCAGACTGGAGGATAAATAAAAAGACAGTAGTAAGAAACAGAGATAAAAGTAGTATCGGAAAGAGGAGTGGAATCCATCCGTAATTAAAATGTCCTCTACTGTGTTTGTGTTTGTGATACCCACTCCCGCTCGGGCAGACAGACACTCAGAGCTATTAGGCTGCCTTTCACTCGCTCCCCTACTGTGTTCTCCTCAATGGGATGAAGCTACGACTGGGGGTGGGATCAAAATGGCAGAACAAAAAAAACACTGCACACACAATGTTCAGGAGGGACTCCTTGTCCCTAAATACACAATAAAAAAAAAAGCAAAGTAGTCGAGGTATTGTGGTGAAGTGTCTTTCTCTTTCTACCTGGCTAACACAGATGGAAAAGTGTGTGTGCTGGTTCAATGGGAGAACAAGACAAACTGTTCCCCCATTGGTTTGAAAAGGGAACAAGACACAATGCTCCCATAGTGACAGGTAAACAGAAGGGGTTTCTATCTCTTTCCCTGTCTCTTTAGACTGGATACAGAATCTTCTGTGACCCACATGTTCAGGTTGATGACACCACAGAAATAGACGACATAGAATCTATTTATATGGAGGACACTGGTTTGCTGGAGTGAGTAGGAATGCTTTGTTGTTTTCATACAGTGTATGCTCAACTTTGGGTAAAGGTGCTCTTGTGCACAGATGTAGGATCAACGTACGCTCTCCGAATCCTAACCCACGGGGGAACATGTGAAACTGATTTCAGATCAGAGTTTAGTGGCAGCTCCATTCTTTTTTTGTAACAATTAAGGACACACACGGGTTAAATGGAAAGGTTTATGGCTCGTACACATCGCACCGAATAGATCTACCGTTTGTCTGCCGATCATTCGTTCAGAGGTGCTAAGTACTCTCAGCCATCAAACGCTAATCGGTGTGTCTGGGGTCTTACAGTGACAGAATGAGAAGGCTAAGCATAGGATGAGTGAGGAGAAGAGAGAGGAGAAGAAAGGAGTGTAGAAACGTTGTGAGAAGAGGGGGAAGAAAAAAGTCAAGATGAAAGAGAGACGACAGGAAGAGTTCATAGTGGTATAGAAAATACAGGAGAATCAGAGAGGAGAAGATCAGCAATTCTGTGAAGGAAATGAACAGAGGGAATTATTTATGCAAATGTGGACACACACATTTGAAATACTTTATTTGGATCCACAAATGAAATTGACATTTTAAGAAGAATACAAACATCTCAAAGGTGCCTATATGCATCAGTGGGGGTGTCCAGGCTCTGTTAGAGCGGTTGCCAGGTGTACGGTGTTTCCTCCGACACATTGGTGCGGCTGGCTTCCGTGTTAAGTGGGCATTGTGTCAAGAAGCAGTGCAGCTTGGTTGGGTTGTGTTTCGGAGGACGCACAGCTCTCGACCTTCGCCTCTCCCGAGTCTGTACGGGAGTTGCAGCGATGAGACAAGACTGTAACTACCAATTGGATACCACAAAATTGGAGAGAAAAAGGGGTAAAAAAATAAATAATCAGTGGGGGTGTAATTATTAGTCCAACAGTTGAAAATTAGACTTTCTATTAGACACATTAAGGTATGTTTATCCCTTGATCAAACACAGTTGACTTTCATAGCAGCCACATACAAACAGCATGATCCCTTTAATTGTTGTATATCTCACCTTTTCCCTTCGCTTGTGGACTTCATTGCACAACACATCAGCTGTCTGTGACTAAGGCTGTTCTTAAAATTAAGCACATTAATCCGCTTTACAACCAGTGTAGAGCCTAACTGGTATACATAGGCGGCGTGTAAGTTTCAGTTTTACAGGGAAGATAATTTTCACCATAAAAATGCAACTTTATAATAAAGCATTACATGCATAATCGCATTTGTGGTCACTTTTGAGAACAGTATTTTCCTGCTAATTGATTGCATTTTGGAACGTTCACACTTATAGCCTATTGCCGTGTGTGCATTGCTGTGCTTATAATGTGAAGAAATAGCCTAATAGTTGATTAATATTTTAAGCTAAGCATTCTAATCGGTTGCATCAGCCTCATTGCTTTGAAAAGTTTTTTTGATGCGGGTGGTTGTATTCATTTGGGCTTATTTATAAGCGGGAGTTGCATTCCCGATGTTTCTGTCTTCACTTGTAGCGTACTTCTTAGCTGAGATGCCTGTGAGAAGGACCTGAATACATGACAGGCATTGGCTACTAAGAATTTAGATATCTAAGAGAGCCATGTGAGTGAGAGGTGCTTTGGAGCATGGCAGCCGGGAGAAGGGAATTATAATTATTATATTTAGCCCAAGGTCACAACAGTCACTTTGGCTGCAAAAGGCATGGGTTTTTTAGGGGGCAGTACAGCTACACAAGGGGGATGCCACCGGGAAATTCGAGGCCTAGTGAGAATATTATCGAGTGCTTGTCAAATTGTGAATGAGAGACTGATGAAGTGTGTGCAGCCTGCACAATAAACTAATCAGTGCTCATGCCTTTCATGTGACTTTTTGCAAATCATCATTAGAGTCGCATCATGCAGCCTTAGAATGTATTAAACATCTAAACATGTAGCCCAACGTTTGTATCACAATTAAAGTTGCATAAATAACTCTAAATTAAGCATATAGGAGAACCTGTTTCTTTATTAACAGCACTTCCTTGGAAATCGTTTGGAGAAAGTATATTTTATATTATTCAACTATGTTCAATTGTATTCTTCATACTATAAGATCATTTAAAAAAAGAATGCCACCAAATTCTAAGCAAGTCTTGTCTGCTAGTGTAGTCCAACTTGCTAAATTAACTAGTGTAGTCCACAGCCATATGGCATAGCCATATCAGTGCCTAACATAAGGACAATTGAGTATGCTATTCTGTTCTTCTGAAATAAACTACATTTTCTTCATATAATCTTTCTTTAGACATGTCTAAAATAAATCATGGATTTATTGTGATGGTGTAGGCTGTATTAAATTGATTTATTAGACTTTTTAAAATGTAGATGATCCAAAGGTCTGCATCAGGGGCTTGTAGGCTATGCGTGGAAGCCAGGAGATGCTAAACATGTTCATGTTAATTAATGGTCAATTACCGTGAGACTGGCAGTTATTTGCTTGACAATCACCGGCTGAATAAACGTCATGACCGCCACAGCCCTATCTGTGACCAGGCAAAAATAAACTTTCCAAGACAAACCTTCATATCATAACCGCTAACCACTACACACAACATACATTGTTGTTACCATATTTACGCCATAGTCAACATAGCTACTAGAACTAACATGTTAGTAAACCCACTACACTCATGCCATACAGTGTACAGTCAGCAGCAAGCAGTTTAGCAGTTACACCGGCAGGCCCCAAAAGCTTACCTTAACTTGGAAGAGTTCCAATGTTCGATAGCCATAGCCAGCTAGCTAACATATCATCCCTCTCCGTTTAAGCCGGGTGTTTGAGTAGGCTAAACTAGTTAGCTGCACTCTCTAGCTAAGTAAGTGAAAGTGAAAAAAATACTATGAACAAAATCTCTCTCTTTCTATTGCTTCTCCATTTTTGAAGAAATAAATTTGTTAAAAACTGTTAAACTACTGTCTTTCTCTCTTTGAGTCAACTACTTACCACATTTAATGCACAGCAGCTCTAGCTAGCTGTAGCTTATGCTTTTAGTACTAAATTCATTATCTTGTCCTTTGATTGGGTGAACAACATGTCAGTTCATGCTGCAAGAGCTCTAATACGTTAGACGGCGTCCTCCGGAAGTTGTCATAATTACTGTAAGTCTATGGAAGAGGGTGAGAACCACGAGCCTCCTAGGTTTTGAATTTAAGTCAATGTACCGAGAGGAGGACGGAAACTAGCTGTCCTCCGGCTACACCATGGTGCTATACTACAGAGTGCTGTTGCGGCTACTGTAGACCTTCATTGCAAAACAGTGTGTTTTAATTAATTGGTGAAGTGAATATATTTACTATAGTTTTATCTAAAAAGGTTAACTTTTTAAATGTTTCACTATTTGTGTTTTTCTGAAATTCACTAAGGATGGCCCTCCCCTTCCTGGTATGCATGGACCCTCAAGGATAAAGAAAGCACCTTCTTCTCTGAACAGCTAGGCTGCCCACAGCAGCTGAAACAGTGCAGTACCTAGCCAACTGCTTTGCTTTGGTCTTTGGCAGGCTTGCAATCTGGAGGCCACGTACTGCAGGCCTATGAATGTGGCGGAGACTTCCAAATAATAAGTGCCACCAGTTGCACCTATATCCAAGGCTGTCCAAGCATGCTAATAGGGGCTGGTATTTTGGAAGCTTCATGTAGCAGTCCAGTGAGCAGCCCACTTCCAGAATCAAATCAAATGTTATTTGTCACATGCGCCGAATACGACAGGTGTAGGTAGACCTTACAGTGTATTTTTTATTTATTTAACCAGGTAGGCCAGTTGAGAACAAGTTCTCATTTACAACTGCGACCTGGCCAAGGTAAAGCAAAGCAGTGCAACAAAAACAACCCAGAGTTACACATAAACAAACGTACAGTCAAATAACACAATAGAAAAATCTATGTACAGTGTGTGCAAATGTAGAAGAGTAGGGAGGTAGGCAATAAATAGGCCATAGAGGTGAAATAATTACATGTTAGCATTAACACTGGCGTGATAGATGTGCAGATGATGATGTGCAAGTAGAGATACTGGGGTGCAAATAGCAAGAGGGTAAGTCATAATATGGGGATGAGGTAGTTGGGTGGGCTATTTACAGATGGGCTATGTACAGGTGCAGTGATCTGTGAGCTGCTCTGACAGCTGATGCTTAAAGTTAGAGAGGGAGATATAAGACTCCAGCTTCAGTGATTTTTGCAATTTGTTCCAGTCACTGGCAGCAGAGAACTGGAAGGAAAGGCAGCCAAAGGAAGTGTTGGCTTTGGGGATGACCAGTGAAATATCCCTGCTGGAGCGTGTGCTATGGGTGGGTGTTGCTATGGTGACCAGTGAGCTGAGATAAGGCAGGGCTTTACCTAGCAAAGACTTAGATGACCTGGAGCCAGTGGGTTTGGCGACAAATATGTAGTGAGGGCCAGCCGACGAGAGCATACAGGTCGCAGTGGTGGGGGGTATATGGGGCTTTGGTGACAAAACGGATGGCACTGTGATAGACTGCATCCAGTTTGCTGAGTAGAGTGTTGGAGGCTATTTTGTAGATGACATCGCCGAAGTCAAGGATCGGTAGGATAGTCAGTTTTACGAGGGTATGTTTGGCAGCATGAGTGAAGGAGCCCAAGAACCCGTTGCAACTGCCCCCTGGACGTTGGTTGAGGCCAATCCATCACTGCTTTCACCTTTCCAGGATCCATCTGAACATTTCCCTCAGCAATGACATATCCCAGAAAGGTGATAGAAGAGCGGTGGAACTCACACTTCTTGGCTTTCATGAACAATTGGTTCTCCAGGAGGCGCTGAAGGACCTGTCTGACATGGAGTACAGGTTCTTGGGCAGATCGGGAAAAAAACAGGATGTTGTCCAGGTAGACGAACACAAACCGGTTTAGCATGTCACAAAGCACATCGTTGACCAAAGCCTGGAAGACAGTGTTGGTGAGTCCAAATGGCATGACCTGGTACTCATAATGTCCACTGGCTGTGTTGAAGGCTGTCTTCAACTCATCCCCCTCGTGTATCCGACCCAGGTGGTAGGCATTTCGAAGGTCCAACTTGGAAAACATGGTAGCCCCCTGGAGAGGTTCAAATGCCGAGAAGAGGTAGGGGGGTAATGAATTTTGACAGTGATATCGTTAAGTCCCCGGTAGTCAATGCACGGGCGCAGGGTCTTGTCCTTCTTCTCCACAAAGAAAAACCCTGTGCCGGCAGGTGATGCAGAAGGACGGATGGCCCCAGTGGCCAGAGACTCCTCTATGTACATAACTTTAGTCTCTGGTTCGGACAGATGGTACGCACGCCTCTTGGAGGAATGAATGCAACACCCTGCTACACTCAACTCCCCGTGAAGTGAAAGAGGTATGTGATTGTAGGTGCGGGTAAGGATGATAGAGGCAAAGAAGTTTACCGTTTACAGGGAATGTATTTCCTTCACACGGTAAAGTGGGGAAAAGGGGCTGTACTGAACCAAAGCAAAGAAAGTAAAAGTTAGAGTCCCCTCTCCTACCTTACCTGCCTACCCACTACTTACCTACCTTAACGCCACCTGGCGCACTAACCAAAATACAGGGGGGGTGGTCCGCCCAGGTCTTACCTAGTGTGCATAGACAGAGTACGTACTACGGGTATATGTATGCCCGCAGGCCTCTTGCCTAAGCACTCCCAAGGTGCCTTCCCCTTCTCCCCTGGGAACAAAAATAGAATAATTGCTAACGTAAGTAAACAATTTCAGTAAACCAAAAACACAGTCCTTTTGACATACACATACGTCTGCAGGACCGGCTACAAAATACTTCACAACAATTATACAGACCAACAACGAAACACAGGACATACCAAGAAGCTCTCTCCCCTAACAAAGGCTTTTAAAGCTGCAGCAGGAGTCGGTAATTGCAGACAGCTGTATCCCCTGACGAGAGGGCGGGATCAGAGCTCCAATCTGCAATGGGGCCAACCAATCAGCTGCTTGGGGGAATTCAGGAAGCCATTTCCTGAAATACACACATACATATACACAAACCCACAACATAGAAACTGGGTAACGTAACAACAGAGAATACAACCGACCCCGAGGTGGTGTAGTGCCTGGGAGAAGATCAATGGCACAATCATAAGGACGATGCGGGGGAAGGGAAGTAGCACGTGCCTTAAAGAACACTTCCAGGAGGTCATGGTATTCAGTAGGAATAGCAGAGACATCTACAGTCTTGCTAACATCCTGAGGAGGACGACTTGGGGAAGGCTGTGCTGCTTGAAGGCAGTGGGAATGGCAAAAAGGACTCCAACCCAGGATGGAGCTTGTGGTCCAGTCAATCACAGGATTGTGTTTTTGTAGCCAGAAAAATCCCAACACAACCGGAACATGGGGAGATGCAATGAGGAGGAACTGTATGGTCTCACTGTGGTTACCAGAAACCCGTCATTGAACGGGCACAGTACTATGGGTGACTTCCCCTATAGAGCGGACGTCCAGTGCCCTAGCATCCATGTGCACAGAGAGAAGCTGAGTGGGAATACCAAGCTCCGAAGCTATCGTGGCATACATAAGACATTCATCAGCCCCAGAGTCAATGAGCACTCGGAGAGACTTAGATTGGTCTCCCCACAGCCCAAGAGCAAAGAGGGGTGTGCGGGTGAACTCCCAGTCTGACTCACCATAGTACTGGTACCCACTAGAGACAAGGGTTTCCTAATAGGGTAGCTATAAAATGTCCTGCCCCTCCAGAGTACAAACAACAGTTATTATTCATCCTCCGTGAGCGCTCCCAAACTGATAGCCTAGTTCTCACCAACTGCATAGGCTCAGGAGTATCCAACTCACCCATAGTAGATTCACGAGAGACCTCGGGTGATTCGACTCCTCTCGGAAGAGCTGCCTTCGGAAACTTCCGGATTCCATAGGAGGTTAAAGCTCCACATCGGGTGCACGAGTGTGCCTGAGACCAGACCTCCTCTCACTCTTGCGTTCCCTTAGGCGTCCATCAATTTTAATGGTTAAGGCGATAAGAGAGTTGAGGTCCACCGGCAGTTCCCGAGCAGCTAACGTTTTCTTTACCTCCTCAGATAATCCATGCAGAAAAGTATCAAAAAGAGACTCCGGATTCCAGGCACTCTCGGCGGCCAACTTGCGAAAGTCCACCACGTAGTCTGCCACACTATGGGAGTTTTGACATAAGTCAAGCAGTTTGCTGGCCACCTTTCTCCCGGATACCAGAGACTCAAAAACCTTTCTCACCTCTGCCATGAATTCCTCCAAATGACCGCAAATGGGAGATTGTTGTTCCCAAACTGCCGTAGCCCAGGAGAGCACCCTTCCCGACATTAGCGTAATTATATACGCTATCTTCGATCGGTCTGAAGAAAACGAAGATGGCTGTAGCTCAAAAATAAGCGAGCACTGAGAAACAAAACCCAGGCAGGTACCAGGATTCCCCGAACGTCGCTCTGGAGGAGGTAAGCGGGGTTCGCTGGGAGTCGGGATAGGCTGTGCAAACTCACCACAGATAGGGAAGCAATTACTGGGTGATTGGGGTTTTTCAGAGGTGGCAGACAGTCTCTGAGCTAACTCCCTGATTTGCTCCATGATAGCTTTTAACCCATGGTTGTGGCGTTCCGTCAAGGAACTGAGCCCTTCCAAAAGTCCTGTAGCAACTCCTGATGTCTCTCAATGGTGGCTCCCTGCAGGGAGACAGCTTGGCGGAACTGGTCCAAGTCTGCTGGGTCTGTCATGGCCAGTTCGTACTATCAAGGCACAAGGCGAGACCCAAATGCAGACACAGGGGGCAGATGGTTGGAGTCTTACAATGTTTAATAATCCAAAGGGGTAGGCAAGAGAATGGTGGTGGACAGGCAAAAAGGTCAAAACCAGATCAGAGTCCAGGAGGTACAGAGTGGCAGACAGCCTCGTGGTCAAAGCAGGCAGAATGGTCAGGCAGGCGGGCACAAAGTCTAGAAACAGGCAAGGGAGAGACTGATCGAACAGTCGTCCGGAACAGCTGACGTTCTTATGCATATTTCAGTGTTACTTGCCTCGAAGCGAGCAAAGAAGTAATTTAGCTCGTATGGTAGACTTGTGTCACTGGGCAGCTTGCGGCTGTGCTTCCGTTTTGTAGTCTGTAATGGTTTGCAAGCCCTGCCACATCCAATGAGTGCCGGAGCCGGTGTAGTATGGTTCAATCTTAGTCCTGTATTGACACTTTGCCTGTTTGATGGTTCGTCGGAGGGCATAGCGGGATTTATTATAAGCTTCCGGGTTAGAGTCCCGCTCGTTGAAAGCGGCAGCTCTATTATTTAGCTCAGTGTGGATGTTGCCTGTAATCCATGGCTTCCATGTACGTACAGTCACTGTGGGGACGACGTCATTAATGCACTTATTGATGATGCAAGTGACTGATGTGGTGTACTCCTCAATGCCATTGGAAGAATCGCGGAACATTTTCCAGTCTGTGCTATCAAAACAGTCCTGTAGCTCAGCATCTGCTTCATCTGACCACTTTTTTATTGACCAAGTCACTGGTGCTTCCTGCTTTTGCTTGTAATCAGGAATCGGGAGGATAGAATTATGGTCAGATTTGCCAAATAGAGGGCGAGGGAGAGCTTTGTATGCGTCTCTGTGTGTGGAGTAAAAGTGGTCTGGAGTTTTTCTCCTTCTGGTTGCACATTTAACATGCTGGTAGAAATTAGGTAAAACGGCCACTAGGAGTGCCGCCTCTGGATGAGCGTTTTCCTGTTTGCCTATGGCCGTTTACAGCTCATTGAGTGCGGTCTTAGTGCCAGCATCGGTTTGTGGTGGTAAATAGACAGCTACGAAGAATATAGATTGAAACTCTCTTGGTAAATAGTGTGGTCTACAGCTTATCATGAGATACTCTACCTCAAGCAAGCAAAACCTTGAGACTTCCTTAGATTTCGTGCACCAGCTGTTGTTTACGAAATTACATAGATCGTCACCCCTTGTCTTACTAGAGGCGGCTGTTCTATCTTGGGAAAAAAGCGTAAAACCAATCAGCTCTATGTCGTCGATCAGCCACGGCTCGGTGAAACATAAGATATTACAGTTTTTAATGTCCCATTGGTAGGATATACGTGCTTGTAGTTTGTCTGTTTTATTATGCAATGATTGTACGTTGGCTAATAGGACTGATGGTAGAGGCAGATTACCCACTCGCCGTCGGATCCTTACAAAGCACCCAGACCTACGTCCCCGATATCTCTTTCTCCTGCGAATGACAGGGATGTCTGGAGTAAATCCTTTGTGTCCGACTCGTTAAAGAAAAAAATCTTCTTCCAGTACAGGGTGAGTAATCGCTGTTCTGATATAATCGCTGTCCTGAAGTATTCGCTGTCCTGAAGTAATCGCTGTCCTGAAGCTCTTTTCGGTCATAAGAGACGGTGGCAGAAACATTGTGTACAAAAATAAGTTACAAATAATGTGATATAACACACACAATAGCACAATTGGTTACAATAATATCTGACTTATTCGGCATACAAGAAAACACACATCAACATCAAACCAGGCTCCTCTGACAAGAGAATGTTTGTGTACGTGTGCTGTTGGTGAGACCACCTGTCTCACCTCAGTGGATACCAATTCAACAAGGCGGGCACGTCTAGCAATGTTTTTGTATGAATGGCAACCATTAACAACATGTGCAGCATGTGACTCCATTACATTTAACTTTGGTTGTAATATACAGAATGGGTCATGGTTTGCAGGGTACCAGAGTGTGCACACACACTCCCACTCTCTATCACACCCACACACGTTAATCCCTGGGCTGCTCTCAGAGAGGACCATATTAATAAATCATAAATTGATTATCATCGTCCGTTCAGACTCCCTGTGCTTTACTTTGACGCCTCATTCTTTGCAGTCAACAACAGGATGTCGTGCGCTATTCTCTTTTCAAACAACTGCTATTTCTAAACCCATATCAATGGAGTCTGTGTACGTTCATATGCCGCTGTGTACATTCATATATTCAAGTTGCCGCTAAATGCTGTTCCAGGCTCAGATCTTTTAAAATCATTCAAAGTGTCTCTCCTATGATGACATTTTTCAAAAAAGATTTCAAAACAGAATTTTATGAGTTGATATTTGGTCACTTTAACAAACATGCCAGTTGTTTTCATTAGACCACACTTTAGCAAAACAGACACAAGCATTTCTTATTGTTAAATTTAGATGGAACCTCCGTTTCAGCCCATTCTCTTCAGTTTTGTGCTTACACTCTTAGAAAAAAGGGTTCCAAAAGGGTTTTTCGGCTGTCCCCATAGGATAACCCTTTTTGGTTCCAGGTGGGCACGGTGTCTGTTTCTATTGACTCCATGGGCTTCAGTTGAAAAGGACAACATAACAGCTCCAGTAGCTCCAGAACACCTCCCCCTGATCCTCTTTTACCATCAACCTTATCTAGACCCCAACCTTGAACCACCTGATGTGCTGAGACAACTATAGTCTCCACCAATGACTGACGTCAAATCCATCAATGACATCTTGTATTTGTTAATGAAAACACATTCAACATGGGTGGCTTCAAGGAGGGGCTTGCCGGTGCCGAAGCACCCTCAAGAATAGGCCTACCATCCCCATAAGCACCGCCAATAATCCATTTATTAGTACATGCAAGTTTATTTTTACTTTATTCTCACAAAATGCATCCACTATCATTTCTTACTGTCTTACTGACAATAACTTTTCAACATCAGATCGGCAGTTACTTACCTCAATTCTGGCTTCAACTTCGACTTTCGACCCATCTGCCCTGGGCTCTTTATGTAATTCCGACCCAATTTTCGGGCTACCCAAGAAGAAACGCCAGCGTTACAGAGGCAAGAGAGGGGGGATCTTGGCGAGATTAAGGCGAAGGGAATACCGGCCACCTCTTCCCTCCATTCTACTGGCCAATGTACAGTCACTTGATAATAAGATGGATGACCCCCGATCGCAGATTTTTTACCAACGGGACTCTCGAAGCTGCAATATTCTCTGCTTTTCTGAAACATGGCTCTCGGACAAGATAACTCCATGGCTATCCATCTCGATGGACTCTCCATGCACCGTGTGGACAGGACAGTGGAGTCGGATAAATCGAGGGGGGAGGGCTTTAATACAGAAGTTGGCGCTGGATGTCGATTAAGGCAGCCCCCCGCACCTCTCTGATTCAGAGGGGTTTGGTTAAATGCGGAATACACATTTCAGTTGAAGGCATTCCGTTATACAATTGACTAGGTATCCCCCTTTCCCTTTCCCCTTTAAACTAAAGGACAGGGCTACTGCAGACAACCTTGAGGCTACGGCTGAGGACAGGAACAAGTACAAGAAGCCCCGTTATGACCTCGCAGAGTCACCAGACGAGCAAAATGACAATATAAGAATAAGGTGGAATTATATTACACAGGCTCTGACGCCTGCCTCATGTGGCAGGGGCTACAGTCCATTACGAATTATAAAGGAAGACCCAGCCGTAATCTGCTCAACGATGCCTCTCTACCAGACGAACTCAATGCATTTTATGCGCGCTTCGACAATAACAGCATTGTGCCGAGTGTGAGCGAGGCCGTTGTGAGTAAGGTCTTTAATCAGGTCAACACTCGCAAGGCCGCTGGGCCCGACAGTATTCCAGGCGGCGTTCTCAGAGCATGAGCAGAACAGCTGGCAGGCATATTCACGGTAAGGCATATTCCTTGTCCCAGTCTGTATTCCCCACTAGATGACCACTCTCATTCCTGTTCCCAAGAACTGTAAGGCTTCATCCCACAGTGACTACCGCCGTGTAGCACTCACATCTGTAATCATGAAGTTTTTTGAGAGGCCGGTTATGGCACAAATTAACTCCATCATCCCAGACACCCTAGTAGACCCACTCTAATTTGCATACCACCCCAACAGATCCATAGAATGCTGTTCATTGACTACAGCTCAGCGTTCGACCCCATTGTCCCCTCCAAGCTCGTCACCAATCTTAGGACCCGTGGACTGAACACCTCCCTCTGCAACTTTATCATGGACTTCCTGACGGCACGCTGACCCTCAACACAGGGGCCCCACAGGGGTGTGTGCTTAATCCCCTCCTGTACTCCCTTGTTCACCCACAACAGCCTGGCCACGCACGACTCCAACACCATCATCAAGTTTGCTGACGACACGGCAGTGGTAGGCCTGATCACCGGCAATGAGGAGACAGCCTACAGGGAGGAGTTCAGTGACCTGGCAGTGTGATTCCAGAACAACAACATCTCCCTTAACATCTGTAAGCTCAAGAAGCTGTTTGTAGATACAGGAAACGGGGGGGACGAGCACACCCCCATCCACATTGACAGCGCTGCAGTAAAGGTGTTGCAAATAACTAAGAACATAAAATGGTCCACACACGCACAGTTGTGAAGAAGGCGCGACAGCGCCTTTTGCCCCTCAGGAGGTTGAAAAGGTTTGGCACGGGTCCTCAAATCCTAAAAAAGGTATACAGCTGTACCATTGAGAGCATCTTGACTGACTGCATCACTGCTTGGTATTGCAATAACACCGCCCTTGATCGCATGGCGCTACAGAGGGTGGTGCGGACAGCCCAGTACATCATTGGGGCCGAGCTCCCTGCCATCCAGGGCCTCTATATCAGGCGGTGTGAAAGGAAGGCCCGGAAAATTGTTAAAGACTCCAGCCACCAAAGCCATAGACTGTTCTCTCTGCTTCTGCACTGCAAGCAGTACCGGTGCATCAAGTCTGACACCAACAGGCTCCTGAATAGCTTCCATCCCCAAGTCATAAGACTGCTATATAGCTATGAATATCTAACAAAATGGTTACACAGACTGAGTATTTAAATTGTTTTGCAGCGTCTCTATGCATACTCACAGGGCCCTACACACACACAAACACTCACTTCATCATTTGCTCACACACACACAATATGCCAGGCTCACACACACACAGCCTACATCGTTGTCAACATATTAGCTAACGTCATAGTCAGCATAGCTAATAGAACTAACGTGTTAGTAGATCCCACTACAACCGTGCAGTACAGTGTACAGTCAGCAAGCAGTTTATCAGTTACACCGGCGGGCCCCGGTGGCAATAAATTAATAAAACCCAAAGCTTACCTTGACTTGGAAGAGTTCCAGTGTTGGATAGCAATAACCCCCCAGGTAACATAGCATCCCTCTCTGTTTGAGCTGGGTGTTTGAGTAGGCTGAACTAGCTAGCTGCATTAAGTGAAAGTGCTTCTCCTTCATTTTTGAAGAAATTAATTTGTTCAAAACTGTTAAACTTTTGTCTTTCTCTCTCTTTGAGTCAATTACTCATCACATTTTATGCACTGCAGTGCTAGCTAGCTGTAGCTTATGCTTTCAGTACTAGATTCAATCTCTGATCCTTTGATTGGGTGGACAATATGTCAGTTCATGCTGCAAAAGCTCTGATAGGTTGGAGGATGTACTCCTTAAGTTGTCATTATTACTGTGTAAGTCTATGGAAAGGGGTGACAACCATGAGCCTCCTAGGTTTTGTATTGAAGTCAGTGTACCCAGAGGAGGACGGAAACTAGCTGTCCTCCGGTTACACCATGGTGCTACCCTACAGAGTGCTGTTGAGGCTACTGTCGACCTTCATTGAAAAACAGTGTGTTTTAATCAATTATTTGGTGACGTGGATATATTTAGTATAGTTTTATCTAAAAAGGATCACTTTTTTAATGTTCTACTATTTTATTTTTATGAAATTCACTGAGAGGGATGGTCCTCCCCTATGTACCTTTATCACTCCAGTGTCCCTGCACATTATAAATATGGAACGGGAACTGACTGACCCTGTGTGTGTGTATATATATATATATATATATATATAAAAAAATGGTTTCACAGGCCAAGCTGGCAACAGGGAGAGTTGGGCTGGAGCTATCAAGCAGATACAGATTGTCTTTAGACTGCAATTGGGGATGAGTTGGCAGCAGACCATACTCCATCCCCTACATACTGTATATCCTGTATATACTGTATATATATATATAGTATGTTTAATTACTTTCTTGTGTTCTTCTTATTTCTTATTTTTATTTCATGTGTTTTTTTTCTACCTCATTTGATTTTTAATATTATATTGTTATTGATTACTTCATTGGTTTAGAGCTTGCAAGAATGGCATTTCACTGTACTTGTGCAATGACAAAGGATATACAGTATGTAGGGGATGGAGTATGGATGTCACGGTATTTCTGTGCATTCAAATTGCTACGAACAATGAACACAAATGCAATTGTGTTCATTGTCCGTAGCTTATGCCTGCCATACCATAACCCCACTGCCATCATGTGGCACTCTGTTCACAACGTTGACATGAGCAAGCCGCTCGCCCCCACAACACCATACACGGGGTCTGCGGTTGTGAGGCTGGTTGGACGTACTGCCAAATTCTCTAAAACGACGTTGGCGGTAACATATGGTAGAGAAATGAACATTCAATTCTCTGGCAACTGCTCTGGTGGACATTCCTGCAGTCAGCATGCCAATTGCATGCTCCCTCAAAACTTGAGACATCTGTCGGATTGTGTTGTGTGGCAAAATTTTAGAGTGGTCTTTTCTTGTCCCCAGCACAAGGAACACCTGTGTAATGATCATGCTGTTGAATCAGCTTCTTGATATGCCACACCTGTCAGGTGGATGGATTATATTGGGAAAGGAGAAATGCTCACTAACAGCGATGTAAGCAAATTTGTGCACAACATTTAAGATAAATACTTTTTTTGCGCTAACATTTCTGGGATCTTTTATTTCAGCTCATGTATATTCACGTCACCAAATAACTGATTAAAACACACTGTTTTGCAATGACGGTCTACAGTAGCCTCAACAGCACTTTCTGGGGTAGCACCATGGTGTAGCCGGAGGACAGTTATTTCCGTCCTCCTCTGGGTACATTGACTTCAATACAAAACCAAGTAGGCTCATGGTTCTCACCCCCTTCCATAGACTTACACAGTAATTATTACAACTTCCGGAGGACGTCCAGAGAATGAATCTAGTAGTGAAAGCATAAGCTACAGCTAGCTAGTACTGCAGTGCATAACATGTGGTGACTTGTTGCTTCAAAGAGAGAGAAAGACAATAGCTGAACAGTTTTGAACAACTTAATTTTTTTTTTTTTTAACTCTCACTTACTTAGCTAGCTAATGAAGCTTGCTAATTTAGCCTACTCAAACACCTGTCTTAAACAGAAAGGAATGCTATTCATGTTAGCTAGCTAGCTAAGGCTATCCAACACTGGAATGTCAATGTAAGCTTTCGGTTTAACTGCTAAACTGCTTGCTGTACACTATACTGCGTGATTGTAGCGGGTTTACTAACGCGTTAGTTCTGATAGCTATGTTGACCATGACCTTAGCTAATATGTTGACAACGATGCAGGCTGTGTTTCGCGGTTAGCAGTTATGGTATGAGGATTTGGCTTGGAGAGGTTTTTTCCCCTGGTTACAGACAGCTGTTGTGTTGTGCACTGAAGTCCACAAGCAAAGGGAAAAGTTGAGAGGAGGATAGCGTGTAGACGCAAAACGGAATTATACAAGGAGCAAAGTGATCATGCTGTTTGTTTGTGGCTGCTTTGAAAGTGAACTGTGTGTGCAGGTGATAAGTGATGTATTCAGTCCATCGATTTCTGTTGAAAAACATTTCTTAAACGGAAGCAAACGGAAACAAAACTGGGATAGACAACTCTTGTTTTAGTTGCAAAACGGAGACGTTTGGACTAATGATTACACCCTAGATCAGCTAGATGCAGGCAAGAGTGTGCAAGGCATTATGGAATGTGTCACTGTCTGTCACCTTCATTACTCCAATTTGTTTCTCGACATGTACAGTACACTACGTTATAAACATTCATTCGTAGGCTAGGTTGTAGCAACCTCATGATGGGTGTAGGAAAAATTTGAGTATCATGTAGTAGCCTAAACCTATCCATGTTACATTGAGCTGGGTGAATGGAATATGAATGACAGTCATCCAATATGGTGTAATAGAAATAAGGCCATGCTCATAAAAAAACATTAAACGGCACCGACCGCCACTGATTGACTTTCCATCTTTGTTTCCCACCACAATTTATTCTCTTTCACTTAATCAGTCTTTCTGTGTCGTTGCTTCTCTCTCTCTCTCGCTCTCTCTTTCCCTTGCTCGCTTTTTCTCTCTGTAATGATTTACCTGGCCCTGGGTGATTGGCTTCAAGTCTGCTGTTGGCTGAGGGCTGTGATCTCTCCCCAGGGTCCTGTTTGCTGACGTCAGGCTAGATTAATACATGCAGAGCTCTGCTTTCCTCTCCCCAGGTCTACCTAACATTGTGTTCTCACAGACCAGACCTGCTGATCAATAGGCTATACTGCTGGGAGCAAGGCAGTGGGTCCACATGTTTCACATGCATACTCACACAAAAAATATCCTGGTAACACTGTACTTAGATCATATCGTCATGCATTATAATTGCAGGTTACTTTTAGGTCAAGTGTAATGTAGTATAATAAAAAGGATTGAGCAAATACATATGGGTCTTTCTATAAACTAGGGTACCAGTGAGGATTTTCTACACTGGACAACTTGTTACAGCTCTTAAGTTATTGATAATAAATGGTGAATTGCTTTCATGTCATTACATGAAGATATAAGGGGGGATCATAGCTATATTCAATACAATTCACGAGTTGATTTAAAACCTATGTTTAACCCTTTATCATGGTTGGTGTCTTGACGGATTTGTCCAAAATCGTGTGACATAAAACATAACTTTTCTGTCCTTGCATTTATGTCTGTGTAAGTTGTCTTTATATCATATATTTAGCATGAATAATTCAGTTCGATATGGAACTTGAACCCTGTAAGAATCCTTTTTCACGATCGTCGTAACGTGGAAGAGAAGAGGACCAAGGCGCAGCGTGAAATGAATACATGTTCTTTATTATCAGACGAAAACGAAACGAACACTATACAAACTAATCAAAACAATAAACCGACGAACGTGAAGCTATACAAACTAAGTGCTAACATGCAACATAGACATAGACAATCACCCACAAACTACCTAATGACTATGGTTGCCTAAATATGGCTCCCAATCAGAGACAACGATAGACAGCTGTCTCTAATTGAGAACCAATCTAGGCAACCATAGACATACATACACCTAGACTAAACACTGCCCCATAAACATACAAAAAAACTCTAGACAATACAAAACACATACTTCCCCCATGTCACACCCTGACCTAACTAAAACAATAAAGAAAACAAAGATAACTAAGGCCAGGGCGTGACATCCTTAATCTAGCTGTCGAACAGTTTTTTGGATAGAGATCTCAGAAATTGTCACGCCCTGGCCTTAGTATTCTTTGTTTCCTTTATTATTTTAGTTAGGTCAGGGTGTGACATGGGGAATGTATGTGTTTTTGTATTGTCTAGGGTGGTTGTATGGTTTAGGGGGTTAAGTAGAGTAGATGGGTTTGTGTTTAGTGTAGGTGTCTAGCTGTGTCTATGGTTGCCTGAATGGTTCTCAATCAGAGACAGATGTCATTAATTGTCTCTGATTGGGAGCCATATTTAAGACAGCCATAGGCACTAGGTTATTGTGGGTAATTGTCTATGTCTATGTTCTATGTTGCATGTGTGCACTTAGTTCTTCTTAGCTTCACGATCGGTTGTTTTGTTCATTTTGTAAGTGTTTGTTTTTTCCTTCATTAAAATAAGATATTTTTCACACGCTGCGTTTTGGTCCTCCATTCAAAGTCAAGACGATCGTGACAGAATTACCCACCAAGACGGGACCAAAGCAGCTGTCAAGCGGCAACAGGAGCAATGCACACAGGATTTATGGCAATGGGAGCAGGATTGGCTACACTACGTGGGAGGAGATCGACAGTGGCGATCGACCCAGGCGGAGTGCCGGAGCCCGCCTGGGATTTTCTGGGCGCAGTGCGAGGAGGGATACCGGCATTGGAGGCAGCACGAAGACGCGGTAGGGAAGCCTGTGAGTCAGCCAAAACAATTTCTTGGGGGGAGGCTAAAAGGGGTGGCGAAGTCAGGTAGGAGACTGCGCATACTCTGTACTTACGTGGAGAGCGAGAGACGGGCAGACAACCGTGTTACGCAGTAGAGCGCATGGTGTGCTCCTGTACGTGTTCATAGCCGGTGCGGGTTATTCACCTCCCGACTGGCAGGGCTAGATTGAGGATTGACCGGATGTCATGAAGCGGCCCACGCATCTGGCACCAGTGGGTCTCTCGGGCCGGCTTACATGGCACCAGCCTTACGCATGTGTCCCGGTCGCCTAACTAGCGGTGCGGGTTATTCCACTCCCGCACTGTGGGCGAGGGGAGCATACAACAGGTAGGTTGGGCAGGCTCAGTTCAAGGAGCCAGTACGCCTGCACGGTCCGGTTTTCCCGGCGCCACTCCCCGCCCCAGCCCAGTACCACCAGTGCCTACACCACGCACCAGGCTCTCTGTGCGTTCCAGAGCCTGTTCTCCTCACGCACAAGCCCTGTGGTGCGTGTACTCCAGCCATTACCACCTGTGCCTACGCCAGCACCAAGCCTCCTGTGCGTTCTGTGCTGCTCCCGCGTAGCCCTGAGATGCGTGTCTTCAGCCGGTACCACCAGTGCCGGCACCCAGCACTAGTCTAATGTGGCGTATCCAGGGTCCAGATGCCTGTCTCTTTCTCCCGCACTAGCCTGAAGGTGCGTGTCCTTAGTCCGGTACCTCCAGTTCCGGTACCACGCACCAGGCCTACAGTGCGCCTCAGCCGGCAGAGTCTACCGTCTGCCAGCGCCATCTGAGCCATCCGTCTGCCCAGCGCCATCTGAGCCGGCCCGGTCTGCCCAGCGCATCTGAGCCGCCCGTCGCCCAGCGCCATCTGAGCCGTCCGTCTGCCCAGCGCCAATCTGAGCCGTCCGTGCGCGCATCTGAGCCGTCCGTTCTGCCAGCGCCATCTGAGCCGCCGTCTGCCCAGCGCCATCTGAGCCGTCCCGTCTGCCAGCGCCATCTGAGCCGTCGTCTGCCCAGCGGCCATCTGAGCCGGGTCCGTCTGCCCAGCGCCATCTGAGCCGTCGTCTGCCCAGCGCCATCTGAGCCGTCCGTCTTGCCCAGCGCCAATTGAGCCGTCCCGTTTTCTGCCCAGCGCAATCTGAGAGCCGTTCCGTCTGCCAGGATCGAGCCGCCCTCCCGACCGCTAGAGCGCCAGTTAGCCAGGATCCGCCAGAGCCGCCAGTTAGCCCAGGATCCCCCGCCAGCCAGGATCCGCCAGAGCCCCCGCCAGCCAGGATTCTCCAGAGGCCGCCCCGCCAGCCAGGATCTTCCAGAGCGCCGCCAGCCAGGATCTTCCAGAGCCGCCCGCAGCCAGGATCTTCCAGAGCCGCCCGCCCAGCCAGGATCTTCCAGAGCCGCGCGCCAGGATTCCACGCCCGCGCAATCTCAGAGCCGCCCGCCAGCCAGGATCTTCCAGAGCCGCCCGCCAGCCCATGAGCAGCCAGATCCGCCCGCCAGCCCATGAAGCAAGCCAGACTCGCCCGCAGCCATGACAGCCAGATCCGTCCGCCAGCCATGAGCAAGCAGATCCGTCGCCAGCCATGAGCAGCCAGATCGTCCGCCAGCCATGAGGAGCCAGATCGTCCGCCAGCCACTGAGACCAGATCCGCAGCAGCCATGAGGAGCCAGAATCCGTCAAGCCAGCCATGAGGAGGCCAGATCCGTCAGCCAGCCATGAGGAGCCAGATCCGTCAGCCAGCCATGAGGAGCCAGATCGCGTCAGCCCAGCCATGAGGGAGCCAATCGTCAGCCAGCATGAGGAGCCAGATCCGTCACAGCATTGAGAGCCAGATCCGTCAGCCCAGCCATGAGGAAGCCAGATCCGTCAGCCAGCCATGAGGAGCCACAGATCCGTCAGCCAGCCAATGAGCAGCCAGATGCGTCAGCCAGCCATGAGCAGCCAGCCATTGCGATCGCCAGCCATGAGCAGCCAGATGCCGGCCGCCAGCCATGGCAGCCAGGATCCGTCCGCCAGCCTAGAGCAGCCAGATCCGTCCGCCAGCATGAGCAGCCAGATCCGTCGCGCCAGCCCATGAGAGAACCAGCCATGAGACCAGATCCGTCCCCAGCCATGAGGAGCCAGACGTCAGCCAGCCCATGAGGAGCCAATCCGTCAGCCAGCCATGAGGAGCCAGATCCGTCAGCCAGCCATTGAGGAGCCAGATCCGTCGGAGCCAGCGCAGTCAGCCGAGAGGAGCCAGATCCGTTCAGGCCAGCCATGAGGAGGCCAGATCCGTCAGCCAAGCCATGAGGAGCCAGATCGTTCAGCCAGCCCATGAGCAGCCAGATGCGGCAGCCAGCCATGAGCATAAGGCCAGAGCATGGCGTGCAGCCAGCCATGAACAGCCAGATCGTCAGGCAGCCATGGAGCAGCCAGATCGCAGCCAGCCATGAGCAGCCGATCCGTCAGCCAGCCAGACTCTCAGCCAGCATGAGCTGCCGTCAGCCCAGCCATAAGCTGCCGTCTCAGCAGCCAATGAGCTGCCGTCTCTCAGTCCGGAAGCTGCCGTCTCTCAGTCCGGACTGCCGTCTCTCAGTCCGGAGCTGCCGTCGCTCTCAGTCCGAAGCTGCCGTTCTCTCAGTCCGAGGCTGCCTGGTCTCTCAGTCCGAGCTGCCGTCTCTCAGTCCGGAGCTGGCCGTCTCTCAGTCCGAGCTTGCCGCTCTTCAGTCCGGAGCGCCGTCTCGTCATCCGAGGCTGCCTTCTCTCAGCGCGG
>NC_036858.1:14136094-14143439 GCF_002910315.2 Salvelinus sp. IW2-2015
GCACCCATTGAGGGCGTGTCTGACTGGAATCTCTGGACCTTCATCTAGGCTGTCCATTTGTCAGTCTTTAAAGAAAAAGGAACAAAGGCAGTGCTGAGGGGCGGCGACTATGGCGAGTTTTGGGAAACTTACGGACTACTTTAACCGTCGTAAGTCCCGCGAGGAGCTGAGGGGGGGCAGGAGCTCACGGAGGAGCGGCAGCTACTGCTGTACGGTGGCCGAGGCCAGGTAATGACACTCACCAGCGTGTGTGCATGAGTATGCATGAGTGACAAGGGTGTGTGTTTACCTTGGTGTCTTTATGTGCGTACCTTCATCTGTGAAGGTATGCCATGGGTACCATATATGGGAGTGCCACATGGTTGTTTTTTTTTGCAATAGGAACCTCCTTTGAGATGAACAGACCAATCTCAACCAGAACTGTAACTGCATAACGGTATTACACGGGGTATCAGTAACCATGTTTGCATCCAACCTTTTTTTATGCAAGTGTAGTACCTGTTGGACAACAGACAATGACAGGCCTGATGGAAACGTAACAATCGTCGCTAAACTTTCTAAATATTGAAAGAACAAAATACGCTAGACAGAGATTTTATGTCGGTGAACTAGATCATGCGACAAATGGCTGTGGAAGCGGTTTCTTGCGATAGTTGGTATAGAATAACCATGATGTCACTGTGAACTTGCAGTCGCGCGATGCGATGTTGTGTGGTCCTCCCAGTACGACTTGGAAAAGCATGCAAAGTTTATTAGGCTACAGATGAAATAAATTAGGATGAACTTCAGAGGCTGGTGAAAGTGCACGGTGATGAGCTTGATGCTCCTTTCCAATAAATATCAAGGGTCTTAATAATATGTTGGTGACACGATGATTGGTGATTGGCTGCCAATTGACAAGTAAAAAATGATTTCACTCTTATCTAGAGTGCTTCTACACCTGCATTGCATGCTGTTTGGGGTTTTAGGCTGGGTTTCTGTACAGCACTTTGAGATATCAGCTGATGTAAGAAGGGCTTTAGAAATACATTTGATTTGATCTATAATCTCATTATGTAGCCTACTCTTTGTGCTATATCTGCGAGCTGTTGGCTAGACCGCACATGCGAAAACCAGAGTGGGAACATTTGCTGTTTATCACAGATTTTTTGTGCCAAAACCATTGACAGAGTTAGAAATGGAATGGAAACACAAAGAACTTCTATTTTTATTCAGTAAATAAAACATTATACAACAGTGCTTTTTCTGTGCACTATGTTATTAAAGACAGCTTCAATTCCCAAGAAGCCCGTTTGAAGGAAACAGACCGCTGCTGATAAAATGTTCATATTTTTTGTGTGAATATTAGAATATTCGCTTGAAAATCTGTCAACGAATTGATTCACCATAGGTTGCCCTAGAAGGAGAGGCAACGGGGGGCAAGTCAAGGATGTAGAACGCGTTTCCCTATCGCTCCTGAGTTAGTGACCAAATGTATATATTTAACCTTGCAAAATGTTATATATTTCTGTTTGGTCAGGCGTCTGAAGAGACCTCTAAACAATTCAGATCAAGTCTGAAAAATGTACGTTTGTAATGTCGTCTACTCAGCCATAAACGGAGTCTGCAAGCCTCCTGATTCACCCCCGCCACTGGATCCTGCGGCTAATGTCGGCCCCGCGGGAACACTGACTGTGGAGATGCTACAATCCACGATGGGCACCCTCAAAACCTAAATATTTTCGGTAAAATTGACACTCTCTCTACCAATCTCAGGTCAGAGATATAAATAGTCAAAGACGAGCTTAAAAAAATCTATCGAGAGTAAACAGAATAAGCTTGACAGACACGGAGCGGCCTTATCGGAGCTGGAACGCAGTGCTACAGACCACAGCACTCGCATTAGCGAGCTAGAGGCTAACATTGGCTCATTAACAACTAGGGTGGCATACCTCAACAATAGATGTGAAGATATGGAAATTACAATGCGGAGGAACAACAGGCGTCTTCTGGGAATACCGGAGGGAGTGGAGGGCCCAAGACCGACGGAGTTCATGGCCCAGCTGCTTCAGCTCGGCCTGGTGGTGAAGCCGCTACTAGACCCACCGCACCCTGCGTAGCTGACCTCGGGATGGAGAACCCCCGCGACCATTTGTCATCAGGGTGCATTTCTTTCACGTCCGCAATGACATACTGAGGCGATTGGGAGAAGCATCTCCTCTCCTCTACAAGGGTAAAAGAGTCTCGATATTTGCGGACTACACCACGGCTGTGGCTAAGAAGCAGGCTAGCTTTGGAGCTGTGAAGTGCCAGCTACGCGCCTGCCCGGGCGTGAAGTTTGGCCTCATCTACCCTGCGGTTCTGAGACTGACTTTGCCGGACGACTCCACGGCTCTAGCAGCCGATTTCATCAACAAGAATGTGAAAGCGGCTGTTGTGCCGCATGGTGTGGAACAAATGGTTGGTTAGCTGGTCTTGTTAGCAGGCTAGTTAGCAGGCCGGCTGGCAGACTGGTTGGATAGCGAAGCCAACTTTGCTGGGTTCATTGACACTTGAATGTCGTCCTTTTTTTCCCCTTTTCATTTCCAACCCATGTTGGTGAGTATACAGTTGACTCCCCACTATAATGTGATACAATGCAGATATGCACAAATATATATTCTTTATTCCACTCACATTATTGCTTTTTATTTGTATCATTACTATTTTATTTTGATCTAAGCCACCATTCATGGTTCAGTCGCAGTTTTACCACTTTTATTGGTCTTAAACCATTCTCAACCGTGGTTAGTTTTCCTTAGACTCTACTGGGGACCAATCTTTGCATGTTTGGTTTACTCTGGTTAAATGGTCACAAATCTCAGGTAGCACAGAGTAAGAGTAATCATGCTTGCTCTAAACCTTTTTTGTATTTAGGGTTTTGCTTGCTTCTCAGTTGAGGAGATGTTTTGGCAAGGGAGGCTGTGAGGGAATGGGTTTTTCCCTCTTTATTTGTATATAGTTTTTATATGTTTTTTTGCGCTTTGTCGCTTGTCTTTGTTTTTTACATTTGCGGTATTAGTGTCAACTAAGATATTTAGTTTACATTGTACCTTGTCCTTTACACGTCCTCTCTCTCTTAATAAGACATGACTCAGCCTAGTGTAGCCCATCCAGCTGGAGGGAATGGTTTTAATTGTCTTACTTGGAATTGCAGGGGCATCAATAACCAAGTTAAACGTAGTAAGGTGCTCCACCACCTTCATAAATTGAAAGCTCACATCATCTTTCTCCAGTAAACTCATCTGAAGGTATCTCAACACTCAAGTCTTAGGTGCAGATGGGTGGGTCAGGTGTTCCATTCCTCATTTCAGAGTAAGGCAGGAGGGGTGGCTATTTTTACTTCACAGATCGGTACCTTTTACAAGTTCTAATGTGATCGCAGATCCCCATGGTAGATACATAATTGTCAGTGGTAGGCTGCTCATTATGAATGTACTTCTTGTTAATATTTACGCTCCTAATTGGGACAATTGTGATTTTTTCCCCCCCAAATCAGTTTTCTCTACACTCCCCGATATGTCCTCTCATATGTTGATCTTAGGTTGGTTAGACCCACATTTGGATCGATCCTCCACTTAACCTACTACCTTGTCAACCTCAGATAGAGTTGTCCGAACCTTTATGTCTGCGTTCTCAGTATCAGACCCTTGGAGAATTTTTCGAATCCATCTGGAAAAGCATACTCTTTTTTTCTCATCGGTTCACCACACTTTTATGCGCATAGACTACTTCCTTGTAGATGACAGACTTCTCCGATCCATATCTTCATGTTCATATTATCCAATTGTTGTATCTGACCACGCCCTGTTATTATGGAAGTGGTCTTTCAAACTGTTGACAACCTGCGACCGCCTTGGCGGTTAAATACTCAACTGCTCAGTAATGAACACTTTGTCAATTTTGTTTGGGATCAAATCTATTTTTTCATGAGTACACAATAGAACCCCAAACATCTCTGCGTCTACTCTCAGGGAAACTTTGAAAGCTTATATCAGAGGTGAAATGATTTCCTACACTGCACATGAGAACAAACTGAAAACGGATAGGCCATCTATGTTAACATGCTGTATTGCCCAATTAGATGACATTTATGCCGTTTCACCATCTCCAGATATTTATAAGGAGCGTTTAACTTTGCAAGCAGAATTTGACACATTATTAACAGACCAGGTTACTGAACTGCTTGTCAAGTCTAGGAGCACTTACTGTGAACAAGGAGATAAAGCCAGTAAATTATTAGCTCACAAGTTACGTCAACTATCATCATCACACCAGATTCCTAAACTTCGTACATCGTCTGCGATATCATTAGACCCTAGGGCACATATGTCAGAGTCAAGGCCCGCGGGCCACATCCGGCCCGCGAGAAGGTTTTTTACGGCCCCTGGGATGATCTTGATTTATTATTAGAACCGGCCCGCAGACCGCAGCAAGCCGGCAGCCCGCAGATCTTTTACACGCACCAATACTACATTTCCCACAATGCAACGGTGACGCACCGAGCAGTAGGCTGCTTCATTTCAATATTTATTGGCACAGCAGTCGTCAGCATCACAGTAAAATTAACTTTCAGATACCCATCAAAAATGGCAAAACGGAAGGTGGACACTGAGAACCGGGGGTTTCAAACAAGGTGGGAGTCGGAGTATATGTTCACGGAGGTAGCTGGAAAACCTGTGTGTCTTCTGTGTGGAGAAAGTGTGGCGGTACTGAAAGAGTATAATCTGAGACGACATTATGAAACGAAACACGCGGACAAAAACAAGAATATGGACATGGAACAAAGGCTACAAAAGGCAGAGGAATTAAAACGAGGCCTCAAATCTCGACAGGCTCTGTTCAAAAAAGCCAAATCACAAGGCCAGGCTGCTGTCAAGGCCAGTTTTATTTTGGCAGAAGAGATCGCTAAATCAGCCCGGCCATTTACGGAGGGGGATTTCATCAAAAACTGCATGATTAAAGTTTGTGACGAAGTTTGCCCAGAAAAAAGGCAACTCTTTTTAAATGTGAGTCTGAGCAGAAACACCATTGCCGAGAGAGTAGACCAGTTGTCCATCAATCTAAAAGAGCAGCTTGTGAAAAAGGAATATATTTGTTAGGTTTTCAGTAGGTTCAATTAGGTTCACTAGACTATATGCGTCATTTAAAAATTTTTCAATGAACATTCGAACAGTCCGGCCCTCGGCTTGTAGCTAAATTTTTTATTTGGCCCTCCGTCCATTTGACTTTGACACGCCTGCCCTAGGGGGATCAATGATGAGTTCAAGAGATTTTACCAGCCTTTATATACTTCTGAAAGTAAAGTGGATATATTGGAATTGGATAATTTCTTCCACTCACTTGCTGTGCCTTCTGTCAGCCGGGATTTGGTAAAAAAATTAGTGTAGCCACTGTTGAAGAATTGTCTAATGCTGTCAAATCTCTTCAATACGGGAGAAGCTCAGGGCCTGACGGCTACCCGGCAGAGTTTTATAGAAAGCTTCTCTCTAAAATAGGCCCTATTCTAATTGAAATGTACATTGAAGCATTTGTAAATGGTGCTCTCCCAACTCTCACTCAGGAAACCATTTGTCTTATTCTTACAAAAAACAAAGACCCTCTTGACTGTGTATCATACCGTCCAGTTAGCCTGCTAAATGTCAACTATAAAATTCTAGCCAAACTTATGGCAACGCATCTGTAAACAGTCCTCCCATCAATTATCTCTCTGGATCTAACAGGATTTATTAAAAATAGACACTCATTCTTGAATCTTCAACGATTATTTAATATTATATATAATCCCTCTGTTACCAATGCCTCTAAAGCTATTTTATCCCTGGATGCGGAGAAAGCGTTTGACCGGGTGGAATGGAAATACCTTCACATTCTAAATAAATTTGGCTTTGGCTCTAAATTCATTACTTGGATAAGACTTCTGTACTCATCCCCTCAAGTCTCTGTCAGGTCTAATAACACTCAATCAGATTGCTTCCCTTTGCAATGATCGACATGCCAGGGCTGCCCTTTAAGTCCATTACGGTTTGCCCTCGCCATAGAACCACTTGCAATAGCACTTCGCTCCAACCCCCTCATCAAAGGTATAGTCAGATATGGACACGAACAACACAAACTGTCTTTATATGCAGATAATTTATTATTATACAAATCAGACGTTTCTGTTCCTGCTGCCCTTGCCACTTTCACATCCTTCGGTCACTTATCAGGGAATATACTGAATCTCAGTAAAAGCGAATTGTTGCTGCTTAATGTGGCCGCAAAAAAAATCCCTTTACATAACTTTCTATTTAAAATTGTTCACAGTAGTTTTATTTATCTCGGGGTGGACGTGACAATCAGATTTGAAAACCTTTTTCAGGCGAACTTTGCTCCTCTTTTAACCCGTACTAAGGACGATTTGGAACGCTGGTCTTTGCTACACCTCTCCTTAGTCGCAATAATTAATTATATTAAAATGAATACTCTCCCTAAATTCTTATATCTCTATCAGTGCCTACCGATTTTTCTTCCCAATACATTTTTCAAAAAGATCGACGGCCTAATTCTCATTTTTATGGGACAAAAATCCCCTAGTATACGAAATTGCTTTTGCAGAGGCCCAAACCAGACGGCGGTCTAGCGCTACCGGATTTCAGATTGTCACGCCCTGACCTTAGTTATCTATGTTTTCTTTATTATTTTGGTTAGGTCAGGGTGTGACTAGGGTGGGTATGCTAGTTTTGTCTAGGGTTTTTGTATATCTAGGGTTTTTTGTAGGTCTAGGTATATATATATCTATGGTGGCCTGATATGGTTCCCAATCAGAGGCAGCTGTTTATCGTTGTCTCTGATTGGGGACCATATTTAGGTAGCCATTTTCCCTTGGGTATTTTGTGGGTTCTTGTCTATGTGTAGTTGCCTGTTCAGCACTCATTTGTATAGCTTCACGGTTCGTTTAGTTATTTTGTTAGTTTTGTTCAGTGTTCATTCTTAGAATAAAGAAGAATGTACGCATACCACGCTGCGCTTGGTCTCCTCCTTTTGACCGGCCGTGACAGAAGAACCCACCACAAAAGGACCAAGCAGCGTGAAAAGGAGGAGCAGCGTTTTGTGGAGAAATGGACCTGGAAGGAGATTTTGGACGGAGCAGGACCCTGGACGCAGGCTGGGGAGTATCGCCTTCCGAAGGTGGAAATAGAGGCAGCAAAAGCGGAACGGCGATATTATGAGGAGAAACACAACAAGGCAAGCACGAGAGGCAGCCCCAATAATTTGTTTTGGGGGGAGGCACACGAGGAGATTGGCTGAGTCAGGTTGGAGACATGAGCCAATTCCTCGTGCTTAC